>NC_090929.1:37344179-37644179 GCF_040938575.1 Ambystoma mexicanum
CCTCTCTTAGCCTTCTTTTCCTCATAGATCTACCGATGTGCCCTTCATGTGCCAACTCCACCAACTTGGCTTTAAGAGATTCAGGTGGTATTAACCTGGTACCCCTGGCAACGCCCCACGGACCCACAGACAGCTCAGACCATACTTGTCCGAACGATTTGTCCAGTTCATCCATGCCAGCACCGGTAGTCAGAGCAGCCTTGATGTTGTTCAACATGGGGTCCATTGCACACTCTCTACCCCATTCCTGCTCATTGACAGCCGGAAACACCTTGGCCACCAACACATATTCATCACTCGTCACAGCCTGTGTTCCGTTTTCCACACTTACATCATGGCGGGGAAAACGAGAGAGACCATCTGCAACCATATTTTTAGTGCCAGGTAAATACTCCACCTTGAAATTATACTCACTCATGTCTGCCATCCAGCGCATCACTCTAGAAGATGCCTGGAATAAACCCTTAGATGTCAATACATGCACTAGGGGTTTATGATCGGTGCGTACAGTGTATTCTACTCCCCACAAGAATGTTCTAAAATGTTTGGATGCCCAGATAGCAGCCAAGGCCTCCCTCTCTATGACTGCATATCTACGTTCTGCCTCACTTAGAACCCTAGACGCAAAAGCAATGGGGCGGTACGATCCATCAAAACTCTGTTCAAGAACCGCCCCTACCCCATACTCACTAGCATCCACTGTCAAAACCGTCTTCCTAGATGGAGAAAAGGAAGCTAACGATGGAGCCTGGTCCACCTGAACCTTCAAGCCTTCAAATTCAAGTTGGCACGACTCTGACCACTCAAAACGTACGCCCTTTTTGAGCAACGCCCTCATGGCCACTGTCTTGTCGGAGTACGTGGGAATAAACCTACTATAATATTCAGCCAATCCCAAAAAGGACTGTAATTGATCCTTACTGGTGGGTGGAGATACTTCACATAACGCCTTCACCAATTCAGCCTTGGGATGTATCCCCTCAGCATCCAGTGTGTGACCTAAATAAGTCACACTCTCCACCCCTATCTTACACTTACTCAGTTTGACCGTCAGACCACTCTTCTCCAAAATGCCCAAAACTCGTAGAACCCTCTCATTATGTTCCTCACGTGACCTGCCCCACACCAAGATATCGTCCTGGAAATACTCCACACCTTCCACTCCACAAAACAACTTTTGCATCACTCGCTGGAAAACAGCGGATGCAGACGCCAAACCAAATGGCATACGCCGGAAACGAAAAGCTCCAAATGGCGTAATGAACGAAGTAAGAGGTCTTGATTCGGTGTGTAAATCCACCTGGTGATAGGCAGAGGACAAATCTAAGGTGGAGAAACAAGGTGCCCCTCCTACAAGTGAAAGCATTTTGTGTATATTCGGTAAGGGATGCCTGTCTATCCAGATGCTTGAATTTAAATCTCTTAGATCAACGCACATCCTCATACCACCATCGGATTTACGTGCCAATACAACCGGGGCTAACCACTCTGAAGATTCTACCTCCTCTATTACACCAGCTTCCATCAGTTTTTTAAGTTCTATCTGGAGACTTTCACGTGCCATGATGGGTACACGCCTAACTCTGTGCACAACAGGAACAGCACTCCTCTTGAGCACGATCTTGTGTGAGAAACCCCGCAACTTGCCCAGGACAGAGGAGAAAACTGATGGAAACCTCTCTTGGAGAGTATCGGCCGTCAACGCGCTCCCTTCACTGGAACCACCTTCTCTTCCCTTGCTCACACACAAAACAGGGACAGCTTTGCCAGGGCGAACCTCCATCTCCAGGGCAGCCTGCTCATCCCACCCAATAACTGGATCACCCTTACAAGCTATATACAGCTTTCCTCTGGTTTTCCGGCCATGAAACTCAATATCAACCCACTCATATCCCAATACTTTAATCGGAAGACGGCCATACGCACAAGGATTAATATCAGACGGATTCAAACTTGACACCTCCTTACGGAACTTGGATTCGTACATCTCAGGGGAAATCATAGTGTAAGGAGAACCCGTGTCAACCAACACACTGAGGGGAACTCCATTCACATTAAGGGTGGCCCACGCACTTTTTCTCGACGGTCCCACACTCAACAGCGCACCTTCTTTTGGAAGCACATCTGCCATAACAGAGGGACTAACATATCCTACAACCGTTACATTACTATCATCTTCTCCAGGGTCCACCATCCGCACTACTTCCTTCTGTGGAACAGCCTTACACATCCGGGCAAAATGTCCTCTTCCCTTGCATTTTCTGCACACTACGGCAGAAGCAGGACATTCCCTAGCTCCAGCAACATGACCCCTCCAACCACATTTCTTGCAGAAATCTCTGCTATTCGGCGTCACTCTTTGATCCTTGTCCCTGGCCCGATTTTCTTCATTCTTGCGTGGCTGAATCATGTGTACAATTTCCGCCTTTTCCGTCACTTCCTTGACGCTCTTCCTTGACTCCTCCAGGGCGCGAGCTATTTCTATCACTTTCTCCAACGGGGGATCTTTCTCTGTCCATAATCTCTCCCTAACTTTTGAGTCACTAGTCCTCATCATGATCTGGTCACGAATGTATTCCTCTGCCATGCCCGTGAACTTACACGTAGAAATGAGAGTGCGCAGTGCCGTCACATACGAATCAATGTTCTCGCCAGGACCTTGTGCCCTTGAAAAGAAATGATACCTCTCAAGCACAATGTTAGCTCTTTTGCCGAAGCGTGTCTCAAGCTTCTTAAGAGCAGTCTCAAATGCCAAAATCACTGCCTCCCCCCCTTCTCCATCTCCTTCGCCTGAAGACACAGCCAAAACATCCTGGCCAGGAAGGTGCCTGAACACCCTCAAACCCTCCGTACCAAGGCAATTGAGTAGAGTCGCTTCCTTGTCATCATCAGACATTCTGGAACCACCTGACGCTCTCAGGTATACCTTGAAAGTGTCCACCCAAAGCTCCCATGCAATGGGGGGCTCCCCCGGATTGGGGAGGAAGGCTGGGGGAGGGCGAGCATTGCTGTGCTGCATGGTCACTGGAACCGACATAGCCACTGACGGAGGCCAAAGGAATGAAACAGGTGAAAATCTCTGCGCACTTCCTTGAATGATAATGTGCGATAAAGTACACCTTGTCCTACACGGCAGACCAGTAAGATGAATCACTCCACACCAAACCCCTTTTGGGAGAAAATACGTAGAATGAGTTGCACAATATGGTCAAACAGGCAAGCACTAGTCACTCCCTCCTCTTTGACAATTGTGGTCAACAGAAATTCGCAGTTCCCTCAACAGCCGCACACAAGGAGTTAATCTTCCTCTCCTTGCAAGTCAATCAGTGCAGACACACCCACCAATGAATAGGAAGCCTCCGGCTCCCTTCCTCATGTCGTGGGCGGAGCCGAACGGCGCGACTTCCGTGGACTATCGGCGCCTTCCTTGCTACGAAGAGCGCAGGGCTGTGCCCCCTCCCAGGGTCCACCTCTCACCTGCACTAGTCCTCACTCCCTTTTCACTGCACGGCGTAAGCCGCACCCTCCCTCAAGCCGCGCTCGACCTCCTCCGGGAGCGCGGCTCGGCAGGATCCTCTCCGTAGGGACAGCGGCCGCTCAGCCGCATGCACGGTTGCACTTCCTGCCGTGTGCCGCGCTCGACCTCCTCCGGGAGCGCGACTCGGCAGGATCCTCTGCGTAGGGACAACAGCCGCTCAGCCGCATACACGGCTGCACTTCCTGCCGTGTGCCGCGCTCGACCTCCTCCGGGAGCGCGACTCGTCCAGTAGTTGAAGGCAAACGCTGGCCCAGCTGACGCCAATCACGCCGGGGGCCGCGCTCGACCACGTCCGGGAGCGCAGCCCGGAAAACAGCTGAGGCACCAGATGATGATACGGCTTGGCAAGGCGCGTGGGTCAGGCTTGAAGATCCTCGTCGCCAGTGTAATAACGTAGAACCGTTGGTATGTTAAAGATATGTTTATTCTTCAAGCCCGAACACCGTAACACCATCTCCTTCCAGCTCCTCCTTTCAAAACCACCAACCGCCACCCCGAGCGTGGAACACATAAACATTCTATGCTTTAGAACCTTTGATAAAGGCTCGCGGAAGCACGAGCCACTTCTACAGTAACCAATGAGAAAAGAGATGCTGGTCCTCTGTAACAGATTCCTCATCCAAGCAGACGTCTCATGCCATGAAGTGTCCTGGCCTTTCCCTTCAGATGGTCTTCTGCTTCTCATCCCTTCTCCTATCTACTCGTCCGGAGCCCCCTCACTGGCTGTTCTCTACCTCCTGCATTTCTAGCCTTCGTGTCCACTCTTCGCTTTCATTTTACTTTCTTTCATCTTCTCATGCTTGCCTCTCGCTTGAACACTTACCTGTTATTAACCCTTTCAGCCTTCACTATCCCCTCTTCCACTTCCTCAGCTTTTGCCCTCTCCCTTCTCCATTACCTATAGAGTCACTCTCCCTAAGCATCGTGCCTCTGGCACCCACCAGCACTCTCACACAGGCTGTCACCGCTCTCTTGACTGTCTCTCCCAGTCCCCCTCACCATTAAGTCTCGCTTCTGTCTGTGCCTCTTCCCTGTCTAGTTTCCTTCTCACTGCCACTGCCTGTGCGGTATCCTCCCCCCCATCCCCCACCCCTCTCTCTCTCCCTGACAGCCTTTTAGCCTCTCCACCACCCTATGCACCTTTCTCTTCCATCTACTCTGTTCTTTCCAACCTCCATTTCTTCTTACTTCTCACCTTCATCTCCTCAGCCACTTCTGTCTGTCCAGGTTTGCCCCTCACCTCCACCTGAAACCGTCCAAAGCTAGCAACTTACTCCAGTCTCACTCACTGCAAGACCGTCGCTAGGTTCTTTGCGCTCGCCTCCTTCCTGCATCTCACTCGCCTTTCACGCTCTCTATTTCCCCCTCACCTCTCAGTCATAACTCTCTCCAGCTCCGTCACGTTCCCATTTCTTCCTTCACTGTTGGCCCTCTGCACTGTGCACCTCTCAGCCAGTTGTGTCCCCTTTGGAAGGTGCAAAGGCTGGCGAGAGCCCATGGAAGGGAATGTCTGTGTAGGGGGCTTGGCGGGTGAGTAGGGTGAGTGACACACGCCCGAAGCGTGTGAGTTGAGGGGGATGGGATGGCATTGTAGGTACTCCACATTCTTCCCAGCTCTCGCCTTGTTTTTTCTTCTGTTTCGTTCTTAGCTGCCAGGCCATTGCTGGATATCATTGCATTGCATTGGGTAACGGGTAAGAGCCGCTATTTTGCAGCGCTTACAAACGCGAAGGCTCTATCATGAAGCGCTACATAAACAAGTAATTCTAAAAAACGTGATTATCGTTGGCTACAAAAAGATTAAAAAATACTTTGTTTTATGCACGTTTAGCTCTTGCTACCACGGTTTTTGCAGTGTATACAATGTGTGTTATTATCACACAATGTAATGGGCACACTGCAGGTGAACAGACATACCACAGTAGTGAGCTCTAAACGGGTGCACTGTGAACTAGAAATTGCTCAGGGGGATTTCACTTTGATTGTACAAAAAAGACAAGAGGCAAAGAAAGCCCAAATGTAAGGGATCATTGCCTGATTATACATTCTGTCAACGAACAGATCATGCAACGAACAGAGAAGACGCCTCGTAGCAACAAACAGAGAAGACACCTCATTGGCACGAGAAGACGCGGTGTAGCAACGAACAGAGAAGACACCTCTTAGCAACAAACAGAGAAGACACCTCATTGGCACGAGAAGATGCCACGCAGCAACAAACACAGAAGATGCCTTGTAGCAACGAACAGAGAAGATGCCTCCTAGCAATGAACAGAGAAGATGTCTTGATTGCAACAAACAGAGACGACGACTAGTAGAAACAAACAGAGAAGACGCATCATAGCAAGGAACAGAGAGTACGCTTCATAGCAAGGAACAGAGAAGACGCCTCATTGCAACGAACAGAGAAGACATCTCATAGCAACGAACAGAGAAGACGCCTCGTAGCAACGAACAGAGAAGACGCCTCATTGCAACGAACAGAGAAGACGCCTCATTGCAACGAACAGCCAAGACGGCTCATTGCAACGAGCAGAGAAGACGCCTCGTAGCAACGACAGCAATGAACAGAGAAGATGCCTCGTAGCAATGAACAGAGAAGATGTCTTGATTGCAATGAACAGAGAAGACGCCTCATAGCAACAAACAGAGAAGACGACTAGTAGAAACAAACAGAGAAGACGCATCATAGCAAGGAACAGAGAATACGCTTCATAGCAATGAACAGAGAAGACGCCTCATAGCAACAAACAGAGAAGACGACTAGTAGAAACAAACAGAGAAGACGCATCATAGCAAGGAACAGAGAATACGCTTCATAGCAAGGAACAGAGAAGACGCCTCATTGCAACGAACAGAGAAGACATCTCATAGCAACGAACAGAGAAGACGCCTCGTAGCAACGAACAGAGAAGACGCCTCATTGCAACGAACAGAGAAGACGCCTCATTGCAACGAACAGCCAAGACGGCTCATTGCAACGAACAGAGAAGATGCCTCGTAGCAACGAACAGAGAAGATGCCTCATTGCATGGAACAGAGAAGACACCTCGTAGCAACGAACAGAGAAGACACCTCATAGCAATGAACAGAGAAGACGCCTCATTGCAACGAACAGAGAAGACGCCTCATTGCAACAAACAGCCAAGACGGCTCATTGCAACGAACAGAGAAGACGCCTCATTGCAACAAACAGCCGAGACGGCTCATTGCAACAAACAGCCAAGACGGCTCATTGCAACGAACAGAGAAGACGCCTCATTGCAACAAACAGCCGAGACGGCTCATTGCAATGAGCAGAGAAGACGCCTCGTAGCAACGAACAGAGAAGATGCCTCGTAGCAACGAACAGAGAAGACGCCTTATTGCAACGAACAGAGAAGACGCCTCATTGCAACGAACAGCCAAGACGGCTCATTGCAACGAGCAGAGAAGACGCCTCGTAGCAACGAACAGAGAAGATGCCTCATTGCATGGAACAGAGAAGACACCTCATTGGCACGAGAAGATGCCACGCAGCAACAAACACAGAAGATGCCTTGTAGCAACGAACAGAGAAGATGCCTCCTAGCAATGAACAGAGAAGATGCCTCGTAGCAATGAACAGAGAAGATGTCTTGATTGCAATGAACAGAGAAGACGCCTCATAGCAACAAACAGAGAAGACGACTAGTAGAAACAAACAGAGAAGACGCATCATAGCAAGGAACAGAGAATACGCTTCATAGCAATGAACAGAGAAGACGCCTCATAGCAACAAACAGAGAAGACGACTAGTAGAAACAAACAGAGAAGACGCATCATAGCAAGGAACAGAGAATACGCTTCATAGCAAGGAACAGAGAAGACGCCTCATTGCAACGAACAGAGAAGACATCTCATAGCAACGAACAGAGAAGACGCCTCGTAGCAACGAACAGAGAAGACGCCTCATTGCAACGAACAGAGAAGACGCCTCATTGCAACGAACAGCCAAGACGGCTCATTGCAACGAACAGAGAAGATGCCTCGTAGCAACGAACAGAGAAGATGCCTCATTGCATGGAACAGAGAAGACACCTCGTAGCAACAAACAGAGAAGACACCTCATAGCAATGAACAGAGAAGACGCCTCATTGCAACGAACAGAGAAGACGCCTCATTGCAACAAACAGCCAAGACGGCTCATTGCAACGAACAGAGAAGACGCCTCATTGCAACAAACAGCCGAGACGGCTCATTGCAACAAACAGCCAAGACGGCTCATTGCAACGAACAGAGAAGACGCCTCATTGCAACAAACAGCCGAGACGGCTCATTGCAATGAGCAGAGAAGACGCCTCGTAGCAACGAACAGAGAAGATGCCTCGTAGCAACGAACAGAGAAGACGCCTCATTGCAACGAACAGAGAAGACGCCTCATTGCAACGAACAGCCAAGACGGCTCATTGCAACGAGCAGAGAAGACGCCTCGTAGCAACGAACAGAGAAGATGCCTCATTGCATGGAACAGAGAAGACACCTCGTAGCAATGAACAGAGAAAACGCCTCATAGCAACGAACAGAGAAGACGCCTCATTGCAACGAACAGAGAAGACGCCTCATTGCAACAAACAGCCAAGACGGCTCATTGCAACAAACAGAGAAGACGCCTCATTGCAACAAACAGCCAAGACGGCTCATTGCAACGAACAGAGAAGACGCCTCATTGCAACAAACAGCCAAGACGGCTCATTGCAACGAGCTGAGAAGACGCCTCGTAGCAACGAACAGAGAAGATGCCTCGTAGCAACGAACAGAGAAGACGCCTCATAGCAACGAATAGAGAAGTCGCCTCATTGCAACGAACAGAGAAGATGCCTCGTAGTAACGAACAAAGAAGACACCTCGTAGCAACGAACAGAGAAGATGCCTCATTGCAACGAACAGAGAAAACACCTCATTATCAACGAACAGAGAAGACGCGTCCTATTCTCTCCTCCAGGTTTACAGGCAAATTGAAACGTGACGTTTTACATTAAAAATATTGTCAGCAGGCCCATCCCAGACACATTAGTTACATTAAAAGGGCAATAGGATATCATTGCCGAATAAACAGAGATTTCAGCAGGATTGTCACAGTGAACATATTTTCGATGCTGCCTTTTTGCACTGCATGTAGCCTCGACTCCTAGCTCCTGTCTTGGCGCAAACACGGGAACGATGGTGAGGGAGGCGTAGGCCACCGGCTGCGTGTCCGCGGAGCAGTGCAGACAGTTACACCCTTTGCTCCCATGACCTGCTCAGCCTCAGCCTCACCATGTGCGCTTGCTTACTTTGTTTTGCAGCTAACCGTTACTCGGCAAGCCTGCCCAGTCCCTGCCTCCTGGCTTCAGAGCGATTAATTCACAATCCCCAGCAGACGGCATGCTGCCAGCCTTCCATGGCCTCTGCAGAGGAATGCCACAGGCGTTTATGGGGCACTCTTTCTCTGACGCCCTGGGAGCGATTCACACCTGTCTCTGTTGCACTGCTCCACCCTCTGCGCCCCGGGCAGCTGCCTACTTGACCCGCTCCTAGACACGGCCTTACTGCATAAGTAAAATAAACCAAACCACCCACAGAGCAAAAGCTCGCTGCCTCTAAGGCGTTCCTAGGGACAGAATCAGGCACTGCAGCGCGCGTGCTCCATAGCAGGGGCCTGGCAATGACTTAACACCCCCCTGAGATGCCAGCATGCTCTCAGGTCAATGGGGCACTTGCATCTCCAAGGCATTAGGAGAGCTGCTGTTAACTGTTCTTCCAAGACGTTTATAGACAGTCAAGTACAGCATGTGCTTAAAGCTTGATGCATAGCCATGAGGTCTAGATGTGGTTGGGTACCCGAGTCGGGCACGGTCCCCCCAAGTTAGAATAAAGCTGAGACATTGGGAATAGGTGTACAAGAGTGCCTTTATTCTATGGTGTGCCCTTTTGTTAAACCATGATATCTGCTGCAACACAGAGGAGATTGTTCAGGCTTGCAATGCTTTGCATTCTGGTATGTGTAGTCTTCTATTCAGGATGAGAAAGATAAGGCAACAACCATACTCTTTTGACTTAATATAAAGATTTAGATATTGTCATGTTCGTAATGTTTACACTTTGCAAGAAATCCCCATCAAACATTAGTAATGCCGTTCTTGAAAACCAGAACCCCACTATGTGTACCATCTAGAGTTCAGAAGGTCAGTGGTCGAGTGCCTAATTTAAAGAGTGAGCTAAACTCCCGGCTCCACTGCGTACCCAAAGGAAGTGATCCTGGGCAACGGATGTGCGGTTGCCTTGTGGAAGTGTGAGTTGCATGAAGAAGGCAGCCAATGCTGGAGGTCGTCTACATGTGCTTTTCAACGTTTCTAAAGTGGACTGCAAAATGCAAGCGTAAAATGAGGAGTAGGCGCATTGCTAGGTCGCTTGTGCGAGCAGCGTTTCCGGTGGCTTCCAATGGAATCAGCCTCCTTTCAGTGGGTGCTAAAATAGGTGGATTCCATAGGAATCCAAACACCAGCACGAAATCTCGTGCTGGCCTTACACTGAGTGCTTTCTCAGGTGGAAAGTTGAGGAGACAACCTATCTCCCCTCCAGTTCCCGACTCAGCCCCCAAAATGTGACACATATGTCCCGGATCCGTAAAGTGGGACATACAAGACTTATGCCTTGGTGTTACGTGTCACTTCACCACTCCGGGACCTGGAACAGGGGTCACATGGTGTCTTATCTGCAAACCCTGGGAACGCCTAGAAGTGTCTCTGTTTGTAAAAAGCCTCTCACCATGGGGGCACACTTCATGATTCAGGGACAACGCGGTGCCCTCTCTTGCTCCTCTGCTAGTGGCCCCAGGACGTCATGTAGAATTGGGTTACTATAGCACCAGGGCTCCCTCCGTTGCGGGGCATTTCTGCCCTAGACTAAGGAGATGATATGATAAGTCATTTATAAGGCACCTGTACACCAGTGTTTCTAGGCACAACAAGACAATCAAGGGAGGGCAGAGAGAGGACAAAACAAAGCTCTTACTAGGCCCTGTGTCATTCAAATCATGCAAGTGCAGGGAAGGGGAGGGGGAGAAGTGCCAGGGGGGGGTGGAGAAGTGCAGGTATGTTGGGCCTAAAAAGAGCTGAACCTGAAAACACGCTGTGAGCTGGCAGATAACAAGGCAGTGTTTCACTGGCATCTGACACATATCAGAATGCTGCCTTCAAAGAAGGAGAAATGCGTTTCAGGTTGGAGCCTGCTGCATGGACTGCTGCATGGACTGTTGCATGGATTGCTGCATGGACTGTTGCATGGATTGCTGAACTGCTGCATGGACTGCTGCATGGATTGCTGCATGGACTGTTGCATGGATTTCTGCATTGCTGCATGGAATGCTGCATGGGCCGCTCCACGGACTGCTGCATGGACTGTTGCATGGATTGCTGCACTGCTGCATGGAATGCTGAATGGACTGATGCATGGACTGTTGCATGGATTGCTGCATGGACTGTTGCATGGATTGCTGCACTGCTGCATGGAATGCTGCATGGGCTGCTGCCTGGACTGTTGCATGGATTGCTGCATGGACTGTTGCATGGATTGCTGCACTGCTGCATGGACTGCTGCATGGATTGCTGCATGGACTGTTGCATGGGTTGCTGCACTGCTGCATGGAATGCTGCATGGACTGCTGCATGGACTGTTGCATGGACTGTTGCATGGATTGCTGCACTGCTGCATGGACTGCTGCATGGACTGCTGCATGGATTGCTGTGATTGATTGTGGGATTACACAAGCATTCAGTGTTTCAGGTGAGATTGAAGAAGGAAGGAGCACTGTCAAGGACAATTCCAACCTTTAGGGGTGTTAGACAGGGGTGCATTTTGGCCCCCTATATTTTGAATCTGTATATGTCAGATATGGGCGATTATTTGGAACCAGCTGCGTTTGTGCCCCCTTAATTGAATAATCTTGCAGTGACACGGATGAGTTACGGAGATGATTTCCAGATCTTTGACTGCACAGAAATAGGGAGAGAGCCAAGAATTTAGACAACCAAAGGGACCATGGAATTGGCTGAAAAAAACGTTAAACCCTCAACAGGAAGAATAGCAACCACCAGGAGATGGGTCCTGAAGCACACCGCCTCCAACCTACTACCAAGCAACGACTCCTCCGAAATTGATCTCGATGGCCTCATGGAACATGAGAGGCCACAGACACTTGACAAACCCTGAAAATCAAGATCTGGGGGTTTTCGACATCCTATGTCTCCAAGAGCACTGGCTAACAGAAAAACCATCTTTAGACGGCTTTGAGATAGCCTTCTCTCCTGCCACAAAAGGCTTGCTGGGCCGTCAGTCTGCTGGACTCCTGCTAGCAATAAAGGCAGGTTCAGGAATTTCCATCATAAAAACGATATACGAGTCGTATGGCATACTGGCAGTCTCTACAACATGGACCCAAGTTGACGAAAGGAAAAAGGAATGTGAAAAAGAGAAATTAGCTTTGATAACAACATACTGGAACCCGGAAAAATCTACAACATCAGATTTTTGTAACCAAACAGCAGGAACAATTGACGACATCGTTCTTGAAGATCCACAAACGCACATAATAATCTGTGGAGATTTAAACGCCAACTGCAGCAATGAAAATGAAAATAAGGTGAAAAAGATAAAATCTTCAGGGGAACACAGAGGACAAGTATGGCTGAGGCTTATGAAATCGAGAAATCTCCACAATGTGGTCTCTCTGAAATCCTGGAATATAAATACTCCCACATGGGAAAGGGGCAATTCTAGCGCAAACATTGACTACTTTTTCATTTCCAACAGTCTAGTGGCATGCATAGAAGACTACTCAGTGATAAAAACCCAAGAGAGTGACCACAATTTGTTGGCTATAAAGTCGAAAGCACTTCGACCTGTAAACAGCCACTACAACACCCAGATTGAGATGAATAATCAACAAAACCGAGTATGTCTGACTGCGGCTAACATCGAGTTCATTATTAAAAAATACAAAACCAGCATCCAAGAGCAAGGGGAAAAGACCCAAAGGCCGGACTATCTTCCATTCCTACTCCAATACAGATCGAAGAAGTCAGCGAAAAGGCAAAAGGCAAAACAAAACAAACATATATTTGACAACCAGATCGCGGAAAGAAAAAGATCCCTCAGAAAACTGAAAAGAAAAAGAAAAAATGATAATTCACCTACAGCATGGAACAAATGGAAAGATGAAAATTTAAAATACAAAGCCTGGATCCGAGGCCACAGACATGCAATGTACCAAAAAGATGCAGAGGACATGCTTCGCACGTTAAGCACCAAAAAAACTGGTGACTTCTGGACACTTATCAAGAAACCAGATAAGAACATGGAAAATCAGATCGCGAACGCAGTGAGTGAAAATGCGTGGGTACATTTTTTTGAAAACTTGTTTATGGCACCGGAACATCTCCCACTGGCGGCCCAAGGACCAGTTACAACGCCTTGGATCGATATTTCATCGATAGACGACATAAAAAGTGCAATCCTCAACCTAAAGAATTCCAGATGGGCTATGTAACATTAAGCTAAAACAAAATCCGGAAAAATGGGCTATTTTCATCAGCTCTATCTTCACTCAATGTAGACAGACAAAATCTATTCCGGCGTCCTGGGTCACTGCGGTGGTTGTGCCGATCTTCAAGCGAGGGAATAGATAAGAGCCAGGTAATTATAGACCTATTGCCCTACTAGATATAATAGGTAAAATCTTCGCAACTCTCCTCCTGCACCATTTCCAAATTTGGGCCAGAACCTCTATGGCCTATGATTCTTTCCAAATGGGATTCCTAAAGAAAGGGAGCACGTCAGTCAACATCCTAATCCTCAATCTCATAAAAGCCAAGGTAAAGCAAGGGTCTCCTACGGTGTTCCTTGCGTTTGTAGACTTATCACAGGCCTTTGATAAAGTTGACAGGCGGATGCTGTGGAGCAAACTTAAAAAATGGAACTGCCCAATGGAAATATTAGACCCTGTGATGGCCCTGCACACCAACACGACACTAAGAATACGTTTAAACAACCAAGGCCTTCTGTCTAAAGCGATAGCAGCAGAGAGAGGAGTTAAACAGGGCTGCCCTCTGGCCCCGGCACTATTTATTGCCTTTTTGGGAGATATAAAAGACTCAGAAACACCTGCTAAAGCGTTCCCTCCCAAATTGGGTAAGGTAAATATATTGCGTCTTCTCTACGCAGACGATTTGATATTACTAGATCAAACCCAAATTGGCTTACAACGCCAACTTACAAATCTGGCGCAATACATGGAGCGAAACAATCTGAAAATAAACAAAACAAAAACGAAAATAGTGATCTTGGGGAAAAGTGCGAAGATGACCCGTCCAGGGTACAAATGGGTGCTGGACAAATCTGAAATCGAAGTGGTCCATAGTTTCAAATACCTAGGAGTTCAGATAGACCACTCAGCAAAAGAAGCATCTATGCAGACCATCCTTTGGGGAAAAGCAAAAAATCTTGCTGCTCAAATTAAAGTAATCGACAGAAAATATGGTAAATTTTCATTAAGTCCAGTGATAGCATTCTACAAAGGGAAAATTGTCCCAACACTGACTTATGGCATGGGGGCAACACTGATCATGCCTAACGACATCTGGCGGAAGCTAGAGAGTTATGTCTGGAAGACGGTCCTAGGACTCCCAAACTCAGTGTCAATGGATCTTCTCAGAAGAGAGCTGGGACTACTCTCTCTGGAAGCGACAGTGACCCAAAGCGCAATGCAACTTTTCAGGAACACTCTAATGACAGATAGTCCACCCATATACAAGATCATAGCAACAGAAATAGCAAATCGCCACTTAAGTATTCTCAACAAATGGACAGACAGGCTCAAAGAAAAGCTTTCTGAGATCGCATGCACAGAAGAAGATTTGACAATGAACCCAGCAAGAGTGAAATCTAAACTCCAGGCTCAAGACTGGATAATGACCCTGGAGAAAGCGCATGCAAACAAACTGACAAGAGATCTTCCACCCAACTTTAACAGACTGAAGGAGCCGGTGGCATACTGCACGAAATTCCCAAACAAACATCTAAGGAAAATGTACATGAGAGCGCGATATAATCTTTTTCCGACACGTGAAATCATGGCGATCCGGATGCAATCCAACGACAAAACTTGCCGGCTCTGTAAGGAATTATCCAAATCAGAAACAATAAAGCATCTCTTACTGCAATGTTCAGAGTTGACAAATGTAAGAGCCACATACCTACACAACCTTCGTACAAACCATTTAGAACTGCTTGAAGATGAAGACTCAACTTGGTGGAATAGGTTGATGTCAGGGGAGAAAACAAAGTGGACTATAGCGTCTGTAAAAATCTTGGAAAGCGCTTTTGAAATGATCACCCTTTCGATCCACCTTGGTGATCAATTCTGAAGACCAAAATGTGAGGGAAGTCACCCTAACAAGAGACTGGCAGCGATACAGCGCCCCTGGCGTTTTATCGCCGATTACTGTGTGAAAACAACGCCTGCTACTCCGGTATTTTCTATTATGTGGCTCTTTAGAGATGAGCAACAAGAGTTTTGTAAAAATTGCTAATGTAATTAAATACAAAGTATAAAAAAAAAAAAAATAGGCTTAGGACGTCTGATTAAACACTTTTCCCTGGAGATCAATTCTCCGAAGACCAAGGTAACGCAACGTACTATGAAGAAAAGAGCTCCCACATTTCAATGGCGGGTCTTCACTGAGTCGCTGGAGTGGGCGGACAATCTCATTCACTTGGGGGTTCCCATCCTCGCGAAGCCCCAATAAGTTTAAGAACGGGCGATAACTCTGTCGAATCAGATGAGTGGATACCAGATTTGGCAAGTTTTCACTACTCCACCTTAAGATTTTATGAAGCAAAGAATATTCCAAAATTGCTTTATGGAATACAAGTGCAATTTTGATCGGTGTTAGAATGTTTACCTCTTTTAGAAGGCATTATTTGGCGTCGCGTTTTACGATCGCAGAATTCAATTCCAAGGGCAGCGATTCAATATGAACTGGGTATTAACTCTCTTCGTTCTAGATCCATATGGCGATTTCTATCCTTTTATCGGAATGTTGATTGCCCACTGGAGAAGTCCCTATGCTCTGATTTGTATATTTTAGCTCAAACAGAAAAAGTGTTGTTTTTACGAGAATTTGTGGAATATTGCAGAACTCATTTGAGTCAAACGGGGATGACAGAGGAGGATCTTATTAGCAACCCATTGAGCATCAAGCAGAGTCTGTATAGTAGAGATTGGATTCTGATCATTAAACATATACACAGCTATGAATCAATGGGTCATCTTAGAAATGAACACAAAATACAAGGGATAGTAGAACCGTTGCTAACCATCTATCCGAGTAGATTAGTTTGAAAGTCCTTCTTGAAATTCAGATGGAATCTACATTTGACAAAACAAATCTTGGGGAGGTACAGGCGTATCCCCATTGAGGATAATATGTTCAGATTCTGTGATATAAAAGACAGTTAAGAAATGATTAGACACTTACCGCCTCATCACAAGTCTGGTGGTATCCCTTAAATGCGGCAGTAACGCTATTACAGCTGCATTTAAGGGGCCGTTAGATCACAGGCTTGGCGGATTTGCCCCCAGCACTGAGCTGGGGGCAAATGCGACTTGATTATGCTGATTTTCGGCACAAATACCGGCAGTGGTAATACTGCTGCGGTATTAGTGCTGAGAATTTCCCATTGGGCCCAATGGGGAATGGGGAATTCCCGAATGGACCCAATGTGGAGTGGGAACTTACTGTTCTGCCAAACCCGTGATCCGGCGCTAATAGCGCTGGGGGTTTAGGCGGTAACGCTAATAGCCTCAGCGGTAATACCGCCTGGGTCACTGCCCAACTCGTGATGAGGCCCTTGTAATTTCAGGCACTGCTATTCATGTAAAAGGATTGTGTTATTATGGCAAGTTTGCACACTTTTACCAGCACGATAGTGAGGATGCTCTTTGGAATTAATGTTTAGCAGGTTACAATAAATCCATAGCATTTTATTAAACAATAATGTAATTAATTCCAAATGGCCAAATTACACGGGGCGATTTTGTTGCAATTTGAAATCAGCAACATTGTTCCAGTGTGGATAAAAATATAGTGTGTAAAGTAAGTGGGTACTCTTATTTATTTTGCCAACCCCAAAAGTCCAAAAGGGATGGATGCATTAACAACGAAATTCTCTTCTGCCTCCCATTCCCTGAACCCTTACTTAGAGTTGAGGGGTCCAAATGATCAACTGAACTGGGTTTCTGTACGCTGGGATGGAACCGTGTCTTCCCAAAGTTTAACAGAGTGCAGTCAATGAGATAAAAGTACACCTTCTCCTGAAAGTGAGAAAGTTACTCCAGAGAAAAGGGAGATTTTGCCTTGCATAGACGTGAAAGATAAAATGTTTTAAATATACATAAAACGTGTGTGTTCTGAAAAGATTGTTGTGCTGTAAAATTCCCATCATTGCTGAGTGCAGCGCCAGTCCAAATTCTTTTTACATGTGATTAAGTTAAACAAAACTGCTAGCATTTCTAAGTGAGATTAAAAGACAGAGTGCTGCAGGTGTCATATTGTTTTGCCTTTAGTAAAAGTGTGCATATTATTGAAATTAAACTTTATATAAGAAGGGTGTGCAACTTATGATCTTGCCGTGTTTCAAAGTGCTGCATGCTATTAAAAGTGAACTCTAGGCAGAGTGTTTTGACTGCACATCAGTACTATCAGTGACATCAGTGACACCAGACCCCCAAGAGGAACCAAGGGTCAGGGTAACGATAGGAGGCAAGACATGTTTGTTTCTTGTAGACACTGGAGCGACTCTCCTGTGTTCAAGAGAGAAAGTAACCAATGTCTGGCATTGCCATGAATGCGCAGGGTTTCTCTGGGGCTCTGAGTTTAGTTCCTTTTACTGACAAACTACCAATTTCTATAAGAGAACATGACATGTCTATGCCACCATTGTATTCTCAGCAGACGCCAGTTAACATATTAGGACGTGCATTGATGGCAAAACCTAACATGACGATATCCTTTACTGATAAAGGGATAGTGTGTTCCATTCCAGGGATACATTATATGAATGTAAGAGAGTTTATATTAGCATTTGCAGGTCAAAAAGCATTACAAAAAGTCCCTTTATTCCCATATGTATTTATGTCTAGGGTAAATATGTTGGTGACATGGCTTCCTAGACTGGTAGGTAAAGTGTTGAGAATACCTGACACATTTCTGTTTGGGCCAGAAATACCTCTGGATGACAAAGAAGGACAGGTTATCCCTTTAGAGTTAGAAGCAGCAGTGGTGAGAGAAGAAGGGGGGTTGCCCATGGGACAGATGATTAGGGGAGAGGATGGAGAGTAGTAATAGCTCTAGGTGAAGGATATCGACTAACGGAACTAACAGACGAAGAACTTTTTAGAGATGGTTATTCAGATGATGAATTGGTATTTTACATAAGCCTCACTTATTGGATTAAAGTAGAGAATAGAGAAATACCACAGAGTATGGCATTGGTGAAAAAGAAACTGACATTTTTCCAGGAAGAGTTAGAAAAGGAGACAAGTATTTTATGAACCAGTAATTCATATGGCGTGGGTCTATTAAGTGGAGCAGGAGCAGTTAAAATGAAGCTCAAGTCAGGAGCAGTTTTGCCCTGAGCAAAGCAGTAGCCCATGTCCAGGGAAGCAGATAAAGTTATATTTGAAACCATTTCCGCTCTAGTGCAGCAGGGAATATTAGTGCCATCAGAATCCTCATGTAACACGGCTGTGTACCCAGTGAAGAAATAAACAGGGGGATCACGGAGATTTATTCAGGGTCTACAACCCATAAACAATGTAGTCGAAGCAGAGTTTCCTCTGGTTCCAAATCCAGCTACGATATTATGCAATATTCCAGCCACAGCCCGGTATTTTACAGTAATAGAATAAAAAACGCCTTTTTCTCAATTCCCTTTCATGAGGACTCACGTGATTTGACCTTGTTTTTTTTATAGAAACCAGCACTGGAAACACACGAGATTGCATCAGGGGTAGTGTGAGTCCCCCTCGATCTTAAATAGGGTCCTCCAGATGGACCTGGGTAATGTACAACTTGAGAGAACAATAATTCAGTATGCAGATGACATATTAGTGTGCAGCGAGACAGAAGAAAAGTGCAGAAAAGACCCCTTCCAACTAATGACCATAATAGCAGAGAATGGATACAAAGTAGACAAAGAGAAATTACAATATTGCCAGGACGAGATCCTGTACATAAGACAGCTAATCTCTCAAGAAGGGAGAAAAGTGACACCTGAAAGAGCAGAAGCAACCACGATAACTCCAACACGAGAGGCAGCGAGGCAAATGAAACCATTTGTTGACCTATGTAAATATTGCAGGGCCTGGGTTTTTTATTACAGCACACATATTTGACCACTTTTAAAAAGACTTAAGGAAGCACAGGTCGGCAAGATTAAGATAACATGAAGAGATGAGATGACTGACGGATTTGAAGAATTAAAAAGGGCGATTTGTACAGCCCTTGTGTAAGGAATACCAGACTATAACAAAGAGTTTTACTTATTCTCAGACTCAAATGGCAAAGTGATGACAGCAGTCCTCACACAGATGATGACATTAGGACATGGACATAAACCATTATCCTACTATAGTGGGAATTTATACGCAGTAATTAAAGGACATTATCCTTGCGAACAATCGTTAGCTACTGCTGTTTTCGCGATTGAAAAGGCTGGAAGTATTACCATGGGGTGGTCAATGACGTTATTTGTCGAGCATTCTTTTTTTGCCATTTTAGAGAAGCCCAAAAGTACATTGACTACAGAAAGAGCATCATGATATGAGCTAATTATTTCAAACACAGCAATCAAAATTGTTAGATGTAGGGTAGTGAATCCAGCAACATTCATAGCAGAACCAGTGGGGAAGGAGGTCTATATACTTGACTGCACAACATATACTAAATTCTATGATGATATGCCCCATGTTAGAGAAAATGCTCTTGGGCGGGAAAATTCTATTCATTAACAGATCTTCAAAAATTGACGAAACAACGGGAGAAAGGCATACAGGAATGGCAGTAGTGAAGCTAAACAGGAGTGGTGAATTTGAAGTAGTGACAAGTGCGAGACTGCCTTCACATTGTTCAGCACAGGGTGTAGAATTAGTGGCGCTTATCGCCGCACTTCCGAGATATGAGGATGAGGAAGTGACTTGTATTATGACTTTGCCTATGCAACGTCAACTTTACATGCAGTATTGTTACACTGGAAAAGGAGGGGGTTTCTCCATGCAGATGGCACACCAATGAAACGTTCATCTTTATCGGATTTATTTTTATTTATTTTGCATTTGTAAGGTGCTTATACATCAAGTAAATTGTGTTTCGAAGCACCCACAGGGCAACAAGGAGGGGACATGGGAATAAAGAAAAAATACAACAATGAAAGACAGAGGCGGACCTACTAGGTCTTGTGAGCATTCAGAACGTTCAAGTGCAGAGAGAGAGAAACACATTAAGGCACTAAAGCTCCCATTGACTATCCCCATGGTGAAATGCGCAGCCCACACTGAGTGGGCAGACGTGATTTCTTGCGGTAATGAAGCTAAAGATATTGAAGCCAAAAGGGCTGCATACTTTCCAAACATTTCTGATTTTGAAGTAGAAAGTTTTAAACAAATGTTAGGGCGATCTATGATGGCAAAGGAAGTTTTAATATGTTATCCATTGTACAGTTAATTGAGTGACATGGCCGAGCCCCATAAGAAGAGCAAGATTTATGGAAGAGACAGGGGTCTTCTTTATCCCCCACTGAGGCTTTATGGAGATAAGATAGTACTGGAAAGCCAGTTATGCCACTAGCATTATCGAAGGTGGCACTGGAGCGGATTCACTACCCCGTGCACACAACTATAGAGAGTCTTGCTGCCATGATCGTAGAAGACTTGTTCTCACCAAATCTATTGGAACACGTGGCATAGTTTTAATGTGAACAGTATTGTATGCCAGAAGTTCACAGCAGGGCACACTTTGAGAACAGTGAGAGGAGCAGTCCCCAGACCTAATGGTCATTTTCAGCATCTACATATAGATTATGTGGATATGTTACAAACATGCAGTGTTATAGATATATGTTAGTGGTAGTATGTCCCTTTTCTAGAGGGATTGCGGCAGGTCTGTGCACGCACCCTGATGACACATGTGCTGCCAAGTTTCTCATACAGACCACAAACGACCTTAGTTTGGCACGGGAGAGATAGGGTGAGGACTTTATGGGGGACAGGAGTAGGTAGTATAACTTACTCCCCTTGAACAACCCCATCCTTCTAGCTCCCCGGGGATTCCTATAGTGGGCACCCAGTAGAAACTGGTGATCTGTAGACAGGCACATGTAGTCTGTAAGGAAACTTTCTGCACACATGTTAAGTGTCCCAACAGGATTGTGACACAGAGGGAGACCATTGGACAGAGCCAGCATGACGGCAAGAACGGCTGATATCTACCACGGAGCAGCCAAGGAGTTACCAGATGATACCATGCACCTTTTCAGATGCCCCTCAAGTGAATGCCAAGCGACCCAGCACTAGGCGCTACAGGGAAGCTTATGAGTACAAGAAGGAATGAGGGGTTAGATGTGGGTTTCCACAGTGAAACCTTGGGGCCATATTGCATTGATTTACAGCAAATACTAGAAGCACAAATATTGGATACTTCACATTTTTCAGAATTGCTTATAAAGCTGGGGGGAGTTTAAACAAGAACAGGGAAACTTCAGTCTCATGGCATCCATTGTCTAGGCCAGGACTCTGCAACCAGGCCTCTGGCCTCCTCTCCCTCTCCTCTTCCCTTTTCCTCCTTCTCTCAGACAACACCTGACAATGTTTCTAAACAAGTCCGATCTATGAAAGTGTCGTCCAAACAGGTGCTCCCCTGCTCCTCCAGAAACACATTGCCATCCTCGCTCCATTCTTGGCCGATTTCTGCAATCACTCTTTCGCCACTGGATCATTCCCCTCTCTCCTCAAGCACTCCCTTGTGCACCCGCTACTAAAAAAGCCTTCTGCCAATCCTACATGTCCGGCAAACTATCGCCTGATTTGTATCACTTCTTTCCTGGGCAGACTCCTGGAAAAGCTGGCTATCTCCCAGTTTACTCTCCACACTGAATCTGTTGGCTGCCTCCATGACCATCAGTCTGGCTACAGAGCAGCCAGAGGCAGGGAAACTGCTCTCCTGAACACCCGTGAAGATCTGCTCTCGAAACTCGACCCCAGATCTCCTTCTGTCCTCATTCTCCTTTAACTTTCCTCTGCTTTTGACACGGTCAATCACGCCACCCTGATCAACCGATTCTGTGTGAACCTGGGTATCACGGATTGGGCCTTGACGTGGCTGACCTCCTTCCTCCTGGCCCCGCCCTCCCAGGTCCAACTCAAGTCCTTTCTCTCCATCACCTCTCTCCTCACATGTGGTGTCCCCCAGGACTCTATCCTCTCACCCTGGTCTTTCAATTTCTGCCTGGCCCCTTTGGCCCACCTGATCTCCACCTTCTCTTCTAACTTTCAGTGTTATGCGGATAACACTAAGCTCTCTTTAAGGTTTCCCTCACCCTCCTCTCCTTCCTTGCTCATTCCAGACTGTTTATCCACAATTCAGGATTGATGCGCCTCCAGCGATAGTTGCCTTAACGCCAGTAAGACTGAGATCCTCCTCATTGGGACCACTGCTCCCCCTTTCCCTCTCTCACTCTGGCCGCCCTCCTTGGGCCCTTTACCCATGCCTTCCTCTGAGGCAAAAAACCTTGGTGTCATCCTCCACTCGACTCTCTCCTCTCCTCGCATCACGGAGCCTCCCACAAAGGCCCACTTCCAGCTGCACCTCCTCAGAGGTATTCTACCTTTCCTCACTTTCCCCTAGAAGCTCACCATCTCCAGAGCCCTGGTGCTCTCCAGGCTGGACTTGTGCAATAGCCTCTTCCTCAATCTCCCTACCTCTACTCTTCACACCCTGCAACTAATGAAGAACAGGACTGCAAGACTTATCCTTGGCCTCAAGCCCAGGGACTGTCTCTCTAGCCCTATAATCTCTCCTCTGGCTCCCGGTGGCTGAAAGGATCAAGTTCAAGACCATTTGCATTATTCACAGGGATTTCTGGGGCCGGGGCCTGCATTACACCCAACTCTCTCTCCCAAAATACCTTCTTTGTAGAACCCTTTGCTCAGCTACCTCTAGCTCCTAGTGGGTCAGACTCTTCTCCTGGCAGAGAGTGGGGGTAGATCTCTCTTCTCTGCAGGTGTCTCCCTCTGGAATGGCCTCCTTGCCCCTCTCAGACTTGAGCTGGAGCACCTGAAGTTCTGGAAACAGCTCAAGACCCTCCTTTTCACCTCTGCCTTCTCCCTCTTGGTCCCTTGCTAACTTTCCTGTCTGCTGCGCCGACTGGTTGCTTGGTTCCCTCATAGTCTCACGGGGTACCAGGCTCCTACACAACCAGTCTTCCTTGCAGTGCTTCCTGGCCTAACGCGCACTTAGGGATGTAACTGTAACCCCTACAGCTCCACTGCCTCCTTTCACTTCCGCACTTCCAGAGTCATGTTGCCCTGATTGCACTTCCCCCTCTCCTTCCCCTGGCACTTCTCGTTGTCGCACTCTCCAGTTTGTCCTGCAACTCCCATCAACCACAGCTCTTTACTCAGCGGCGAAAGGCCATGGGAGTCATCGTAAACTCCAGTCTAGGCAACCACAATCCATGCTATGAGGAGAGTAGGGCCGCGAGGACAGAATGTGCCGATCAAAACATTTAAGGGCAACCAAACTTTCTCTCTTACTGTGAAGGATGATTGGCTACTGTTTTGCCAATGTATTTTTGGCTTCTTGTAAATGCTGCCTAGTCGCAGGTCCTTGAATTGGGCAGATTTCTGGCAGATTGTCGACAACGATTCTGGTGCTACATTGCTCATTAATGCTTTGTTGGAGAAGGGGCAGAGGTTTCCCTGAAGAGAATCGGAAAGGAAGGGAGGGCTTCTTCCTTGGGAGTCAGCAGGTAGATGTAGCTGCTGGTCTGTGATTGTTTCCGATAGAAGCGATGGAAAGATCCTCAGCACTGGGAATATGTGTTCCACTCCAGGAGTGTCTGGTGGGTCGTGCCTCGTCTCCCAGAGACAACCAGGCTGCAGGAAATGGCAGAGGGATCTGCGGAATATCTTAATGCTAAATGCTTGTACAGGTTCCCATTCCCAAAGTATTTGACACATGTGTTATCCTTTGTGATGAATCTGAGGATGGCGTCCCTTCTCCCCCAGGGGGAGACCTCTCCCAAGGGGCCAGGGAGGTGCGTCCACAATACAAATGTCCCCCTGAGGGTGGTGCACCGAGGGAGGATCACATGGGGGAGGAACCCCCTTATGAAATTAGGGATGACCATCTTCAGAGGACACGGTATGCCCCCACAGAAGTACCACTTCTGCAATGTTTCATTCTCTTCTCCTTACTTGTGATGAGGCCAATATCTATTATTGCCAAGCTGGTCAATCCAATATACTAGACAGGGCTCAAACTTCAGAAAATGCAGAATATGTCACATCTGACTCTTTGGCGTATACTGGAAAGAAGAAGATGACCAGGAGTCCAAGGATCACTAGGGAGAAACAGAATTAACATACTAGCTTATTAAGGACTGAGAAGAGGAAGATGATTAGGAGCACAAAGATCACTATTGAGAAGCAGAATGATCGCTCTCGTTTTCCAGCAAACACGACTGGTTCAAATCAACTCCCTTTCCCAACGCAAGAGTTTAAACATCAGAGAGCTGAGTTGGATAGAGAGATCGATCCTCCATGGAGGAAGCCGTCAAACCAGGTAGCGACAATAAGGGCGAGAGCCAGCTGGAGGGAAGCAGAGGAGGAGAATGCGAGCAAGGTCTCTAGAGTCTGAGCCACTCACATTGCTTTCGTCTGGTACCTCTGGGCCCCCTGAGCACTGCCAAAGTGCCCAACAGAGAGGATGCACCACCAGGATGAAGTAGATGCCAAAGAAGTCACTGCCGACTCCGTTGTAGACCCGAACTTGACCGGAGCCTCCAGAGAAGCTGCAGCCGCTCAGGAAATGCTGGTACCTTCCAGAGGGAACCCGAGTGGTGCAGGAGGTCTAGGGGAGCAACGGGTTGAAGGTGGGGGCCGTAATAAGAGGGTCTGGGACCCTGGAAATCCAATAGCACGAGTTGGGGACACGCACCCATATGAGAAACAGAAACAAAGCCAAACCAAATACTGCGAGTCTGGGACCCACACCCAAAAGAAGACAGTCCATATTGGAACTGTTGCTTGGCCGGAGAATAAACCAAGCAGCAGTGACTCCTATGAGTCTCGGAGTCACAGTTATAAAGAGGCACATATGGAGAAGTCGAAGACTTGGCAGGACGAAGGCTTACCCCAAGATTCAGACTTAACAGATCTGGGGGACTGAGCTTCCCGGTCATTGCTTCTTAGAACTGGAACTCCCTTGCTCACAATCTCAGATTAGAACCATCATATTGTTTTTTTTTTCAGGAAACCCTTAACACTCTGGTATTCTTCCAGCATGTTCTATCTTCAGAACCCGCTCCACAAGACTCTCAGCACTCTCTTGTTTCCGTACAATGTATCCCTGTTTTGATGTGCAGTGTTGTGATGCGATGTTTGTATTCATGTAACCAGCGCCTTGATGCCTATGGGTTTAGTGCGCTTTATGAATGCTAAAATAAAGAAAAATAAATAAGAGTATACCAAGCAAAATTGAATATCGCAATTTCGGGGACTTGCACCCAAATGAGAAGGTCAATGAAAGCAGAACTGCTTGGCAGGAGAGTGAACCAAGCAGTTATACTGCGAGTTGGGGGTTCGCACCCAGAAGATAACACAGTACAATACATCCTATATTTGGCAAAGGGAGTGAGCCACGTTGGCAGGATAAATAGGGAGACATTATTGTGAGCTACCCATTGACATTTGTTCAAGCCCGAGATGCCCCAAAAGGAGAACACGACAATAAGGAATCTCGGGGAAAGGTCTACGACCCTAACCTTGGAAACCGGCAGTGGTGAACATTCCTTTATTTCTACCACTTTTTACCCAAAAGTATAGAAACGTTTCTGTTTGTTGGGTTCTCGGAGAACATCTTTACTTTGGGAAGGGATCATCCCTGCACAGTTAGTTTGTGTTATTAGCGTTGGGGACAGAAGAAGGCCTTTCGAGACACAACAGGGACGGACTTCATCATTTGGTCATTCTGACAAGTTCAATGGTTTTCTTAGAGGCAGGAAACCCCTCTTAATTTTAGGGACAGAGAGGCATTTCTCCAACCTTTTCTTTCATATAATGAAAGTTGTTTGTCCAAAAACACGGCACCTTTGTGTCTGAGCCCTTTCTCTGCACCCTCACACGTTATATCAAAACCTTTTTTTATTGGACATTTTTAATTTGTAATTGCCTGAAGCAAATTCTGAAGAGAATGGCCTACAGGTGTTTCACACACACCTGCGCTTCATCGAGCCCTGCTTCTGTTTAACATCTGTAAATTAAAATATAATTAAAACAAATTTGTTGGAGTTGTATATTGTAAATTAATGTCTATTAAGCTGTTTGTTCATGTTAGTAAATAAATCATAACCACGGGTGCTGTAAGGGTTTAGAAGTACAAGTCTGACACAGTAGTGGTGTGTTTGTTGGCAAAACTTTTATTTATAAAAGTGAAAGAAAAGAAAAGCCTATCTTGCACTATTACTATGAGGGGTTGCCGGTTTCAACCAAAACACTAAGGACTTGTTCAGGATGTCTTGTAAAATAAAATGTCCACCGTCCTGTGTCCAAACCTATTTCTGTCCCTTACACTTAAAACTAACTAAAGAAAACTGGTCGTCTTCTTAATGCGGGAGGAGGCCTCTCTCATTCTGGATATAGACTCCAAGGCTCAGTCCTTGATAAGAAAGTTTTGTGAAAGAATATTTAATTTCAATGTTCACTTCTTGAATGTAAAATCCAACTTAAACACCACACAATTCCCCAAGCTTCTGTGGGGAACTTCTTTCTCCATCTGTGCTGCAGCTCATAAATGTTTTATGAGGTCTGGTTCACTAGCCGGATAAACCTGACTGTAGATTTCACTCTTTACACAAAAACGCAATATCGAAAATATCTCCAGGTCCCCGATGTTGTATCAAGTCTGGTTCACTTTCCTGCCAGACTTGATTGTGGTCTTCCTTTTTCCCAAAACACAATCTCCGAGTATCTCCAGATCACCAATGGGGCATCGAGTCTTGTTCCCTATCCTGCTAGACTTGATTAAGTATTTTAGACTTCCAAAAGGCATTTCTTTCTTTGGCAAAGGGTCCCCGAACCTTTCTTCTGGTCTCTGGTACCTCTTTAACTTCTTGGTCTTGCCCCCAGATCTCTGTGGACTGTTTCTGGGTTGCACTGATTTGTCCTCTCGCTTGTTTCTCCTTTCTCTGAGTTCCAGATCCTTTTATAATTTTGCAGGGTCTCCCCGATTTACTCTGGGCTCCTGCCCATTGATTATATGTATCTTCATTCTGATGTGGGTCCTTGACCCTTATACACGTCTCTGTTTGGCTTTGCCCATTTACACATGGGTCCCAGATCCTGATGTACACTACTGGGCTTCCCCGCTTTCATATGGGTCCCAGACCCTGGTCTTCGGTTTCTGTGGGATCCCTGTCCCTGTTTTACCCAGTGTCCACTTGAACAGACCTGGTGTACTCTCCTGCCAGGTACTGTTTCACATAGGCTTGTTTACAAAGTTTGCATCAAATTGTATAATTCCTCTGTTATTCCCCTTTACTTCTTGGGATGTACTTATTTTGTTTTCAATCCATTCAGCTCCCTCAGTGCCCGAATAACCGGCACAACTCTTTCCCTTCCTTCGGGAAGTCTTGGTGCGGTCTACGGTCTCTCCTGGAGGCAGAGCGGGCTTCAGTGTTGCTGCTGCGCTCAGCGTTCTGCCTTCTGCCGCTACGCACAATTCTAGATGTACAATGCGTTATACTCAAGAAGATCCGAGGAACAAATCAGGAAATTATGAACAAGAAATTGCTTAACTACAAACAAAAATTACTTTTTGAAACTAGAACTCGCATTGTCAGCTTGAATGAAAATATGGAGTGGCACATGTTGCACCCGTAATGTTTCTTCTGGGTTTCAACATGCGTGGTTCAATAAGTTGTGTTACTGTTTGGTGTGGTCTTATACATGTACACTTACCATGTATCTGTGTTTCTCTTGAATAGGAAATAATTGCTGTACACAACATTATCACTTATTCCTATAATACAGGCAGCAATATCGCTTCAGTGGGGGCCGTTTTGTGCCTGATTCAATGCAATTTAAATTCCGAATTTCCCCTTTTTTTAAATATGAATAATGTCAGGGAGAATGAATTTTTGC
Source organism: Ambystoma mexicanum (assembly GCF_040938575.1). Classification (NCBI taxonomy): domain Eukaryota; kingdom Metazoa; phylum Chordata; class Amphibia; order Caudata; family Ambystomatidae; genus Ambystoma; species Ambystoma mexicanum. The sequence goes on from NC_090929.1 coordinate 37,372,193, forward strand.
TTACCCCATATACTGAACTTTGCAGTCTTCTTTTCAGTCCCAGTTTACAAAGCACATTTTGATTTTGATGTGATTCACGCCATATATCTGACATCAGCACCTTTAGTCCCTTTAATGACGTCATCACGTCACGGCAGGCAATGCTATATAGCAGGGCCCATATTGCCCGCAAATAAAGTATGCAATCTTGACCGCGTGGCAGCCTTTCTGACACCCGAATGACCTAATAAGAAGTTAAGCCTCATCCAATTTGGAGATGCCATAACAAACTTTTCCCATTTATCAAAGTCTCAAAGAATCAAGGGGTGTTTGATGCTGGGTTATTACCCTTGTATGCATTTTGGGTACAAACGCCGTGAAAGGAGCCATTGAGAGCAGAGTCATATAATGGAATCATGGCCTAGCTCGCTCATGAAATGAAGGTAACTCGTTGCATATACTCCAAATTCGAGTCAATTTATGGGGGTACTCTTATGGCCGCTACACTACATTACTTGCAGATGAGTAGAGTCAGCCTTTTTGAAATAGCGAACTCATTGGAGGTGACGCCTATATTTACAGAGGTAAAGTAACCAAGGATAATTGGTCCAGGTACTTATTAAGTCGTTCTTTGAATCTTTGTGGAGACTTCAGGACAGTGATGAATTATACAAGCATTTTTGAAACATTACTAAAATAGTGATTCTGTTGATTTTTTAGGATTTTAAACTAGATGACACAAATGGCAAGAATACTACACATTGTGAACTGAATTCGAATGTTGTCATTACTGGGTATCCTGCTTATCAATGGGCCTGGCCCCTGAAGAATGTCCAAGCTTGTTTGAGCGAATGAAGGGCAGAAACATGTAGGTTAATCAATCCCTGTGCAGGACGGTGTATGTAAACACAACTGTACTGTAACTGAGAACTAGGAGTATTCGACATCCATTATCTTGTAATCTCTTTTACTTCACTGTGCAATGAGATGTGTATGTTGTTGTTATGAATGAACTCATGAACCATTACATGTCTATCTATGTTTTCATGCATTATGAATTGCTATATGTTTTTCGATATGAATTTTTTTGGTGTTTTTAAATGAAATCTCAATTTTATTTTTTATGTAGCAGGGTACGTCCTTTTAATTTTGTGGCCCCCTAATTATATTAGAACAGAGGGTTCATGAATTAATTAAAATACTTGCTTATAATGTTTTCCTTTGTTGTTTATTGACTCATGATCATGAGTAGGAAAGATTATTTGACCCTATATGGTGTTTCTGGGTTAATCGATTGTAGAAAGTCTAAAACTCTAAGCGTCCCATAGCTCACCACCATCTTGGCAGCAGGGATGGCCAATAACATAAAGGAAGGACTACCCTACTCACCCCGCATCGCCCACCTTTCAATCCTGTGCACACGCGCCCTCCCTTATCTGCTCATTCCTCAGCAGTTTCTGTGGTGCAAGAATGTAATGCATGGCGCTAGGACTTGGAAGGTTGGCGTTCGAGTCCATCCTCAGGTGGCAATATTCCGCTGTTATGATTTTTAATTAGTTTATAATTGTTGGTAGATTAAGATGTTCCCTCTCTCTTTCCTTAAAACAGGGACAGGGTTTTCAACAAAAAGAAACTCACTGTTATGTTGCAATGTCCCGGAGCGCCCCGCACGTGGGGCTGGCTCCGACACAGTAGGCCGCACGGCCCGTGGCGCAGCGCCAGCTGGAGCGCGAACAAACACACACCACACGCTTCGTTGGCTTCGCCCGGAACTGCCTCCCGATGCCGGGGGCGGGGCTTTTATTTGACAGCCCTACGTCACCGTGTAGCGGGACGTAGGGCGGATATAACATTCCTCCTTTATTTTAAATAAGCTTAACATAGATATTACCAACTTAACAAGAACAACTCACACTTCTACCACAGCCCCCTTTTCACACTGCACCAGCTCCGTCTTGTACAGGATACCTGGCAACCGTATACCAATTACCATACATAGTCATTTAGCCTCGCAGGCGGCCTCGTGGCAGTTCTCAGACCATACCGCTTCCCTTGGGGACTGTCCCCGCTCGGCTCAGGGATCTGCTTACCTTCACTGTGCATGTCCCCAATGTCCGGCGTGCTCGCTGATCGCCAGCTGCGGTTCCCTGCGGCTTCCTCCTCGGGGCCTCGACGTCCTGTTGTTGGTTGTTGTCGTCTTGGGGGCACTCGCCATCCGTCCATAGATTGTATGGCACAGTCTTGAACCAGGAGGCATTCCTTGTCACTTTCCGGCGTCCCCGTGTCACAGTTATCATGGTCCCCCGCCGGTTGCTGACAGTCCATGGCAGTTCCTCGTACCTGGTGTCCAGCTTGGACTTTGTGGGGTTTCGTAGCATGATGACTTGGTCACCCACTTGATGATCTGACTGCCTTGCCCCTCTTTTGTCGCTCATGTGAGCATTCGCACTTCTTCTCCTCCTTTCCATGCGTGGATCGTCGACCTCGTCAGGGGTCCTGTTTGGATGATGGGGAATTGAAGATCTGATGATTGTTCCAAACATGAGGTCAGCTGGCGGTATGCCCGTTGTGCTGTGTGGGGTGACCCGATAGTTTCAAAGGAACCGGTATAAGTCAACTTTCCATGGGCTAGCATTTGCCCTTGATATTCTTAACACCTTGTTGATGGTCCTCATGAAACACTCGACGTCCCCATTGGCCTGGGGCCACCTTGGCATTATATGGTGATATTTTATGTTCAGTTCCTGTAGATATTGTTTGAAATCTTCCCCTGTGAACGGGGGTCCATTGTCACTCTTGATAGCTGTGGGCAGGCCATGGGTTGCAAACATCTTTTCTATCGCCGGGATGACCACTTCCGCCGCTGTGGATTCCAGTATCTCGACTTCTGGATAGCGTGAATGATCATCGATTGCCACCAGCAGATGTAGGCCCTCTCTGATTTTGCAAAAATCAATGCTGATCGCTTCCCACCGTGCACGGCCGTGCTCGGCCGACAGGATTGGTTCTGGTTCTGGTGGGGCCCCCGTTATTTGGCAGGGCAAGCATGTGCTTACTAGGACTTCGACACGATCATCGATGTGAGGGAACCATACCCTGTGTCTGACCCGCGCCTTTGTTCTTGCAAGTCCTTGGTGTCCTTCATGTGCTAGGGCTACTATCCTGTCCTGCAGTTTTGGGGGTATGATGATGCGATCTCCCCTTAGCAACAGTCCTCCTTCGGTGATTGAGAGATCCTGTCGGACTGCGAACATGCCGGACAGGAATGCCTTTGCCTCCTCTGTTCTGTTGCGGGTGTGCTTCAGGAACTCCTTCCAATCTCCTGACATGATCGCATCTTTCACCAAGTCACAGCAGGGATCTTTCTGCGTTTCTATCGCAATGTCCTCAATGTTTACAGCCTTGGGCCTCATGGCCCGAATCACTTGGCATATGTGTTCCTCCATTTCTTCAGCGACCAGGACTTCCTGCTGAGTGGCTGGCCGGGGGTGCCTCGAGAGGAAGTCTGCGGGGTTGCCACTACCCGGCTGATAAACAAGTTCAAAGTCGTATTGCTGGAGGTGGAGCAGCCACTTGGTGATTCTAGCTGGTGGGTGCGCCGATGACCCGATGAAAATGGGTAGCAAGGGTTTATGGTCAGTGATCGCAGTGAATCTACGCCCATACAGGTATATGTGGAAATGTCGACACCCCCATAACACGGCAATGGCCTCCTTCTCTATGTGGGAGTATCTTTGTTCTGTTACTGTGAGTGCCCTGGATGCGTATGCAATGGGTCTTTTTTCGCCCTCCTTTGTGACCTGCATCAGGATTGCTCCGAGTCCTACTGGGCTTGCATTCACGAATAGTTCTGTCGGTAGGTCCGTGTCGTAGTAAGCCATCTTAGTTTCAATCGACAGGGACTCTTTGATGCTCTCAAAAGCTTCCTGGCATTTCTGAACCCAGTCCCACCTGGTGCTGATCTTGGTTAGTTCACGTAATGGTTCAGATAGGGTGGCCAGGTTTCGAATGAACCTACCACAGTAGGTGGCCATGCCCAAGAAACTGCGTACTTTGGTGGGGTTCACCGGCAGACTGGCAGCTTGGATGTCCGCTACCTTTTGGGGATCAGGTGAGATACCTGTACAGTCAAATTTGTATCCAAAAAAAGTGATTTCCGACTTCAGGAACTCGCACTTCTCTCGATGAATTGTGAGTCCGGCATCTTCCAACCTGCCCAAAAGGGTCTTGAGTCTCTTGACGTGTTCCTTGGTGTCCGGTGCGTGTGTCAGGATGTCATCGCTCACATTCAACACCCCTGGTATGCCTCTGATGACTTCCTGGAGGGTCTGTTGAAAAACCTCCGCGGCGGATGAGATGCCAAAACTCAGGCGCTTATACCTCCGCAAACCCAGGTGCGTTGAGAATGTTGTGATATAGCGCGAGTCTCTGTGGAGCTTGAGTTGGTGGTACCCCGCCTTTAGGTCCACCTTAGAGAACACACATGACCCTGTAAGATCGGTGATGATTTCATCAATTGTTGGTGTGATGTGTCGTTCCCTTTTAATGGCCGCATTGGGCACGCACATGTCAATGCAGATCCTGACTTTTCCGGGTTGTTTGTGCTTCCTGGTGACCACCATTGGGGAAACCCACGGTGTGGGTCCTGTGACCTCTTCTATGATGCCGGCAGCTTCTAGTGCCTTCAGCTCTTTCTCCACCTGTTCCCTCATGTGGAATGGTGTTCTCCGGTGTCACACCGCTCGTGGTTGTACAGATTGATCAATATGCAGTTTGACGGTTTTGCCCTTGAGACAGCCTATCCCCTTCAGTAGCTTGGGGTGTTGCATGAGAATGTCTTCAACTTCGGTTGCACTGTCAACCTGGCAGATGAATTTGACCACCCCCAGGTCTTCGGCTGCGTCTCCGCTCAGTAGGCTTTCGATTCCTGCCTTTACGACATATATCTTTGACCACACCTTATTTTTGCCATGTCCTAGGGTTGTGCGGAACCTCCCAATGACTGGCAAAGGTCTCTGGCTGCCGTATGCAAACAGACGGATGTCTGTATTTTTGAGTTCAGGAGGTGGGCTTAAGGTTTGGAAGACATTGGATGGCATGATGTTCACCGAGGCTCCCGTGTCGATGGTCATCAGGACGTTCTGGTCTTGGATGGTGACCACGCATTTTCGTCGCCTGACAGTTCTTGACGGTGGTTCCGGACCTTGGTTTAGTGTTGACACTAGGTATACCTTCCGGCCCTTTTCCTCATTTTCTCTGCCTGCCGTTTGCCGTATGGCTGAGAGATCATCTCCTTCTTCTTCTGTCGAGGAGTTAACTGCTGCGACTCTCCTTGCGCTGGCTTGCTTCTTTTTCTTCGACAACCCCTTTTCCTGAGATCCTTGCGGAGGCTGTAACGGCATGTTTGCTGATCTGCACACTTTCGCGTAGTGGTCCTTCCTGCCGCAAGCTCCGCACGTGGTGCCCTGTGCTGGACAGTTTCGTCTACCGTGTCTTTGGCCACCACACCACCCACATTCCGTGCGCCCAGGGATTCGAGGTTGCCACCTGTTCTGAGTGTGGCCGCCGCCAGCCTCGACTTTTGTGAATTGTCTGTCGGAGATCTGGGCGACCATTGCTGTGGAGAGAGATGGCTGTAGTTTCTGTAATGTAGCTTCCATGTTGGCGGCCCTGTAGTGGGCAAGCTCTCTCTGTCAACCCAGTTCCAGGATGCGTTGTAGAGGTATGCCTTTCTCGCTGAGTACTAGCCGCCTCAGCTTCTCCGAATGGATGCCATGTATGATCTGTCTCCTAATCTCCCTCTCAGTGTTCGTGAACTCACAAGACATGGCCAGTTTCCTCAGTCGCGTGTGGTAGGCGTCCAATGTTTCATCGATGGCCTGGACGGTCGTGCAAAAGATAAAAGTCTCATAGTCTGGATTCAGTTGTGGGAGAAAATGGGCCGTTAAGGCGTCCTTTGCGCTCAGGTATGCGTCTTGACCATCATCAATGTTCAGGGAGTTGAAGATGCGCAATACCTCGTCGCCCACGCTGAGAAGTAGATGAGCTTTCATTTTTCTGGATGACGTGATGTCCTTGCACTCCATAGCCATCTCGAATTTTTGTAGCCATAACTGCCATCTGGGTCCACTGGATGAGGGGTCAGTGAACGGGTCGAAAGGTTGTATCAGCGTTGACGAGTTGCCCTGTGTGCGGGGTGGTGGCGACGCCATCGACAGATTTGCCGCGATTCTGGATGGCGTGGAGGGCCCAGGGGTTGATGTCCCAGCCGCCATGGCGTCACGTGCCTTTGACGCTTTATTTGTGCAGTCTTCGTGACCAGATGTTGTCCTGCCTCATGGGCTTACTCGTGCCTTGCTCTGGGAAACGTTCTCTGGTGGTAGATGTGCCCTCAGGCACTTTCACAATGTCCGATGGGCGCCTTGTGGTACGTGCGCCAGGGAGAAAAAAATCTCGACCCGGATGATAAAGGCCGAGAATTTTTTTAAAAAATTTATTTATTTTTTTTTTTTTGGGGGTGGGGGTCACGTGGTCGCTGTGCCCCCCACCGAGTGTCCAAAAATTTGTTTGGGATGTCCGTGGGGCATCCGCGTGCTAGGCTCTCCTGAGCGCGTGATGACTCGAACACCTCCTCGTCGCCATTGTTATGTTGCAATGTCCCGGAGCGCCCCGCACGTGGGGCTGGCTCCGACACAGTAGGCCGCACGGCCCGTGGTGCAGCGCCAGCTGGAGCGCGAACAAACACACACCACATGCTTTGTTGGCTTCGCCCGGAACTGCCTCCCGATGCCGGGGGCGGGGCTTTTATTTGACGGCCCTACGTCACCGCGTAGCGGGACATAGGGCGGATATAACACTCACCATCCAATACTCGGACAGTCCTGGAAAACCGGGGCGTCTGGTCAGCCTACTTGTCCTTCACGATCTAAACTGTATTAGCAAAACAAATGAGAGGAGAGTGAGAGTCAAGGAAAGAGAAGATAAGAAAGTAGGGCTTGCATGGCGATGCTGCTACTCGCCATTGAAGTCCAGGGCCATAGTTTTCCTTGGGTGGCGAGATTTCCTCTGTGGGCTGGTTTTACATGGGTGGCAGCCGCCCCTATCCCCTCATGAGTTGATCCTTGTCCCAGTCCTTACTTGGTGGCGAGCGTTGCTCCTCCACAGTGGTGCGGGCAGCTTTTGGTGCCGCCATGCTGATGGCGCGCTTCCAGGTCAGTGGCGGCTCGGGATCGCAACGGTTATCCCTGAATTTGTGTGAGGGGCCACGAGAAGCGGGGAACCCCACACCAATATCAAGAGGTTCTGGGGGGCTGTCCCACTCACATTTCTTTTTAAATAATTGGCTGAAATTGTGTATTTTGCAGCACCGTTTTTGATAAAAAAAACTGGGTAAAAACCCACACAATAAGAATGGCTTATGCAACACAGTCTGATAGATCAATGCAGCATTGCAACAGTAGACATGACTACAGTACATCATTTGAATGATGTGTATGCCCACAACATAAGCAGCATTGCCACTCTGATGTAAGTGTTCATGGTGCCTAAGTCTATGATATATGCCAGCACTGCACTGTAAAACACTTCTCCATGCTGCCTGTGCCCACGTATATGCCCGTATTTCCCCTGTAAAACAATTTCATGATGCTGACCACTCTGCAATACATGCCAGCAGTAGTACTGTAAAGCAGATGTTCACGGTGCCTGTGTATATGATACCTGCTAGCACTAACCTGTACAACTCTTTTCAACAGGCAAAGAACAATGGTCTGGGGCATTGCCCACAGCATTGCCAGAGGTTAAGAGTAATACTAAACCTTCCAGCCATCATCTCTTTTGTTTTGCTGTAAACTCTTTTCCCACTATCTGTGCCCAAAGATATGCCAGTACTACTGCCACTAAACTGTTTCACGAGGGTGCTTTTAATATATGCCAGTAGGCCACTGTAAATCCCATTCATGGTGCAGACCTTCAAATTCATGGTGCCAATATGCTGCCTCCTCAGCACACATACACGTCTATGCACAGTTTCCATATGTAAGGACGGCAGGGTATGAATAGTAGACACAGACACAATGGATACACATTTAGTAGACCTTTATTTGGTATTTTGGTTTAGTTGGTAGAATTCCTAACTGGCCCTAACTCTAGAATGGGAGCGGTCTCGACCATTAAATGAATAGCAAACAAGTCCAAGTCAGTCTGGTCCAAATAAAAAGGCCTATACTAAGAAAACCTAACCTTGCCCTCCTTCTAAATGATAAATGTGTTAAGGGACATACAAACGAAAAATAGTGTCTAAAAAAAAATGTCAGAATGGCTTAAATAACAACTCCCTTCCGCCTATTCAGCACCACAGGGTCTATAGAGTTATCTAAAAAGGATGGGTGGACGACCCCGTTCTATCAGTCCTCCACACTTTGACTTACTGGTACAGTTCAACAGTTCAGGATTGGGCTTCAAGCTTCTGGTAGTTCAACCACTTCCTTAGACTTCGTCCACCTTCTCATAAATGCAGACTTCCACTTTTGATTCTTACTTTCCCACAATTCAACACAGGCTTCCCTCTGCCAGGCTCAAGCCTGTCCATTCGCTTTTTCACTTTATCACACAGTTCTGTGCAGGCTTCCCTCTACCGGGCTCGAACCTGTCTTCCTCTTCGTGGGGGTTGCTTTCCCCACGTTTTGTCTTGGATGTTGTTTCACTGTTGAAGACTTTCAAAACCACAAGGATTTTACATAGACCTCTGCATGACCACTTCAACCTTTCTTTACACAATTCTACAATCCATAATCGTTCTCCTCTTACAACACCAATGATTCTTGGTATTTGTAGTTTCTTATCCTCTTTTCTCTTTACTTTGCCCTTGTGGCCTCTTTCAAAGTTCATGTACTTTGCCTTCTTGGCATAATGAGAGTACACACATTTTCCTGCAACACCAATGCCTCTTGGTACTTGTAGTTTCTTATTCTCCTCAGTTTGCCGTCTTGGCCCCCTTTCAAAGATTCATATGCAACACCAATACTTCTTGGTATTTCTTTCTCCTTGTTTTGCCCTCTTGGCCTATTTCAAAGTTCCTATACTTTGCCCACTTGGCATATTTAGAGTTCACATCCTTTGCTTTTCACTCATTCAACTTTCTTTCGGGATTGTGTTACTTTCTTGCCTTTAGTTCCCGTTCACACAGTTCATTTCACATAGACTTTTGAATGTGCGATTTAGCTTGGCAGGACCACTCTATTACTTTGTATCCATTCCTTTTACAATTCAGCAATTGTCCTTTCCATTACGCGCCTTATTGGCACATGCGCAACCTTCAACTTTTAAGTTACAGTCACTTTTCCTTTTAACACAAACCAGGCTTTTGTTGCCTCCGATACCTGGTCTTCTTTCATCAACGCTCTTCATGCAGCATTCAAGGCCATTACCAACGCCTCCTCTGCTCCTACCCAACTCTGTCGTTCTCCCGGGAGGGCCATGGGCTTCTTCCAAGTACTTTGAAGGTTTCTTTCTTCCGCTCACTCGGTGTCAGTCTTACGGCATTCCAAAAGTGTGGAATTCTCGTCTGGTCGATAAGCCGCTTGGCCTTTCAACTTCCCTCGCCTGGTTCACATCAGCCCCAAAAGAGCTGTTCCTTCCCGTACCCAGCCTCGCTCTGCGTGTGTCTGTGTATGCCACCTTTTAACCTGACAGGGAGTGTTAACAAGTGGCAATGTGCGTATAGTTAGGATTACGTGCCTAACTCTGCCTGGACTCATTACAAAGAAAGAACCATTGCAAGTTGGTAGAAGTAATCTTTCTGGCCTCATTCCTCTTCTTCCTCGGCTCAGTAGTGTTGTCAATGTAAAGTGGGGAGGAATTATGGGAGCTGTAGTTTCCCATAAAATAAGCAGGGATAGGGGGTTAGATGGGTTGTGGAAAAAGGGGGGTACCATGTCTCACCATTGGGTGCTTCTCTCCCACTCCCCGAGGACCCCTACCCAGGTAATTCTTCCTTACTTGTCTAACCCCAGGGTTAGGATCCAAAAGCGATGGCCTTTCTCTGGCCACCTGAGCACAGTATCCCTGGGGAGAAGGTTGTGAAACACCCTCTGGTATTTCACACCACACACACTCATTCAAACTTTTTTGCACACACACACACATGAATAACCCCTTGTGAATACATAAACACCCCCTCCCCACCCCCCCCCATAATAGCACCTAAATCGTGTTCAGGGAGGTTATAAGGACATGGATACAAACAAAAGTAGAGCTTTGGTGGTTTAACACCAACATCCTAACACGCTGCCGCCAGTCACTCTTTGGCTCTGGGCTCAATCCCCAATGAAAGTAAAGGGCCCAGAATTAAGAAAGGCAGTCTCCACTAACCACGCTTGGGTTACATGCCTTGTAGCTTGCAAAAGCGTGTGGGGACTTCCCGCTGCAGTTACAGGCTGCAAAGTAAGTGCAAGTAGGGGGCTGAGATGCTGGTTGAGGGGACACAAGGATTTGTGGAAGTGGCTTCGAGGTTTCTGAGGGCGTCAGAAAGAAGAGCCCAGGCCATTAACTACAGATGGTGGGCCATGCATTTGTTCTCTGGCATTGCATAACCTGACATTGCATAGCATGGCATAAAAGCTGGAGAAGGACTGATTTGCATATAAATGCAACCCCCTCCGAGTTTCCAAAGTCAAGGAGAGTCCCTGGAGTATTTATTGGGTGGTCTGGCTCAGTAACCATGAAATCATTTCACCTTTCACCCTAACCACCATCATATCTTGATAGTGATACACAGCTCCAACATCAAAACAACACAGGTCAACACATTGGAATGCACACCTCCCAAAATCACATGTCTACACTAAATTTCTCTAAGCGCCATTCCAACTCAACACAAATATACCAACAAGAGCTCACCACGCTCTCCTTAAAGACCCCTCGGCCGGGCAGCACAGACAATCACACACGTTACTTCTGCTCCAAGCTACTTGCCGAAAATATACCACTTGCTGATCACACAGAGCGCTACCTTTTCAGACCTGCACACATCAACATTGCAACAAAGCGGCCTGGCCAGCTCCCCCTGCTCTTATGTTTGTCGACTACCTACCTTTTGCTCTTCCAAATCCTAAAGCACCAACACATCATAAAAGGGCAGAGGCTCTGGACACAATAACAGAACATAATTACAGGACCTAGAAAAGAGTTTAACTCATTCTCCTGTGAGGCAAAGCTAGTGAGGCAAAGCTCTGCTACTCCGGTGACTGGCAATGCCAGGAGAGGGAAGGAATGCAAGCTCTCTTGCAGTCCATCTGCGGTACTAGAATGACTGCTGACCCAACCCAAAGGAGAGTATATATATATATACATATATATATATATATCTATATATATATATATATATTCAGTAAAAAAACTTTGTTAAAAGGATGTTATGGTTCAAAGTAAAACCGAAAAACTCCTGAAATTCGGAAGTTATGGTAAGATAAGCAACCATAACTCGCGCCACCACCGTGCATTGCTAAGACTAACACCCGGGACATCAAAGATCACATCACAAATGTCATTGATGACATCACTGATGACATCACATGTCTGACTCGCTCTTTTTCCTTTAGTGATATATCTTGGCCAGTAATAGTTAGGAACAAAAAATTCAAAAAGTACTATATTTGTACACTTATACTTCTAATATGTTCTTACAATAATTCACTTAGGGTGCACTCACAGCCTATGAAACATATACATAGCAAGGATACACACTTGAAAGACAGCAATCCTTTCTGTGTATGAAGACAATCAGTAGGTTATCAACACGTTCTTATTGTTCTGCTGTTTTTTTTATTACTGTACTTTCTCTGGATGTGCTCATATTTGTATTGGCATTACTTACCTTAGGGTGCAGTCACATCATGTGATAGTTGTACATAGGGAAGTAGTAGGTTTGAAGCAGCGCAATCATTTCTGTGCATAAAGATAATTAGTTAGGTTATGAACACTTTCTGGTTCTACTGCTGCTTTTTTGCGTACTTCACTTTCTCTATTTATACTCATATTTGTATGTGTTGTTGTGTCTTTGTGTTTTATATGTAACAATGAAATTATGTAGTAAGTGGGTTTTATTAGATACTTATTACATGTTTCACAGTATGCAAAACTCTAATAAGAAAGCAGTTATCATTTCACTATTCAGCATGGGAAGATTATGAATATTGCACTTCCATCATGTATGCTGCACACAATGCTTATGATTATACATGAGTAGCTTACTGTAAAGAACTTCATAATAGAATGCTATTTATATCAATGCATTGCTTAATGCACTACATAGCGCATGATATTTATTATTTATTCCAATGATCCTTGACCCTTTTTTGTCAATATTATAATAAGAATCCCTTGTACAGATTTTCATGAAAAGTAAATGACCATGTGATGTCATCAGTGATGTCATCAATGACATTTGTGATGTCATCTTTGATGTCCTGGGTGTTAGTCTTAGCAATGCACGGTGGTGGCGCGAGTTATGGTTGCTTAGCTTACCATAACTATCGAATTTCAGGGGTTTTCGGTTTTACTTTGAACTGTAACGTCCCTTTAACAAAGTTTTTTTACTGAATTTCCTAGGTTTTTAGTAGCACAATTTAACCGTAAGGTCCCTTTAACAAAGTTTTTTTTACTGAATTTCATAGGATTTTAGTAGCGCAACTTAACCATAACGTCCCTTTAACAAACTTGTTTTACTGATTTTCATAGGTGTTTATTAGCGCAACTTAACCATAATGTCTACGAACATCTCACTTCATTGCACACCTTCCGCAGAATGCCACATGACCATATGCTGGCGCACAACATGATGACGTGTTCAAGAACCCATACGCACTTCACAATAACATATGTGCTTCAAGGACAGTTTGGAACTACATTTTCTACTGATGTAGGAACTTGCAACTTCAACATTTCCCTTGCACGGCTCCAACACCTATTCATACTCATCCATTAACAATCTAGTACACAGTACATACTTTTGGCAAAACGGCTATTTACGTTAAAATGACATCAGCTAACGCCATCCCGCCTCCCCAAGATACACCACCACTGCTGTAATCAAGGAGCATGAGAAACACTGCCCCCTAGGGTGGCCAACTCTTTGATAGTCTGTTGCGGGACACTTGGCCACAAGGCAGTGATGATGTCACTTCATTCTCGTTTGGCCCGCCTCTTTTAAGAAAAAATGTTTTAATGCCTCTTAATTCCTGGCTTAATTTAAAGACAAATGCTTTGTCCTGGGGAGGTGATGGTCACGTTTTTTAACTGCAAACATGACCATCACGGCCCCAGAAACATAGCATTAGCATTTGAATTAAGGCAGGTGTCCGAGCGTTACAGCTCAAAAGGAGCCAGGGCTGCAGAGGCGCCCAGAGAAAGAAAGCAGCAGGCGCCAGCGCCATGCTGAGCAGATGGCAACTTCAGTTTGCAGAGTGGCTGTGCTGGAGGCAGGTTGTCTGACGCAAGTCGGGACAACCTACGTCCCGCACAGCCACTCTGCAAACCGTGGGACGGAGTTCCTAATTGCGGGACAATCCCGCGAAATCCGAGACACTTGGCCACCCTACTGCCCCCTACCTTAGAAATAACACACGCACAACATTTCCCCCTTTTCCATCTGACCCTCCATATTAGTGTTTGGTGCCTCTTCCCTCATTTCCGTCCCCACCTTTCGTTCTTACCTCTCCTGCCCAAAAAAATCCATCCAAAAACAAAATAAATGTTCCTTTAGGAACCACCTTTCACAGTTAAAAAGTAGAACTAAAAAATAAACACATAGACTCCATCTACTTTGTATTTCTCAGTAAAATACATAGACGCAATAATATTTTCCAACATTTCCATTTGCATTTTGTGTTATAGTAAAGTGAATATTGTAGCGTTCATGTGCCGTTCCAGGGACTGGAATGGTGAATAACAGCCCAGTAGCCCAAGTTATCAGCCCAAGCGAAGCGAGGGTGGATAACGAGGTCTCTGGACCATTACCCCCCATTTCAGCCCCTAAAATGGGGGATGAACGCCATTAGCAGCCTAGGTTTCCAAAGCGGTAGCCCGTGCTACTAAAAAATAGGATTTTTCATCCTATACCGGGACGCGGCATCCCAGTTTAGGAATAAAATCCTTTTCCAAGATGGCCACCATGGAAAGGGAAAGCGCCAGTTCCATTCAGTGCAGGGCCCCTCTTCGCTTTACATGGAAGCCTCCAAAAGGCAAAAAAAATTCCTCTAACCATATAAACATGAGCACATTTTTCTTCCCTTTCAAATCTATCCTAATTGCGAATAACTTTACCACAAAGCCAGTCCCAGGTGGACATGACCACTTTAATCCTATGTTTTGTCCCTTCTGGTCATGCCAGTAGGTACATTGTCCTGATCATGACCTTATACCATGGCCCCGACATTTGGGCCACTGCCCATGACGACAGCCTACCCCTCAGGCACTAAAAAAATCATGCTTCTCGATCCTTGCCAATGAGCCTCACGCAAATTTGCTGTAAATCCACAAACATTTTATTTTTTCAAAACTGTCAAAATAATACGCAAATCATTTGTCATATAAGCTGTGTACAAAATTCCAACAAACTTTGTAAACTCATTTGAAATTACGTCTGAAATATTCCAACCATCATCATCACCACTCACCTCCCCAAACATTATTTCATAAGTTTCACAAGTGCAATGCTCACAAAATATTATTGTCCCGAGGGTTTGACCATGTATTTTTGTACATACGTACATTTATCACAAACATTTCCACATCAGCTTACCTCATTTCTCCCCTTTGAGAAACATACGAAATCTGGCAACAGGACGCGTCCATCTTGTGCTATTGTTATCCATTGCTGCATCTGCCTAAGGTAAACTGGCCGGACGTCACTAAATGATATGCCCCGCCCTTGACCCTCACATAACCAACCCTAGTGATAATGACCACCTTTCTCGGTGACGTTCCACTTCAGCGTAGCCAAATGCGCCCATAATCACCTACGTGACGCAGAACCCAAAAATCAACACACATCGACTAACAACATACCACGTCACAATTCAAATTATTAAACCGGTATTTAAAAGAAAACAATAACAGTATACAATTTGTAAAGTACTTTTATTTCACAATAAACTCTCCGAGAACATCCGACTGTTCCCATATTCAATCAAATTGCACATTTGTTTCTTCCCTCGTGATCAAAAATGTTAATTGTGAGGCACACGTTCTTCTTTTTCCATACACAAAGTGTTCGGTTTTGATGAAGGAACCGCTTGGGTCCCACAGTGAATTCCAGGGCGTCTGCATCAACTTACTCCTAGACCACCATAAAAGATGTTATGTTACTCCTAATCGCTAGTGCAGCGTACGGACACATGGGCCCTGGGCGATCGTCCCACAAAACAGTCACACTGATCCATCCGTTGACGCATACGTGTACCTATCGAATAAAGAAACCATCAGTTGTCAACTGGAATCCATGGCAATCGCAGTAAGGCAGCATGTAGCTATTTGGAAAACATAACAGAAAATATGTATCAATGCCCGACCTTTATTACAATATATGTATTATTTTCTTAATTCAGCATAGAGTTTAAACTAACGATTATCACACACATCAAACAATCTCAAAAAAGACGAAAAGAACCTAGAAACTGATACACAATTCCATATGGTCATACATGACATTTTAAAGAAATATTAGCGTTGAACCTGGGTGAATCTAGTTATAGTCGACATACACCTAAATTCGGCACTCCCTATAACCACATAAAAAAGACAACCACGCAGAAAAATAGTACTTGAGTTACATTGCCAAAATGAATCTTCAGATAATAATAGGTTAAAGCTCGTTCCGGTATACAGTCATCAAAAGCAAACTTACATAATATTCACCGTCTCCATTCTCTTCGCGTAAATCAGTCCGTAATGCTCAATCCGCTTGCATCAAAGAATCTTCATCGACTGAATTTACATGTTCCGTATACACTTTTGGAATGCATAACCTTATCAAATGTTCATTATTACAAACCTCCTCTCACTGACTCTTCACGAAAAAATCCCTGTCTCTCAAGGTCAAAAAACAATTGACCCTTCTACTTTCTGTCCCATGCATGGACTGCCTTAGGTCGCAACCAAAAAATTAAAGCTGGTGACCTTCACTCAGAATCTAAATACATTCTCACTTTGCAACAACACGGCTCAACGCACCTATGAAAACTCGTATTGTCATACACGTGCACGGCCGATGTTTCCATCAAACACTGCAGGTGGCTGCCTCAGATGCCAAACTCTATGGGGCGCCAATCTGACTCCAATATTATTTTAAATACATTGTAACACAGACACATTACTCCTTCACTGGTATTTTACGCACAATATATTGAGGAATACCTCCAAATAGGGTGGCCAACTTTGTCACATCCCTTTGCGGGACAAAAGGTGGTGATGACGTCACAGCGTCATTCACCTGGCAGAATCAATGCATTGCACCCGAAGCTACTGACATGACCGGCCTGCAAGCCTGTCACGTCAGTAGCTGCGGTCGCAATGCAATGCAATAGGACTCTTATTTACAGAATAGCTGCCACTTGCCAGCCACTGTTATTCCCATTCGCGGGAAATGTATGTATATGACCCCCTCCCCGCTCGGCCCCAACCCCCAGCATGACTAATTGTGACTCCTAACTTTCTCTGTTAGATCACAAATTGTGCTCGAACAGAGCAAGTCGGGACAACCCGCGTCCCGCAGAGCCACTCGGCAAACTGCGGAACACAGGTGCCAATTGCGGGACAATCCCGCAAATTACGGGACAGTTGCCCACCCTACCTCCAAATATACCGTATGACTTTCGTGACAAATAAACACAATTTTTTTGCTTCTTGTTGCCACATCACATCCCATCCTCATCAACCCTCCCCAGACAGTATTTAATAAGTTTAACAAGTGCAATGTTGTGTTTTTTTATATGTTTTTGCAGCGAAGTCCGCAGACACCAAAACACAGATCAAGGATGGCGGGCACATCGGAACAATCTGACGCACTTCACGCTCTTCACCATCCAATGAGCGAATGCGTCACATGTCCGCGGACATGATACGCCCGATTACCCAATTGGTGTCCTGCCCGCGGAGCGAACAGGGAAGTGTGTCCGCGGAGCGGCTATAGATATCACAATTTTGTTTAGACCTGCTTTTTGATCATTTAGTGCAGGGCCCCTCTTCGCTTTACATGGAAGCCTCCAAAAGGCAAAAAAAAATTCCTCTAACCATATAAACATAAGCACATTTTTCTTCCCTTTCAAATCTATCCTAATTGCGAATAACTTTACCACAAAGCCAGTCCCAGGTGGACATGACCACTTTAATCCTATGTTTTGTCCCTTCTGGTCATGCCAGTAGGTACATTGTCCGGATCATGACCTTATACCATGGCCCCGACATTTGGGCCACTGCCCATGACGACAGCCTACCCCTCAGGCACTAAAAAAATCATGCTTCTCGATCCTTGCCAATGAGCCTCACGCAAATTTGCTGTAAATCCACAAACATTTTATTTTTTCAAAACTGTCAAAATAATACGCAAATCATTTGTCATATAAGCTGTGTACAAAATTCCAACAAACTTTGTAAACTCATTTGAAATTACGTCTGAAATATTCCAACCATCATCATCACCACTCACCTCCCCAAACATTATTTCATAAGTTTCACAAGTGCAATGCTCACAAAATATTATTGTCCCGAGGGTTTGACCATGTATTTTTGTACATACGTACATTTATCACAAACATTTCCACATCAGCTTACCTCATTTCTCCCCTTTGAGAAACATACGAAATCTGGCAACAGGACGCGTCCATCTTGTGCTATTGTTATCCATTGCTGCATCTGCCTAAGGTAAACTGGCCGGACGTCACTAAATGATATGCCCCGCCCTTGACCCTCACATAACCAACCCTAGTGATAATGACCACCTTTCTCGGTGACGTTCCACTTCAGCGTAGCCAAATGCGCCCATAATCACCTACGTGACGCAGAACCCAAAAATCAACACACATCAACTAACAACATACCACGTCACAATTCAAATTATTAAACCGGTATTTAAAAGAAAACAATAACAGTATACAATTTGTAAAGTACTTTTATTTCACAATAAACTCTCCGAGAACATCCGACTGTTCCCATATTCAATCAAATTGCACATTTGTTTCTTCCCTCGTGATCAAAAATGTTAATTGTGAGGCACACGTTCTTCTTTTTCCATACACAAAGTGTTCGGTTTTGATGAAGGAACCGCTTGGGTCCCACAGTGAATTCCAGGGCGTCTGCATCAACTTACTCCTAGACCACCATAAAAGATGTTATGTTACTCCTAATCGCTAGTGCAGCGTACGGACACATGGGCCCTGGGCGATCGTCCCACAAAACAGTCACAGTGATCCATCCGTTGACGCATACGTGTACCTATCGAATAAAGAAACCATCAGTTGTCAACTGGAATCCATGGCAATCGCAGTAAGGCAGCATGTAGCTATTTGGAAAACATAACAGAAAATATGTATCAATGCCCGACCTTTATTACAATATATGTATTATTTTCTTAATTCAGCATAGAGTTTAAACTAACGATTATCACACACATCAAACAATCTCAAAAAAGACGAAAAGAACCTAGAAACTGATACACAATTCCATATGGTCATACATGACATTTTAAAGAAATATTAGCGTTGAACCTGGGTGAATCTAGTTATAGTCGACATACACCTAAATTCGGCACTCCCTATAACCACATAAAAAAGACAACCACGCAGAAAAATAGTACTTGAGTTACATTGCCAAAATGAATCTTCAGATAATAATAGGTTAAAGCTCGTTCCGGTATACAGTCATCAAAAGCAAACTTACATAATATTCACCGTCTCCATTCTCTTCGCGTAAATCAGTCCGTAATGCTCAATCCGCTTGCATCAAAGAATCTTCATCGACTGAATTTACATGTTCCGTATACACTTTTGGAATGCATAACCTTATCAAATGTTCATTATTACAAACCTCCTCTCACTGACTCTTCACGAAAAAATCCCTGTCTCTCAAGGTCAAAAAACAATTGACCCTTCTACTTTCTGTCCCATGCATGGACTGCCTTAGGTCGCAACCAAAAAATTAAAGCTGGTGACCTTCACTCAGAATCTAAATACATTCTCACTTTGCAACAACACGGCTCAACGCACCTATGAAAACTCGTATTGTCATACACGTGCACGGCCGATGTTTCCATCAAACACTGCAGGTGGCTGCCTCAGATGCCAAACTCTATGGGGCGCCAATCTGACTCCAATATTATTTTAAATACATTGTAACACAGACACATTACTCCTTCACTGGTATTTTACGCACAATATATTGAGGAATACCTCCAAATAGGGTGGCCAACTTTGTCACATCCCTTTGCGGGACAAAAGGTGGTGATGACGTCACAGCGTCATTCACCTGGCAGAATCAATGCATTGCACCCGAAGCTACTGACATGACCGGCCTGCAAGCTTGTCACGTCAGTAGCTGCGGTCGCAATGCAATGCAATAGGACTCTTATTTACAGAATAGCTGCCACTTGCCAGCCACTGTTATTCCCATTCGCGGGAAATGTATGTATATGACCCCCTCCCCGCTCGGCCCCAACCCCCAGCATGACTAATTGTGACTCCTAACTTTCTCTGTTAGATCACAAATTGTGCTCGAACAGAGCAAGTCGGGACAACCCGCGTCCCGCAGAGCCACTCGGCAAACTGCGGAACACAGGTGCCAATTGCGGGACAATCCCGCAAATTACGGGACAGTTGCCCACCCTACCTCCAAATATACCGTATGACTTTCGTGACAAATAAACACAATTTTTTTGCTTCTTGTTGCCACATCACATCCCATCCTCATCAACCCTCCCCAGACAGTATTTAATAAGTTTAACAAGTGCAGTGTTGTGTTTTTTTATATGTTTTTGCAGCGAAGTCCGCAGACACCAAAACACAGATCAAGGATGGCGGGCACATCGGAACAATCTGACGCACTTCACGCTCTTCACCATCCAATGAGCGAATGCGTCACATGTCCGCGGACATGATACGCCCGATTACCCAATTGGTGTCCTGCCCGCGGAGCGAACAGGGAAGTGTGTCCGCGGAGCGGCTATAGATATCACAATTTTTTTTAGACCTGCTTTTTGATCATTTAAAAAAAAACTACTGGATGGATTTTCACCAAATTTACAAAAGCACGCTTTTGGGACCAAACCGCTGCTTCTGCCGCAAATTTGGTGAAAATCCATCCAGCGGTTTGATCTGTAGCCGTGCGCAAAGTTTTTCCCCCATTCAGTCTATGGGAAAAAAAGAAGTTTTGGGACCCCCCTATAACTTTGCCCCCCCCTGGGCCAACCCTCACCAAACTTTGCAAATTCAGAGTGGGCCATATACTTTTTTTGCAAAGTTTGGTGAGGATTCGTCCAGGGAGAGCGAAGTTATAAGCCGCCCAAAAAGTGCTCTTCCTATGGAAACAGCAACTTAACCATAACTACATGGCCACTAGCGTGGCCGTGTAATATGTCTACAAATATATCCCTCTGCCAAATGTAGTGACTGTATAATTATATATTTATGGGGCCACCCTTAAAATAGGGATTTCATTTAATGTGATTCGATTCAGCCCTGTCTATGGCTCATATAGGGCCACGTAAATCCCTCCCCCTGTGCCACCGATGAGCCAAGAACCAGGCCCGGGAAAGAAAGAATATATGCTTATTAAATAATAGGAGCATTAATATACATCACGCCACCTCACTCCATGGCCCAAATGCTTTTCTTTCTTAATAATTATTTTTTACACAAATTGAAAACACCAGTCAGTTCAGGATGATACAGATCGTCAACTCTTTGCAAACCCACAGAAACTCCCAATTTGACCCAAAAAATGTGTTTGTATGGACAAATTGGCCGAATTCAGGCACTACAAAATCATTGAAACCCATTATATCGAACATGAGGAGCAGGGTTGCAGGGGTGTGCCCCACTCCTCATGTTCGGTATTGTGGGCCTCGGAGGTTTCAGGGGTGACCCCCACTTCCAGGAAATTGGAAACAAGGGACAAAAAAAAGAAAAAGAAACAAAAAGGGACACTGCAGGGTCAGATCCGACCTGCATTGTAGGGATGGAACTGATGCTGCAGGGGTATAACAGAGGCACCAGCGGGCAGCGGGCAGCGGCTGGTGAAAAAGATAATTGAGGAGGAGGTATTGATATAGGGCTGCTGGCAGGACCAGCATTTGGGTTGGTTGACTGAAGGTCAAATAGATTTGCGGCGAAATTGGCTACGGTCAATTCATATCCGCACTGAACACATCAGGTTGCTCTGTGTGCTTTCCTATTGTGGATATAAATTCATCCCTGTACCTGTGAAAGGATTTCCTCCTACCACGGTCACTCTCCCTATCCTGGGTGTGGGTGCTTATGGGACTCCTGTATTCGCATTCCATTTTGGCACTTTTGCTTGTTGTGTCTGTACCTTCTGGGTCTGTACTTGTTGTGTTTGCATAGACGCTTGCTGTGGTTTCCCTAGTGGTGACCGTGGTTGCAATGGGACTCGCTGGGCTTTTTGTATTTGCGGTGCAGGTGTCTGATTCTGCGCCTGACCTTGAGCATAATATGTTTGCAGTTCTGTATTATACTGAGGAGAATAGCCCATCCCCCCTCTTGGAGCTTGCCAGTTCTTTTGAATGCCCCCTCTACTTCTACACATTTGGCCCGTATGTCCTATCCTCACACAATTCCAGAATTGCTGTGGTTGTCCTCCAATAAATGTTCTTCTTCCTTGAGTGTTTCGAAATCCTCCTCTCCCTCTTGGTCCATTCCCTCTACGTCGCGGCCTGAAACTGTACCCACTTTTATCTCTAGGGTACCCTACATTGCTTGGCTGCGCTGTTTGTAACTCTTGTGTTACCACACCTTCACCACTTGCCAGTACTGCTCCTTGTATAGACATTTTTTTCTGAACCAACTTTACCTCCTTCTGCTTTCTGCTCTCTGCTTTCTTCATATTCTTCTCTTGTAACAATCGACAATGATGTGCAATAATCAACTGTATTTCTGGCCATGGTTTCACTTCCATCCCTACCTGTTTCTTTATTTGCTATTGCACTGGCTCGGGCAGTCCTTAACATAAAATATGACAGAATGATGCTAATGTTTTATCATACCATTCCCTCATTTCAAGACGCCAATGTTCTTGAATCTCTTGAATGAAGGCAGCAGGATCTTCATCCTCACCCATTTCCCTTGTCATAATCGCACCCATGTCTGATGCATAAGGGTGTTGTACTCTGAACGCCCTTCATACATCTGCTCTGCAATTATTAAATGGCGCTTCATCATGTGTCCTGTTTTGCGATGTTATACTCGCATACCCTGCTCGTCTCCAAATGTCATCAGCTCTCTGCCCTAGGATAGCTGCTAGAAGGCCTTTTATGTCGCCCACTGCTAACGTCATTCCGGCTGTCATTCTTTCTAACTTTTAAATCCATTTTCTCGCACCAGCAGTCAAATTAGGTAATTTAAATTTCAGATTGTCTTTATCCATTTGTGGCCATGGTATATATTGTTGTCGTCCTCCCCCTTTCTCTAATATTGGGAATTGTGTAAATCCTGATCCACAATTATACCCACCTACACTTCTCATCTTCCAGATGGGGCTAGTTTTGTCTGTTCGTCTTTTGTCCTGGCAACAACCTTAATTTGCTTACATACGGTGGGGATATATCCCCTGCTCTACGTGTGTTACGCTCACCTGGTAACCACAGGGGCGCCTCACGATACTAGATGGGAGACTGCATGCTGTCCTGGACCCCTTCTGCTTGTTTGTATGTTGGCTGGTGGACAGATCCTTAGATTCTTGTGCGTTGAGCTCTCCATCCTGCGTCTCTGTGCAGGGGCGCGTGTTTGTTGTGGGCGTTCAGAGGGCCTAGTTGCTTCACTGGTCCTGTGCCCTTGTGTCAGGTCCAGATCGGCCGTGACACTGACTCTGTTTATGGAGTTCAGGTAAGTCTTTCAGTTTCTGTTCCTTCTCCTGTCTTCTTTTCATTCTCTTGTGCTCTTAATGTCTCTTTCTGTCCTCCACTGGGGTTGTTGTGGTTGCGGAGCTGCAGCGCCGGATGGATAAGGCTGAGGTAAGGAGTTTAGTGCGAAGCGCGGCGCTGCTCGATGTGAGCTAGTTGCTAACCTGTATTGCTTTCTCGCCTTCTTTTTGTTTTCCAATAGGTTTTTATGAACATTTTTCCAGAGAAAAATAAAACAAGCAAACAGTACCCTTGCTTCAACAACCCCCCGCCCCTCCCTCCCCTTTCATCCCCCCCAGATCCAAGAGCTCCCTTCATAGTATTAGGCATACGATTATAAGATAGTAACACATTACATGCGTGACCGGCCGGGCTATAAAGCCAGTTCGTTAAGCTACTTTCTTAGGTCGACTACTTGGGATGAACGCTGCGTTAGTGCTTCCAAGTCCGACTCATCCTGGGGACTAATTATGCCCACTACCTCCATAGCCTTGGGGCACCAGGTTCGTCAGACTCCTACTCTTAGGTATGTTAATAAGTTGGACCAGTCTGAAAGAACCTCAAATGGTCGCCTTGAATGGAGTAGGTAAGCCACTCCAACGCCACCAACAACCACATTTTAGCAATCCATTCATGTTCTTGAGGGGGGGCCTTTGACTTCCACTTTCAAGACCTGGGCTGCCGATAACATCAGCATCACATATAGTTTGCGGTCCCCCTTGGGATCAAGAGATGTCAGAATCCCGTTGAGGCCCAATATGTCAAGCCCCCTGTTTTGACCCACCCTGACTCCCAACACCTGGCTACCACCCGCTGAACCTGAGACCAGAACTGATTGATTTTTGGACACTCCCACCAGATATGAGCCCAAGAACCCACTGCACCACACTCCCTCCAACACCATCTTGAGACCTTGGGGTATAGATTATTTAGCTTGGCTGGGGTCAGGTGCCATCGTAGCATCAGTTTGAACCACATCTCGCAGATCTGGATAGATCTTGTAAGTTTCGGAATCTGAGACCACATACTCATCCATGCGTGTTCATCTATGGTCATCCCCACGTCCTGCTCCCATTTGACCATATATTTTCTGGGCGGCAAGGGTTTCCCCCAATTGAATAAGTTTATTGATGGAGGCTACAACACCCTTGTCTCCCGTGTCCGTGTCTAAGTACTTTTTGAATGGGGTGAGAGGACGAGACCCCCCTGTCTAACCCCTGGCTGTGAAACCAAATGTCTAATCTGGAGGTAGGAAAACCGCTGCTTCTCGCCTATGCCGTCTTTCTGACACTGCTCAAACTGTTTGACCTCGACTCCAACCAACATGTCCCGCACCATCTGGCAGTCCCCGTGAAACCAAGGGTCGAAAGCCCACGCATTGGTAAGCGCTGAAGTAAATTGTGGGTTACCATGCAGGGGGGAATACGGAGATGGGAAAGAGGTAATATTCGCCCTTTTAACTGCTTGATCTGAAGCCTCACCCATAGACGATGTTATACCACTGCAATACATTTGGGAAGGTCTAGCAGACCCCGGCAGCCACAGAACCCCTTCTAGGTTCCCTCCCGCCACCGCCCTATCCATCGGTCTCCACACTTTCCCTTTGTCATTCCTTTGCCAGTCTCTAATGATCCGGATCTGAGCTGCCAGATAGTAAACCCTAAAATCCGGCATCCCCACACCTCCCCGGGCTGGGAGAGCTTTCATGAGGGAAGCCGATACCCTAGGGTGTTTACCCTTCCAAACAAAATGATTGGTTATTGTCTGGATAGCTATGAGAAAGCTAGTCAGGACTGGGACAGGGAGGGCTGAGAAGTGATACAGGAGCAGGGGCAAGATCGCCATTTTTAAGGTGTTAATTCGACCCATCCAGGAAATCTCCAGAGGCCCCCAGTCCACCGATTTGGACTTAATCCTCTGAAGGAGCGGAGGGTAATTTACCTTGTAGAGAACACCTATGGACTTGGTCAGTTGAACACCCAGATACTTTAGCGAAGTGTCGACCCATCTGTACCTGTAGGTCCTCTTGAGGTGTTGCACGGCGCTGGATGTCAGGGAGAGAGGAAGCACTTTGGATTTATAAACATTGGCTTTTAGCCCCGCCACCTGGCCAAACCTATTCAACTCCCTAGCGACTGCCCGCAGGGAGGTGACAGAGTGGGTCAATGACAGAATCATATCGTCAGCGAAGGCAGATACCTTGTGTACCTCGCCTCCGAAAGGGAGTCCTGCTATATATTCGGCCGCTCTTATTGCAGCCAGAAATGGTTCTAGGTGAAGCGCATACAGAAGGGGTGACATTGGGCAACCCTGTTTTGTGCCTCTTCCTACCCGAACAGGGGCTGAAATTCGGCCATTTATAGCTAGACGGATTATTGGGTTTTGGTAGTTCGCCCTAACTCGGGTGATAAAACCTGGGCCAAATCCCATCCTGCTCATAGCAGTAAACAGGTATCCCAACTCAACCCGATCAAATGCCTTCTCAGCATCGATCGCCAACAGAAGGGCC
Organism: Ambystoma mexicanum; assembly: GCF_040938575.1. NCBI lineage: Eukaryota > Metazoa > Chordata > Amphibia > Caudata > Ambystomatidae > Ambystoma > Ambystoma mexicanum. The sequence continues at coordinate 37,397,806 of NC_090929.1, forward strand.
GGGATATTCCTTTTCTGTGTCTTTTTGATCAGGTGGGCCAATCTTCTTATATTATCAGATGTTTGTCTGCCCCTAATGAAACCCGACTGGTCGTGGTGTATTAATTTGGGAAGGATTGGTTCGAGGCGGATGGCGAGGACTTTGGTATGAATTTTAGCGTCCACATTTATTAAAGCTATTGGGCGGTAGGACCCACAGTCGGTCGGGTCTTTGTCCTTCTTGTGAATCAGGATCACTTTAGCTTCATTCATAGAGTTGGGGAGTACCCCAGAGGACCCTATACCATTAAAGAATTTGGTGAGGATGGAGATCAAGATTTCTTTATGTATCTTGTAAAATTCGGATACAAGCCATCCGGGCCAGGGGCTTTGCTGGAAGGTAGATTGTTAATTACCCTCCTAACTTCATCGGTTCTTGTCTACCTCAAGGGCCTCCCTTTCGTCCTGCGCTATCTGTCGACAGACTGTTTCATTTAGGTAAGCCTCCTGATCCGCAGATATAGGGTCGGCTGACCTATAGAGGTCAGTGTAAAATTTGCAAAACTCCCCCTCTATTTCTGAGTTCTTGGTGTAGAGGATCCCTCCCCCTTTATTTTCAAGATTGTCTTGTCTCCTACCTCCTTCCATAGCTTTCTGGCCAGAAGGCGATCAGATTTGTCCGTTTTAACATCGTACCTTTGGCTCAGCCGGAGGAGATTACGCTCGGCCGACCTTGTTTGAAATAGGGTCAACTGCCCTCTCACCGCCCTGTATTCCCTTTTGGTTGCTGCTGACACTTTACTGCTCATGCAGGCCATGATGTCTTTGAGTCTGGCTTCTAGGTATTGCTCTAGGTGTTGCTCCTCCAATCTCAACTCCCTCTACCTCCTGGCCCTGATAGCTATAATCCTCCCTACCAAAGTTGTGGGGCCATGTCGTCCCAATTGTTATGGGTGGCATATTCCACGACTTCCGCCTCTATCTCTTTAACGAGAGTAGGATCTTTGAAAAGCGAGGCGGGTACCATTTCCATATCCCTGGGGGACCCCTTAATCTAGCTATCGAAAGGATAAGTGGAGCATGGTCAGCAAGGGAAATTGCCCCTATGTCCAGGGCCATGGCTCTCCCTACCAAAGGTTTTGAAAGCCAGACATAATCGGTCCATGAATGTGACCTGTCTGCGTGAGAGTAGAGGTGAAGCCCTCAGCCTCGCCGTGGAGTTCCCGCCACGCATCAACCAAGGCCAAATCCTGCATCTTCTTGATCAGGTCTCCAGATGGTCCCCCCTGCGCCTCCCATGAGGTAGATCTTCTGTCCTTCGAGGGGTCCCAGGCTAAGTTAAAGTCCCCCGTAAGCAGGACATTAGCCTTGGCAAATTTCCCTAGCCGGATGAGAATGTTTTGTATAAAGGGGTCTTGGGCCTGATTGGGTGCATACAGTGTTGCTACCGTAAAGGTTTCATCCCTCCCCTCCAAGATCACCGCCAGGTACCTCCCCTGATTATCTTTCTGCATGTTCTTAATGGTCAGGTCGAGCCCATTCTTCAGCGAGACCAAACCTCCCCCCTTTTTTGCTCGCTTGTGTGGCCTGAAGCACTCTCGAGTACCCCCAGAATTGTATCCTATGCGTGTCCCTAGTGTGCAAATGGGTCTCCTGCAGCGTTACTACATGAGGTTGTTCCCTCGCAAGAAACCTCTCCAACTTCTTCCTTTTAATAGGTGAATTAAGCCCATTAACATTTAAAGAAAGCAACTTCAAAGATTCTATGCTAGGCATATGAAGAGTTTGTGGAGTTCCCTTTTGACCCACCATGCGGCCATCGCTCGCACGACATCTGCCCCTTGAAGTGGGATCTCATTCTGTGGCCAGCTGGCGAGCCCCCACGGCATTGGACCTTGGATCTCCCCTCCCCCATCACCCCACCCTCTTACCCCCAACTCCCTTCCCCCCTTTCCAGGCGAATCCGGCTGGCGCCAGGCCCCCCTCGTGTTACCCAAAAGAGAGCCAGACTCAATAAGTAACCCAGAATCACCCCACTTAGGATTTCCCAATCCCATTCCCAATCCCATTCCAAGACCCCAGGCCCCCCACCTCCCCGCTGCTCGTTACAGCTTCTACTGAACAACCCGCAAACCAATCAAACATCATCAGTGGCTGCTGCCCACCCCGGACTTTTAGACTAGAAACATCTTCTCAGTTGCTCAGGCTCCGCCCGCCGCTGTCGAGCAGTCCTAGTCTGCATTGTTGGTGGGTTTCCTGGTGGCGGCCCCCCCATCTCTTCCTCACTTGCTTGGTCCTGACCGTGGACCATTCCCATGGCTTGCGACCCACTGACTGTGCCGACGCCTCCTCCGGGGGGCTCGAGGTCTGCTCCTCCAGACCCAACAGGGCCATCCCCTGATTGCAGGTTGTGATCTTGCGGCGGGAGCCCTGCCAGACAAAGGTCAGCCCGAACGGATGGGACCACCTGTAGCGGATACGCTGAGACCGCAAATAGGACAATAATGGGCCCATCCGCCGCCTCTTGATGAGTGTTATCTGTGCCAGATCCAGGTAGAGTTAAATTTCGTAACCATTGTGGGTGATGATCGTGGCCCTTCTAGCCTTTTCCATAACTTTCTCCTTTACTGCATAACTGTGGAAGGCCACCAACACGTCCCGTGGCCTTAATCCCTGCTCCTGCATTGGTGGACACACCCTGTGGACTCTGTCAAAATGCATCTTCGGGTCCAACTCTGAATCTAGTAGAGCTGCAAATATCCCTTTCAGTGTTTGGGACAGTTGCTGATCAGTAATGTCCTTGGATAGGGATTTAACTCTGATGTTCGCCCTTCTTGACCTGTTCTCTAAATCCTCAGCCTGGAGCTCCAGGTTTTGTATAGTTGCCGCCAGGGTTTCCAGCAGATTGTCAACCTTCCGTACGTCCTCTGTCAATTCTTGGATGGCCCGCTCATTAATATCCACTCTTTCTTCCACCTTGTTGATGTCCCTTTTAATTTCTCTTAGACCTTCTGCCAGATCTTCTCGGAGCTTGTCCATCTGCTTCTGCCCTGCTGTTTTGATTTTCTCCACCAGCTCGCCCATGAATTGCGAGAGCATTGCCTGAGAGACTGGCCTATCTTGATCATCCCGGGAGGGTGGTGCTTCATTATCCTCCGAAGCGAGTCCCATTCCTTGGGCTTCTGGCGTCTCAGAGTCTTTTGCCCAAGATTTTGCGAGGGAGCCGTCCATCCCTTTTCTGGGGTCTTTTCCCGGGGCTGAAATGTCTTTGCCCTTATTTCTGGACATCTCAAAGAGGGGGAGCCTAGGTGTGGCGAAAGCTGGATTGTAGGAAGTCTAATCCGCTGATGGAGTGCCTTCCGGCAGGGAAAGGGGACCGACCCACTGCCACGGGGGCCCCCGGGGAGCAGGGGCACCGGCAAGGCACTAAACGGGGGGCCTGGGCGCTCTACCCCTGTTTTGATGAGCACTGCTTCGCTCTCGCTTAGTTCTGGAGTACGGGGGAGTATGCTGCCCCCCGTGGGTGCACCCGGTTGGGTGGCCCCCCTTATACGGCGGGGTGTACTTTTGATAAAATCCAAGGCACCTCCACCCCCCTTCACCCCCCGGAAACACGGAGAGCGCCCAAGGAAATCCCCGGAGCTGTCAACACTGTCCCACCAAGCAGGTGGTCCCCAGATCACCAGGCCTCACCAAGGGCCACTCAGGGTAAACAAAGCTCTTCCCCGGGGAGTCTGGCCAGTTCCCGCTCCTGAGCGGCACTCACCCTGAGTTGTCTCTTCCAGGGGCTGCAGCGGTGGAAGGTGGCAATATGGGCGAGATTGTGTGGGCTGCTTCTATCACAGTGAAATGGCAGACCTTTTCCAGTGTGGTAGTCGGCCGTTGGGCAATGAAAATATGATGCACCCTCCTTCCACTCCAGGTGGGCTCCAGGCGGGCGGGGAGAACCACCAGCGCCGCGCTTCCTCCCGACCCCCCACCGGGGCACCCTCCGTACCTCTGCCGGTCATGAAGAGTCTCGCTGGGCATCTCCCCACCACGGCAGGGAGGGGTGGACCACCCACCCTCGTTTTCGGGCCTCGGAGGGGGCCTGCAAACCAGGCAGCGCTTCCCAGGCCGGGGCCCTCCGAATCTCATCTCAGCAGCTATTCTTCGCCGGGAGCGCCCCCCACGCTCCCACGCCACCACCCGCGCCGCGTCTCCAGGGGCCGGCGCCGGAATCAAGACGTCTCTCCCTGCTCCAGCGGACCCGCTCCGCACGCCCGAGGTGCCGGGGAGGGCTAATGCTGCTGCAGGCAGTATAACAGGCTTTGGCGGGTCGGGATGCGATGTCCTCAGCAGAACGTGGCCATCTTGGAATCTCCTCTTTCTCGCCTTCTTACAGGGTGCAGTGTGCTGATGGTCCGGAATGAAGTTCAATCGACGACTGGTTATTCAGGTAAGTGGTTATTGGTGTTTTAGCTCGTCACCTTTGCAGATAGCGTCTCGCAATGTCAAATCTGCTGCTTGCCGAGTACATATTATTATTAATGCTGTCCCTTTATTTTGCAGGTTGCGGAGCACTCCGGAGATGGCGAGACCACTGAGCGCGGATGGATGTAGGAGCTGTTACTCACAGGTAAATGTTCCATGCTAATGCTGTTCTTGCAGGTTGCGGAGCACTCCGGGATGGGCGAGGCCGCCGGGCGCAGATGGATGCACGGATGGACGTTGGAGCTGCCACTCGCAGGTAAATGTCCTTCGTTTATGCTGTTCTTGTTCTTGCAGGTTGCCGATGGAATCCAGGTTGAAGGCTTCAGGTTTTAGCCACCGGGAGTAGCTGATGAGCTGAAGCTGGATATGGTGAGCGTTACGCTGCAGGAGTGCAGAATAACACGAAGTGTGAATCCCAGTTCGGGCGTGGCTTATATAGCCAGCCACACCTGGGGATTTGACCACACCCAAAATACTAGTCTGCAAGGCTCAGTTCTTGGAACTGAGCTGTTATAAAGGACGTCCATGTTGTATTAAGGTCCAAAGTGGTGCTTGCCTTATTCTAAATGATGGGCCCGGTGCCAAAGTAGCAGGGACTCACTCCATGTCTTCTGTTGATGGGCTTTTAAGGCCATTGGAGCCATTGTGGGGGCTGTAGCCTCACTGCTGTCAGGGGGCTGGTGCATCTGATGGGGTCAAGGATAGGGGTCGTGACAAAGTGCTCATGCTTCTGGTCATTTAGAATATGGTGTCAGTTCTGGTGTTTCTTCTTTTGGGTCTTCTAAATTTGACAATTTCACCCCTCTTTCTATGCTTGGGTCTATCGAGAAACCACATGCCCCTTCTTTTCGTGCTCTTTCATTTTCCTCCTTTTCTCCATCTGACATCATTATACCCCAGCTGGTATGACTGTCATCCCTTTCTTTGTCATCAAGATCCAGTCTACTTAAGGACCGCGTTCTATGCTCGTCCTTTATTACGTTTTCCAATCTGTCTCCTGTTGCTTTCGGTGGAGATTCTTCGATGCTGCCTTTGGTTGTAGAACCATCTTTCTCCCTCATTTTCCTATATAAATCCCCAATCCTTTTCCCTGTGCCTTCTGCCTCATGCTCATCAGCCCATGTCTGTATTCTCGGTATCTATTGCAGCACTGTGCAGGGCTGTTGTGACCTTCGAATGGCACTATGCATCTATTGACGAGATTATCTATTTCATCATCCCTTTGTGCCCTACTCCTTTTCATTTCTCTTCCCTTTGTCTCATCTTTCTTTTCTCTTCTTCCTCTTGCCTTCTTTGCAACCTACATTCTTTCAATCTGTTTCTACTTCATTGCCTTTCTTCCCCCATATTCTCTCTTTTTCTTTCTTTTGTTTGTCATACCTTCTTTGTTCTTCCTTTCGCTTCCTCTCTTTTTCCTTCTCCTCTTTGTACGTTTTCTCTTGTTCCTTTTCCTTCTCTTCCTGTTCCTCTCTTTCTTCTCTTTCTCTAACACCACTGATACCCTTTCTGTCTAACTTGAGTGGTATCTGTCCTCCCATCCATTCGTTCTGCACTATTGTCACTTCCTGAGCTCTGTCCTTCCTTTCTTTTTGTCTCGTATCTTCTTCTTCGATTTCTATCTGCCTGTCCCTTCTTTCGTCACGCTTTTTATCAGTTCAGTTCATATGATTTATTTCAATGAAAAGTCATAAAAACAGCCATGCATGAACACATCATAGACACACTACGCACCAATAAAACATAAAAGCAGCAGTTCATCAATTCATCAGAAATGCAGGTGAATAGGAAAATACATTGCACATCCCTGTAGCACTGAGAGTTACTCAATAACTTCCCGAAGGGATTGTACAGACTCCATCTGCTTCTTTAGGTGATCTCTCCATGGCCACCTTAAGTAGCTACTAGTTGTGAAGACAGCAAGTACATCAGCAGAATCTAAGCACAAGTTCATGACCTACAAAAAGCGGCTTTGAAAACCGTTCAGGTGGGTTATGCAACAGGGTGAGTTGATATGATGATTGGGGCCAACCTGCTTCGTGTAGAAGTTGATGCTGGACATCTGGTTCCATGTGACGGTGATGAGCCTAGACCACTTGAAGTATCTCCCACGCCTTTCATTGGCAACTTCTTTGTTAGGTGCGATTTGAGGGTAATGCAGTCTTGTATCCCCTCCTTGCCCTCTCAACCGCCACCCAAGTGGGAAAGGGGCCTGGGGGGCTTAGATGGCGTATTGGTAAGAGTTGCGTCGCAGCTGAGATGCTGGTGTGAGTAGTTGCCTTCACAAAGCATCTGGCACCGATGGGCTGGGGAGGCTGCAGTGACCTCAAGCAATCAGAATTCTGTGGTGTGAGAGGGGGGACCTGATGCCAGAGTGCTCACTGTTCCAGTTGTTGTTGCTTTTTTTACAGAGTCTAGAGTCTGGGACCTGGACTCCAAGTGTTCTGCCTCCAGGATTGAGACCATTGAAGACCAATAGGTGGACAGCGTGTGTGTTTGCTGGTCCAGGGTTCTGGTGGTCTGTTGCATGTTTCAAGTTTCTGCACCAACCCCTAGGCCTTTTCACCGGGCCTTTGCACCTGCCGGCTTTGTGTGCATGACATGAGCCTCATGGGAGCCAGTGGATGGATTTCAGGGTTGCTTTCATGCGATGATGTTTCATCATATTGAAGCTCCCCCTCTTTTCACCCGGCGTGGTCCATGATGTCCATCCTGGGAAGGCCAGTGTAGCTTACACAGCCATTATCTATTGGCGTGCAATCTGTGCTCTCGTCACTTCCACCCAGTGGTTGGTTTGAAGCAGCTGTAGTGTTTCCCAGACTCAGCCGGTCAAGTGGCACAGCGAGTAGAGCGCGAATCCCGGCAGCGCCAAACTCAGCGTTTCATCCTTCCGAGGTCGATAAATGAGCACCACACACCGTGGATAATAATAAGCAGCGCTCAGATACCTAAGGGTTCGTAGCGCTATATAAATGCCAAATTATTATTATTATTATGCACACCGGAAAAAAGGTGGCTTTTGACCACTGCATTGCCCTAGGGCGGCAACGTAACATTACCTTTGCGTATTATACCTTGGATGGGAACTCTACTGCCTCTAATCCTCCCAGAATTACGATCTAGATGTCAGCAACGTTAAGACAGAGATACGATATGATATGACATTTATAACGCGCCTATACACAAGTGTTTCAAAGCACGATGAGGCAAGGGAGGGGAACAGAGGGAAGACAGAGACAACGATCACACTAGGCCATGTGAAATTGAGATTGCGCAAGTGCAGGGGAGGGAGGAAGGGAAAGTGTGGGTAGGGGAAGGGGGCGGTGCAATGCATAGGATCAACAGTAAAAAATAAATAGAATACATAAAAACTGTAGGTAAAAGTGCAGCCAGCTAGTGGCAAGTGCAGGGGTTAGTGCAGACATCAAGTGTCAAGAGCTGGTGTGGACTGTAAGGATACAGAAACAGCCCCCAAGTGCAGTTGTTGCCCGGGAGGCAGTTCAGGTATGCAGCTGGCGGGGAAGAGGACCTGGGCCAGAGATTAGAGGGTAGCCAGGTGACCAGTACAGTTTCAAACAGGAGTTCAGCAGGGGAGAGGAGGAGAGAAAGCAGAAGCAAAGAGGAAGGTCTTGAGGTGCTTCCGGAACCGGAGATGGTACTCCTCAAGTTTCAGGGAGGAAGGGAGGTTGTTCCAGAGGGAGGCCCCAGCCAAAGAAAGAGATCTACCACCAACTTGTTGCTTGGAGAAGCAGCTGACCCTGAGGGAGTTGGAGGCGGATGAGCGAAGAGCTCGAGAAAGAAGACATTTAGGAAGAGAGTGTTGGTGGTTTTGAGGCCCCAAAAGGCCTTGTGGACAATGCAGAGGGTTTTGAGCCTAATCCTCGCAGCCACTGGGAGCCAGTGCAGAGATTTCAGTCCTGGAGAGATACGATCCCTGGGCTTGAGGCCAAGGACAAGTCTCGCAGTCCTGTTCTGGGTGAGTTGCAGATGGCCGAGAGTAGAAGCATGCAGAATTTGAAAGAGGCTGTTACAGTAGTCCAGCCTAGAGAGAACCAGAGATCTGGAGACAGTGAGCTTCTGGGGGAAGGAGAGGAAAGGAAGAATACCTCAGAGGAGGTGCAGCTGGTAGTGTGACTTCTTAGAGACGTCTGAGATATGCAGAGAGAAGGAGAGAATGGAGTCAAAGATGACCCTGAGGGTTTTAGCTTCACAGGTGGGAGAAGGAGGAGGGCCAAGAGAGGCTGGCCAGAGAGTGACAGCAAAGCAGGGAGCAGGTGTGCTGATGAGGAGAATCTCAGTCTTACTGGCATTAAGGCAGAGATCATTGACGGCACACCACTCCTTGTTAGCGGACAGACAGTCAGAGATGATTGAAGGAGAAGAGGTGGCGGAAGTGAGCCTGAAAATGAGCTGAGTGATGTCTGCATAGCACTGAAAGTTGGGGCAGAGAGCAGCAATGCGGTGGGCAAGAAGTGACAGGTATTGGTTGAACAGCCAGGGAGAGAGGTTAGACCCCTGGGGAACACCACAAGTAGAGATAGAGAGAGAGGAGAGGAAAGACCTAAGTTGGACCTGGGAGGGTCGATCGGAGTGGAAAGAGGTCAGCCAAACCAGGGCCTGATCGGTGATACCCAGATTATCACGGAGACGGTTGAGCAGGATGGCATGGTTGATCATGTCAGAGGCAGAAGAGAGATCAAGTAAGATGAGGACACAGGGGGTATCGGAGTCAAGGTTGGAGAGCAGGTCTTCACGGATGTTCAGGAGAGCAATTTCTGTGCTTCTGGCAGCCCTGAAACCAAACTGATGGTCATGGAGACAACCAACCAATTCAGTGTAAAGATTAAGCTGGGAGATGGCCAGCTTTTTCAGAAGTTTTCCCAGGAAAGTAGTGATGGAGTTTGGGTGGTAGTTAGCAAGGCAGGAGGGGTCAGCTGAGGGATTCTTAAGAAGAGGGTGCAGAAGGGAGTGCTTCAGGGGGGAAGGGAAGACTCCAGTGGCAAAGGAGCTGTTGCAGAAGTCAACCAAAGAAGGAGCCAGGGTTTCAATGTGGTCCTTGATGGTTTTAGAGGAACAGGGGAGAACCTTTTTCGACGAGACGTTCATATATCGGACTTGTCTAGAAACCTTGTCTGGGGAGAACAGGGAAAAGGCAGAGAAGGATGGAGGAGAGGTGGCCACAGAAGGGCCAGAGGAAGAGAGGGGAGTAGAGGGAGGAGGAGGCGAGGAAGAGAGGAGAGGACAGGATGTCCTGAGTCTTAGAGATGAAATGAGAAGCCAGGGCTGTGCAGAGGGCCTGGGAGGGGACAGGCGAGGTAGAGACTGCAGCAGGATTGGCCAGCTCCTTGCAGATTTCAAAGAGTTTGGCTGAGTTTTTGAATGCTGCAGAGATGCAGGCTTGGATGGGGGCTCTCTTTTTGGTGCGGACAGAGAGCCGGTATTGCCTTTGGAGCAGGTGGCAGGCCAGTTTGTCAGAGAATGTACAGGGAGCACGCTATTTCCTCCCAGCCACTCTGCACTTCCGTTTAAGAGTGACTAGGTCTGAATCATACCAGGAATTGCACTTGGCTTTGGGCTTCAGGCGGATCCTCATGACAGGGGAAAGGATATCAAGAGTATCAGAGATAGAAGAGTGAAGCATGGAAAGGGCTGTGCCAGGGTGTGAGTCAGCCGAAGGGTGAGCGGGTGGTGAGAAAGTGGCGGCAAAAGCCTCAACTGACACAGGCTTCATGGGTTGGATAACCGAGAAGGTGGGTGGCAGTGCTGGAGCTGGCTTGGCCTGAGGGGTAGAGAGGATGAGATGGTAGGAAAGGAGAAAGTGATCACTCCTTGAGCGAAGAGTGGTAAGAGGGATAGAAAGGGGAAGTGTCTCTTTCTCATCCAGAAATGTGTGCAGTTTAAGTATTCATGGGTGTTTTCCCACCAGCTCGAACTATCTTCCAACAGACTTTGACTTGAGTATCGGCAGCATACCATGCAAGTCTAGCTTGCGCTGCTCCATCACCTGTGCCAGCCCACGCTTGCAGGTGTCAAGAGCTAGGGGTGATAGGCCGGCTCCTCTTTGCTTGCTGCCCTATGCTTGAATGGTTCTGCTGGGCCTTGTGTAACCTGCACCAGCCTGCACACACCCATCACCCTCCAGCCCCGGCCAGTAGCATGATGTGGTCTCATGTCTGGAAGGCTGCAGAGAGTGAGTTCCAGGAGTATCAAAACTCTAGAACTCCCTGGCTCCATGGTAGCAAGGATGTCCTCTCAGTTGCGCAACAGATGATTTTGCTCAAGGTGTTATGCACTTTGCAGAGTTTTGAAAGGATAAAATCATTGTGATTATCATGAACCTTGGGGGTCAGCTGTGGGTCTCTTCAAGAGAGGGATGGTGAAGTGATGCTTTAGGGGGTTGGGAGTGACGCCTTTTTGAACGATGCGTTCACTACATTTGTGATGTGAGCTGCCAGTAATGGGTAGAATGTAGAAAACTAAGCATGATTCATGGTTACTCATTATGCAGCCCTCCAGATGTTTTGGACTCCAGCTCCCATCAGCCCAAGACTGCGTGGTCAGAGGTGAAGGATAATGGGAGTTGCAGTCCAAAACCTCTAGGTGGCTACATAATAAGTTACCATCAACCAGTGGTTTGGAAGCTTTAAACATGCGTATTGAGCTCCATTCGTGGTCTACTTTGAAGCCTGCAAGAGTCTGGGGGGTCTGTGTAGAGGTGTGGGGGTCTGGGAGGGGTGGGCATGATTCAGATGTATTCGATATGGATTGCCAGATACATTGAAATGTTAAAATGTTCAAAGTTCTTGGGAGAGATGGTGAAAGGCTGTCCTTGAAGAGGTGTGGGTTGGGCAGTCCTCGCAGAGATGGAACGGGGAGGCCCTTCAAGGGATGCAGGGTCTGAGGTATTTGTAGCGCTGGAGCATAGGAGGTTTTTGAGGAGGTGGGGATCGTAGGCCCTTGAAGAATGGGTGCTTGGGAGGTCTTTGTCAAGCTGTATCTTAGAAAGTCCATGAACTAATGGGGAGGCCCTTGGGAAGAAGGATATTAGGAGATCCCTGTCACAGAGCCTGTGGTTGGGAGATCTATGAAGAGATGGGTTCAGGAGGTCCATGAAGAGTTGTGTTGAGGATGTCCATGAAGTGTTGCGTTCAGGAGGTCCATGAAGAGTTGGGTTCAGGAGGTCCATGAAGAGTTGGGTTCAGGAGGTCCTGAAGAGTTGGTTTTAGGCGGTCCATGAAGATTTGGATTTAGAAGGACCTTGAAGACTTGGGTTTAGGAGGTCCATGAAGATATGGGGTTAGGAGATCATTGAAGAGATGGGGTTAGGAGGTCCATGAAGATATGAGGTTAGGAGATCATTGAAGAGATGGGGTTAGGAGGTCCCTAAAGACTTGGAGGTCCTTGAAGAGAGAGAATTGAGAGGTCCTTGAAAATGTGGATTTAGGAGATCCATGAAGAGTTGGGATTGGAGGTCCATGAAGATATGGGGTTAGGAGGTCAAATAAGATAGGGGGTTAGCAGGTCCGTGAAGAGTCGGATTTAGGTGGTCAACAAAGAGTTGGGGTTATGAGATTCATGAGGCAATGGGGTTAAGAGGCTGTGAAGACTTGGTCTCAGGAGCTCCAGGGAGATTTACGGTTAGAAGCTCCACAAAGGTAGGGGAAATAGGAGGTCCTTGAAGAGATGGGAGTGGGTGAGCCTTGAGGCAATGTGTTAGGAGGGGCTTGAAGAGAATGGGTTATCAGATCTATGAAGATGTGCTTAAGAGATCCAGGAAGAGTTGGGGTTAGGAGGTACTTGACAAGATGAAGGTAGAGTTCCACATGGCAGTGTTTCAGTAATGCTGGCTGGAGGTTATCTTTGAAGGATGACCGTTGTTATTACTCGCTGTTGTTGGGCCTTATTCAAAATCCGACAAACACGTAATTGGCCATTGTGCATCATCACGCGTGATGTCAATTCCTCCTGAATACCGAAGGAATTTGGTTGGAGACAGTGGCGTCGCCAGGAATCAAATTTAGGAGGGGCACAGAGGGGGCCAAAGACAAAAGTAGGGGGGGGGGCACAGACACAAGTAGGGGGAGAACGTGGTCACTGCTCGTCTTAGGTCGGGGGCCCAAGGGGGGCACAGGGTTTCACAGGGGGGGCTCCCCTAGCACGGCCACTGGTTGGAGAGCACACATGGTGGGGTCTGGATGCCCTCGAGAGAGAGGAGTGATGTGAGTCGTGTAGTTGAGTGTCATCCTGTGCCTCCTCTCTTGCTTGATGGACCCTCTTGTGCTCTTTGGTAGGAGTTTCTCGGGGACGAAAAGCGTCTCAGACAGATTATGTTCTGTTACTGGGACTTGTAGCGCACACTGATGCCTTTTGCATGGCCTCCAGGCGCTCTGGTGGGCAGTATGCATTGACTCTGCTTAGGTTGTGGCTGTTGAGGAAGAGCATGGGGGCCCAGTGGGCGCTCTTTGGGCCGAACTGGACCCGGAATTAACCCTTGCGGTTGGATTGAGGTGGGATCCGGGTAGATCCTGAATGGTTACTTTTCTGAAGGGGTCTTGGTGGTTTTGCCTCATTGCTCTAGAAAGGGCGTGGTCTCTACCGATGAGTACTCAGGGTTGCTGTGTGTGTCCTAGGTTGGGTGAGAGGAACACTCGGCCACGGGTTCGGGGCCCACAGCGTGCTCCTGGCAGCCTGAGGGTATTTAGAGAAAGTGGGTTAAGGGCACAGGAACACCTCTCTGGCTTATTAAGAACTGAAAGGAGACCGGGCATCACACAACGAAAAAGAAACAGAAACACAGACATGGGGTCTCTAATGTGGTGAACATGTGACCCCCCAGGAGGAGCTTAGGGCCCATGCGGGCCTCACCGGAGAACCTCAACCGCCAAGAGGGCTAGCACGCAACAGTGCCCTCTGGGTGACCCTGTCCTTCAGCACCCTTCTCTGGACTTTTAGGTTTGGTGGAACCTGTTGCCTTTTGGTCCAGCTCTCAGCCCTATCATTCCGGCCAGATACTGAGATTAACCCCTGCGGTGCTGTGGATTTACTATGCGCCCCGGGGGCATGTGCCTGCGATTACCCGAGGTGGTAGGTCCATACACATCCTTGCGGTATTGCTTCATGAGGTAATACCGCCATGCCCCAATGAATTCCCATTATTATGGGGAATAACTTTACTTGTAATTGGACAACCATTCTCCGGTTACCGCCAGGAGTAGCAGTATTTCTGTTTGGTGGCTACTACTAATACTCCCAAGCTGGTAATGTGCCTAGAGTCCCCATTCAATTGTTGGTAATAATCACTACCGCCAACGGTGTTCCTGAAAATTCACCCAATTCCGATTTTACCACTTGTGCAGTGGTAACGTTTTTGCTATTGCTGTACACCAAAAGAAGGCTTTCCCTGCAATATCGGAATTGGGAGGGCGCTAAAATAGATGCTATCTGGAAATAGCACTGCTTTCAAGACCTCTGCTCACCCCTAGGGATCCTCGTGTGCTTTTTTGTTGCTTTTCATAAAAACAAGAACCTGTACCTCTCGCCCAAATAACACGGTATTGCTCCCACTTTTTAAGAGTTGGAAATCAAATAGCCCGAGTCATATCAGAGGGTGTAGGCAGGAAGATAGCTCAGTGGGTTACATGTTCACTGCATGCTTGAATCCCAGCAGCGTTCATTTTCTCAAGTATTTTGAAACTGTTTCTGCACTCTGAGTGTCTGGAAGCCCAGTCCTGGGTTCCGCCTTTGACTCTCCGTGTGATCTGAGTCCTGCAGCGTGGGGCGCGTAGCTGCAGGGAATAAACGGATCCTTTGGGGTCCTTCTGCACAGTGGCCCCCGAGGTCTCTGGCCATCAGCTGGCGCTGAAGCCCGTGTGCATATTTCCTGCTACACTAAGGTGACCTGGCTGATGATGGAAGTGTGTTGAGTACACACCTCTTCTGTATGAGGCGCTGCGCATTGCTTGGATCAGGCCGGCCTGATGGCGGCAGCCGGGGGCTCAGCAGTGATGCAGGGCCGAGGCTCCACAGGGAAGAGGGTCGGGATGCTCACTGAGCAGCAATGCGGGGCTTCTGCACAGCGGCCTGTGGGGGTCTTTCTAGAGAGTTCTGAGGGGTGGGCTGACCCCGGCAAGCGCAGAAGCGGAGCGGGAAGCGAGGGAACCGGGAAGGCAGTGAGCGGCGGGCCCGGAGGGAGCTCGGATCAAGCATCCCGGCAGGTTGCCTGCAGCCCGCACGGTCACCATGGCAACGCGGCGGCGGTGATGCGCAGGAAGCGGCAGAAATAGCCGGCCTTTCTACCGAGGCCCCGAGCGCATCCGCGCAACCAGCACCGCCCACCCCCTCCCTACCCCCACCCCCACTGCGGGAGGGTATCCAGAGTGGCTGGCGAAAGCAGGGCAGCTCTGGAAACCTTACCTAAAATCCCCCACCTGCTAACCACCACCGCCCCTTTCCATGCAACCAAGATGAAGGCACCACCACCGCCCCTTCCCAGGCAACCGCGACCAAGGAACCACCACCGCCCCTTCCCAGGCAACCGCGACCAAGGCACCACCACCGCCCCTTCCCAGGCAACCAAGATGAAGGCACCACCACCGCCCCTTTCCATGCAACCAAGATGAAGGCACCACCACCGCCCCTTCCCAGGCAACCGCGACCCAGGCACCACCACCGCCCCTTTCCATGCAACCAAGATGAAGGCACCACCACCGCCCCTTCCCAGGCAACCGCGACCAAGGCACCACCACCGCCCCTTCCCAGGCAACCAAGATGAAGGCACCACCACCGCCCCTTTCCATGCAACCAAGATGAAGGCACCACCACCGCCCCTTCCCAGGCAACCGCGACCAAGGCACCACCACCGCCCCTTCCCAGGCAACCGCGACCAAGGCACCACCACCGCCCCTTCCCAGGCAACCGCGACCAAGGCACCACCACCGCCCCTTCCCAGGCAACCGCGACCAAGGCACCACCACCGCCCCTTTCCATGCAACCAAGATGAAGGCACCACCACCGCCCCTTCCCAGGCGACCGCGACCCAGGCACCACCACCGCCCCTTTCCATGCAATCAAGATGAAGGCACCACCACCGCCCCTTTCCATGCAACCAAGATGAAGGCACCACCACCGCCCCTTCCCAGGCAATCACGACCAAGGCACCACCTTCCCATGCAACCAAGATGAAGGCACCACCACCGCCCCTTTCCATGCAACCAAAACGAAGGCACCACCACCGCCCCTTCCCAGGCAACCGCGACCAAGGCACCACCACCGCCCCATCCCAGGCAACCGCGACCAAGGCACCACCACCGCCCCTTCCCAGGCAACCGCGACCAAGGCACCACCACCGCCCCTTCCCAGGCAACCAAGATGAGGGCACCACCACCGCCCCTTCCCAGGCAACCGCGACCAAGGACCACCACCGCCCCTTTCCATGCAACCAAGATGAAGGCACCACCACCGCCCCTTCCCAGGCAACCGTGACCAAGGCACCACCACCGCCCCTTCCCAGGCAACCAAGATGAAGGCACCACCACCGCCCCTTTCCATGCAACCAAGATGAAGGCACCACCACCGCCCCTTTCCATGCAACCAAGATGAAGGCACCACCACCGCCCCTTCCCAGGCAATCGCGACCAAGGCACCACCACCGCCCCTTCCCATGCAACCAAGATGAAGGCACCACCACCGCCCCTTTCCATGCAACCAAGATGAAGGCACCACCACCGCCCCTTCCCAGGCAACCGCGACCAAGGCACCACCACCGCCCCTTTCCATGCAACCAAGATGAAGGCACCACCACTGCCCCTTTCCATGCAACCAAGATGAAGGCACCACCACCGCCCCTTCCCAGGCAACCGCGACCAAGGCACCACCACCGCCCCTTCCCAGGCAACCAAGATGAAGGCACCACCACCGCCCCTTCCCATGCAACCGCGACCAAGGCACCACCACCGCCCCTTCCCATGCAACCAAGATGAAGGCACCACCACCGCCCCTTCCCAGGCAACCGCGACCAAGGCACCACCACCGCCCCTTCCCAGGCAATCACGACCAAGGCACCACCACCGCCCCTTCCCATGCAACCGCGACCAAGGCACCACCACCGCCCCTTCCCATGCAACCAAGATGAAGGCACCACCACCGCCCCTTCCCATGCAACCAAGATGAAGGCACCACCACCGCCCCTTCCCATGCAACCAAGATGAAGGCACCACCACCGCCCCTTCCCATGCAACCACGACCAAGGCACCACCAACGCCCCTTCCCATGAAACCACGATGAAGGCATCACCACCGCCCCTACCCATGCAACCGCGACCAAGGCATCACCACCGCCCCTTCCCATGAAACCACGATGAAGGCACCACCACCGCCCCTACCCATGCAACCGCGACCAAGGCACCACCACCGCCCCTTCCCATGCAACCGCGACCAAGGCACCACCACCTCCCCTTTCCATGCAACCGCGATGAAGGCACCACCACCGCCCCATCCCAGGCAACCGCGATGAAGGCATCACCACCGCCCCTTCCCATGCAACCACGATGAAGGCACCACCACCGCCCCTTCCCATGCAACCGCGACCAAGGCACCACCACCGCCCCTTCCCATGCAACCGCGACCAAGGCACAACCGCGACCAGGGCACCACCACCGCCCCTTCCCATGCAACCACGATGAAGGCACCACCACCGCCCCTTCCCATGCAACCGCGACCAAGGCACCACCACCTCCCCTTCCCATGCAACCGCGATGAAGGCACCACCACCGCCCCTTCCCAGGCAACCGCGATGAAGGCATCACCACCGCCCCTTCCCATGCAACCACGATGAAGGCACCACCACCGCCCCTTCCCATGCAACCGCGACCAAGGCACCACCACCGCCCCTTCCCATGCAACCGCGACCAAGGCACCACCACCGCCCCTTCCCATGCAACCACGATGAAGGCACCACCACCGCCCCTTCCCAGGCAACCACGATGAAGGCACCACCACCGCCCCTGCCCATGCAACCGCGACCAAGGCACCACCACCGCCCCTTCCCATGCAACCACGATGAAGGCACCACCACCGCCCCTTCCCATGCAACCGCGACCAAGGCACCACCACCGCCCCTTCCCATGCAACCACGACCAAGGCACCACCACCGCCCGTTCCCATGCAACCACGATGAAGGCACCACCACCGCCCCTTCCCATGCAACCAAGATGAAGGCACCACCACCGCCCCTTCCCAGGCAACCGCGACCAAGGCACCACCACCGCCCCTTCCCATGCAACCAAGATGAAGGCACCACCACCGCCCCTTCCCAGGCAACCGCGACCAAGGCACCACCACCGCCCCTTCCCATGCAACCACGATGAAGGCACCACCACCGCCCCTTCCCAGGCAACCGTGACCAAGGCACCACCACCGCCCCTTCCCATGCAACCAAGATGAAGGCACCACCACCGCCCCTCCCCATGCAACCGCGACCAAAGCACCACCACCGCCCCTTTCCATGCAACCAAGATGAAGGCACCACCACCGCCTCTTCCCATGCAACCGCGACCAAGGCACCACCACCGCCCCTTCCCATGCAACCACGATGAAGGCACCACCACCGCCCCTTCCCAGGCAACCACGATGAAGGCACCACCACCGCCCCTTCCCAGGCAACCGCGACCAAGGCACCACCACCTCCCCTTTCCATGCAACCACGACCAAGGCACCACCACCGCCCCTTCCCATGCAACCGTGATGAAGGCACCACCACCGCCCCTTTCCATGCAACCAAGAGGAAGTCACCACCACCGCCCCTTCCCATGAAACCACGATGAAGGCACCACCACTGCCCCTTCCCATGCAACCACGATGAAGGCACCACTACCGCCCCTTCCCAGGCAACCACGATGAAGGCACCACCACCGCCCCTTCCCAGGCAACCGCGACCAAGGCACCACCACCGCCCCTTTCCATGCAACCACGACCAAGGCACCACCACCGCCCCTTCCCATGCAACCGTGATGAAGGCACCACCACCGCCCCTTTCCATGCAACCAAGAGGAAAGCACCACCACCGCCCCTTCCCATGAAACCACGATGAAGGCACCACCACTGCCCCTTCCCATGCAACCGTGATGAAGGCACCACCACCGCCCCTTTCCATGCAACCAAGAGGAAGGCACCACCACCGCCCCTTCCCATGAAACCACGATGAAGGTACCACCACCGCCCCTTACCCATGCAACCGGGATGAAGGCACCACCACCGCCCCTTCCCATGCAACCGCGACCAAGGCACCACCACCGCCCCTTCCCATGCAACCTCGGCCAAGGCACCACCACCGCCCCTTCCCATGCAACCACGATGAAGGCACCACCACCGCCCTTTCCCATGCAACCTCGACCAAGGCACCACCACTGCCCCTTCCCATGCAACCACGATGAAGGCACCACCATCGCCCCTTCCCATGAAACCACGATGAAGGCACCACCACCGCCCCTTCCCATGCAACTGCGATGAAGGCACCACCACCGCCCCTTCCCATGCAACCACGACCAAGGCACCACCACTGCCCCTTCCCATGAAACCACGATGAAGGCACCACCACCGCCCCTTCCCATGAAACCACGATGAAGGCACCACCACTGCCCCTTCCCATGCAACCATGATGAAGGCATCACCACTGTCCCTTCCCAGGCAACCGCGACCAAGGCACCACCACTGCCCCTTCCCATGCAACCGCGATGAAGGCACCACCACCGCCCCTTCCCATGCAACCGCGATGAAGGGACCACCACCGCCCCTTCCCATGCAACCACGATGAAGGGACCACCACCGCCCCTTCGCATGCAACCACGATGAAGGCACCACCACCGCCCCTTCCTATGCAACCACGATGAAGGCACCACCACCACCCCTTCCCATGCAGCCACGATGAACACACCACCACCGCCCCTTCCCATGCAACCGCGATGAAGGCATCACCACCACCCCTTCCCATGCAACCACGACCAAGGCACCACCACTGCCCCTTCCCATGAAACCACAATGAAGGCACCACCACCGCCCCTTTCCAGGCAACCGTGACCAAGGCACCTCTACCGCCCCTTCCCATGCAACCACGATGAAGGGACCACCACTGCCCCTTCGCATGCAACCACGAAGGCACCACCACTGCCCCTTTCCATGCAACCTCGACCAAGGCACCACCACCGCCCCTTCCCATGAAACCACGAGGAAGGCACCACCACCGCCCCTTCCCTTGCAACCTCGACCAAGGCACCACCACCGCCCCTTCCCATGAAACCACAATGAAGGCACCACCACCGCCCCTTCCCATGCAACCACGATGAAAGGGCCACCACCGCCCCTTCCCAGGCAACCTCGACCAAGGCACCACCACCGCCCCTTCCCATGAAACCACGATGAAGGCACCACCACCGCCCCTTCCCATGCAACCACGATGAAGGGGCCACCACCGCCCCTTCCCATGCAACCGCGACCAAGGCACCACCACCGCCCCTTCCCATGCAACCAAGATGAAGGCACCACCACCGCCCCTTCCCATAAAACCACGATGAAGGCACCACCACCGCCCCTTCCCATGCAACCACGATGAAGGGGCCACCACCGCCCCTTCCCATGCAACCTCGACCAAGGCACCACCACCGCCCCTTCCCATGAAACCACGATGAAGGCACCACCACCGCCCCTTCCCATGCAACCACGATGAAGGGGCCACCGCCGCCCCTTCCCATGCAACCGCGACCAAGGCACCACCACCGCCCCTTCCCATGCAACTGTTCAAGAGGAGAGGAATTCACTGACGGGCCCATAGGTCAGCGCTCACCATCTATAACTTGTAAGACAAGATGGCTGCACCATGTGAGGAATGGGGGTGCAGGATTCACTTACTCCAACACGACTCAATAATGAGGACTCGGTAATTTGGCAAAGGGAAGTCTGTTTAATGACAAGTACATCAAACAGGGAAGCAGCTGGGAATCAGCATCGTTGCGATCACCTGTCTCGCTCCGACTTCCTCGAACTTCAGTCGAACAGTCATTGTTATAGGCAAAACTCGTCATCACTGACGTCTAATTTTATAAAAAATCATCATGCCATATAATTTGTTAGGAAAGGTAACTTAAGTATAGGTGTTATATCTGTATATGATAATAGGGCATGCGGATTGGATAACTCATCGGGTGGGCGTCTACGCCCATCCCACTACCACATATGATTGACGTCACTACAAGTACAAGGTCTTATTGGTTCTACTATCTATAGGACTCCAGATAACTTGGTCCATTGTGATTGGGCAGGTTACACCCCTAGATATAAATCCCCATTTTAATTAGCGGCATGCAGAATGGACACCCATGTGCCTGGTGTCCAAGATTCACCCTGCCTCCCTTCCATCAATCAGTATCTTAGGGCTATGTGTCAATTAGTTGGCTGGGTATGGCCTTGAAACTGTAGCCTCTTATCAGGAAAAGTTATGGCATCCTCGTGTCCTGGATGACATCAGGCGATAGTACTTGTTCGCGCCTGGCGGGTCACGTGTTAGTTCACCATGAATCTGCTTCAGTTTCCCGCTTTTTGTGCATTTTATTCTGTTTCGGCCTCGCCACCTGCATGGGCCCCCCTTATCTTGACCTTCATGGGGCAGGCTGGTATGCTCTGAAGTTTGAGTCTTGCTAGCTGACGCTCTCCTCCCTTTCTCTGGTTGACCTCGATTTCCTAGTCATGAGCCGCTCTTTGTTGAGTTTCGAGTCCGCTCCTTCTCTTGCCTTGGCTGGGTTACGAAACTTGGCCTGTCAGGCCTCTGGCAGCCTGGGTTCATTTCTGCTTTTACAAAATGGAGTCACACTTGAATAATGTGCCTTATTGAGGTAGATATATATATATAGTTGACGCTTGCCGCTCTAATCTTCTACTAAGCATCGCAAGCAGTATCGTTTCTTTGCCTCTTGCGTTCCAAGACTATTTACACTTGTTTGACAGGTCGGTTGCTTCCATCTTGTCTCGTGGCAACGTTTCCTCACGTTTTAACATCGTCTCTTCTCTGTGTCCATTACATTTATTTTCGTAGTTCCTTGCACTGGCGTGCTATCTTTGATAGCCACTTTTTTTCATTCACAAGTCTGTTCAGACCCTTGTGTCATTTCCACTGGCCTTCCATTAGGGCTCTTTGGGTCTCTTCATGGACCGTCTGTAGGTACTCTTCGTTTCGTATCAGCGGCTAGTACGGCTGTCAGATAGGGTACCGTGCTGCCCAGGGTTGTCTGGTTATGGGCGCTTCAACAGGTATGGATCTTCTGATGTATACTGGGCAGAGTCCCAGTGCAGCTCTTTGTTGGTTCATTTGCTCCTCATACGTCACATACCTTGGCGAGTACGCTCCTGGTACCTCGAAATGGGGGGATGGGGTGATGGCCATGTCTGGGACCTCCTCTACACTCCCCCCTCTGGTCGGTTCATCGACCACTTCTGCAACCTCTTTTGCATTTATTTCTTTTGATTCTTCGGTGTCATGTTCATCGTCTTCAGGGTTTGTACATGATGGTGTGAATGTGTGAGCCTTTGGAGTCCATATTTTTATTACTCCTTTCAAACTCCCTGCTGTTTTTACATGTTCATCTTTGTTCCATGTCATTAGCTGGCATTGTCCATTTGGGCTGCAGTAGATCCATTTTCCTTCATACCTTCTTCGTTTCTTAGGGTATGTGAACCTTGTTCCTTCTGGTGCAAATTTGCTGGCCTTCACAAAGTCTCTTATTTCTTCATCAGTTAGGTCTCTGGGCTTCCACCCTGGTTCGACATCCACCATTATTTTCATCCCTATGGCTTTCTTCGCAGTTTTCTGGCACTGTGTAAAATTATCTTGATAACACAGAATCCTAGCAATACCATTGCTAGTGGAGCTCCCATAAACTTGAATATATCTGCCATCCATTGTGGGACCCACGAGAATAGGTCTCCAAACCAGCTGTCATCGTCCACTTCATCGCTTTCATCGATCATCTGGTTTTTCAGGATTGTCAACATACTTATGGCCTCTGTTAGGGTTTCGTTTTCTTCATCGTGTGATGGTACAAATGTGCAACATGATTCTCTGATTTTTGCACAAACACCTCCATCCATCGCTGTGATCATGTCAAGCACGTATCTGTTTTGGAGGGTCATCAGTCTGATTGCTCTCAGCTCTTCTTTGATCGCGTTGAATCCTTTTATAGTGGTATTGATGGTCTGCAATAACTCCCATCTGGTTATCTGCAACAATTTAGCATTCACTCCAATTTGGATGTGGGGCAGGATTAGTGTTGTGAATACTGTTGAGGTGAGGCTGAACAGCCTGTGTTCGTATGGGATTGCATGGAATGCCTCTTCTAATTTGGGAGAAAAGTAATTTTCCCCCTTCATCCTGGATACCAGTTCCACAGATCTCCTTCTTCTTAGATGAGCATCTGCTTTCGGGAAACTGTCCAACTTCAGGTCATTCTTAGGGATCACTAGCACGGGAACGTGGACGTTCAATAGTGTACATATGCCTCCCCAGTTCTTCGGCAACTTTATGTATGCCTTGGATCCACACGCCCAGTAATGGTCCATAATAACTGTGGTTCCTTGTGTCATTCCTGGAGCTTCAAAGATTCGTCCGCAGTTTTGATTCTCTCCCATCTTCCTTGTGCCATTGTTTCTGAAGCATAGTTTCGGGCTCTCCAGTGGCTCTATCAGCAGGGTCTCCCTCTATCTTCGACCCATGTTAGTAACTTTACTAGCTTTGGCCATAGGGGTTTGCACAGTTTTTGAGAGTTTTCTATTGCTTCTTTGCAGGCTCCAAGGACCATCCAAGCTTGGCAGATCACTATTTCTTCTTCCCATCCATTTGGGGAATCCACTGTTCCCCAGATCTGCATTTGGCCTCTGTTCTTCCAGATTTGTGCCTCTTCTGCAGTTTTTCCTTGAACGTTCAGTCTCGGGTTTGTCACCCATCGTGTTCCTGATCCTTTGACGTCAGGATTCTCGTATCGGATCACGTGATTCCTGGTCTGCGCCCTGTTTCTTGTTTTAATGTCCTGGACGTAGCCATCTTCGTCTGGGTAGTCCTTTTCGGTGGCCCATATCAGTGAAGCGTCTCTTCCCATAAATTGTCCTCTGGTGTTGCACATTGCTATGTGTGATATACAGTGTGCTATGGGGACATCAATTTCTACAGCCACGAAGATTTTGGATTTGCCCATGCTGTACGGCAGGAGAGCACAGACGAAGCATTCTCCTTCTGACTGTCTTCGTCCTACTTCCTTCATGTGCTGGTACCATATGTTGTTTCCGAGATGGGCTGTGCTGTCCAGGTAATCGTTGAGTTCATTGTCATCTTTGTATGGGCTTCTCTTGATTCTCAGCGTTTTTCTATAGTTTGCTATGACTATGTCTCTAAATGCATCAGTGCTGCTTTTCCACTCTGTGCGTCTTGGTGGAGCAGGATCCTTTTGCTGCATTGTTGTGGTAGGAAAAGGTTTTTTGTTTCTCTTCCTCTCTTGTAGTTTTTCATCGAGGTTCTCTGGCTGCCATTGGCTCACCATCTCCCCAAAGTGTGGCTGTGTTGTAGATTTGGTGCTTATAGCAGTGTTCGAGCTGGCGTGCTCGTTATTACAGTCTCTGTGGTTCTATTTTTCAGCTCCTGGTGCAGTTTCTTTGCTCTGACTATGAATGGGAACAAATAATCTATCAGAGCTTGTGTTTTCTCTGTGAGTTCCTTTGTGGCTACTTTTGTTCTTTCGAGGGATTTTGCTATGCCCTCTCTCTTGGGTTTCTCACTTGATTTCTCTTGGTTATTTCCACTATTTTCTGGAACCGATTGCTCGGCAGGCTGTCTCCCCTTCTCTGCAGCCTTCGTTGGAGGCCCTGTAGCCATTGACACTTGTGCAATGGTCAGTGCAGCGTTTTTATTCATTCCGTGCTGACCCTGTCTCCAGCTTCTCTCTTTATTTGTTACCTTAAATGTGTCTAAATTACTGCTAATTACATTTAATTTTAGTTTGTTACTTTTATCATCAGGTTTTCTTGGGACTGGAATGACTATATAGGGTCTGGGTGCTTTCGTAGGCCCCAGACGTTCATTATCTGGTGGGTGCACTGAGATTGGGACACTTCGTGCACCAATAAAGAAAGCAGTGCTGATTGTTAATGACAGAAAAACAATAATAATAACTATACATTTACACATAATCGTTCGGAATGACAATTTGCAGCATTTACTTCCAGGGAAGTGGGGGCGCCCTTCTGTTGGGGGTAAAACCAAGTTACTGTTCTGGGTCCCCATTTCAATCAAGTCCATAGTCAGTGGTTTGTCTCTTTACTTATTCGGATCTCGCAGCTGAAGAGTTTATTAATACTCAAATTGACGTGTGCATTTCAAGTGTCCCCCTTCTTGCTGGTGATGCGGGTAGGGAGTACAATTCCTTTGCTAGGCTATGGAAAAAGGTTAGACTAGCATCTTTGGTACACCACATACATTATGCATATCTATAGGAGGTGAAGTCCCAGTGCATGCCCCATATTTGCTTTTGGTCCTGAGGACATGCTGGAATCTGTTCAATGCGAAGGAATGAAAAGATGGAACTGCTAAAAATCACACAAAAATAAAATGTTGTACAAATAAAAATAAAAATAAAATATAAAAGTAAACATGGAAAAAAAATATCAGGAAAAATAGAAAAACAAGACGAAAAATAAGATGGTCTAGTTCTCGTTTCTGCTCTTCTCGATCTGTCCTTTGGCGAAAAATAAAGCACTATGTCTCCTTCTCTTGGTCTTTCCCATGGCGGAAAGTTGTAGAACTGTGTCTTTGTCTCCTTGATCTGTCCTACGGCGAAAGTCTTACTGGAATCTCCTAAGGTACTCTCGCTGGAAGTTAGATAGCTCCAACTGGAGCTTTATGCCGTGGAGGAGTGTGCCCATGTGTGGGGCGTTGGCCGGATCTCTAAGGAAGGTGATGACGTCAACATCTACAGGCCTCCCCACCATTTCCGGATAGTCTGTGACTAGTCTAAGCAGGACGTTGTGTGCCAGCCGGGTGTCCTCGGGAGATAGGGACATTTGTCCTGGTCATTAGTTTTTCTTTTGATTAGCACAGTCTTTACACTTTCCTGCTGCGTGGATTGCGACCACGTAATTTCGCTTGATCCACAATTGGTTCAGGTATTAATTGTTTCTTGGATCTCTGATGAATGTTAGGGTATCCGTGGTTCTCCCTACGAGTCTTGGGCGTTCCTCTATAATGCGAAAGAAGAGCGTGTATGTCAGCTCATCAATGATCACTTGTGGTGGAAGCATCTGTGTCCTTATCACTGTACTCGGGCAGTACAATGAAGGCTTCCGCGATGACAGTCAGAAGTTGCCAGATTATTTTCTCGTTGGCTGGATCTTGGACAAAGTCTGTGATACTGGTAACTCTCCCTACAAGCGATGGATATGTCTCTAGCCCTAACTGAAAACTGGACAGCGCATCTCTTGTAATATTTCTCTTGGGGATGTCATATGTTCTGCAACACAAAGTCTGGGTGTTGGTTGGTTCAGGTGACTGTGTGATGTTCTTAACTTTTGCTCTTAGTTCATCAAAGTCTCGTTTACTAATAATGCTTCAGGATACCGTGTTACACTCTCAGAGAATATTCTGTTTAGAGTCTATCAGAGTCTTGATTCTTTGTACTACTTGGGTATGACGTGCTTTCAAAAGTTTGTTTAATCAATGTTGTTGTGGCTTTGGATGTGCGATTCTCTTCTTCACTCTGTAATTAGAATGCACAGAGTGTTCGTTATGTCCTTATCCCCCTTTGCTTGGAGAAACTGTCCAGTTTTATGCCACAACTTGCATCCGGGTTCTTTGTCTTGGTTTTCTGCTCATGTGTCCTTCTTCCTCGCCATGGATCTTGTCTGCACGTGCTGAGGTTCTTCCCCATTGTCTGTGGTTTCTTCGCAGTTGGATGCAGCAGGAGGGGTCTCTCCCCTATATACGGTTTAATGTAATTTATGAAGATCCATGCCCTTCTGCCCTGGAGCTTGACGGCGGAAGGGGTGAAGTCCTCTACGATGAAAGGACCATTGAATTGTGGCTCATCCCACCTCTTCCTGGTAAAGTTCTTCACAAGCACGCTGTCACCAGGGAAGACAAGGGGCGCATGTAGAGCTTGTGCGGGGTCAGCTTCAGCACTTCCTGATGTGTTTTCTGCTGCACTGTCCCCTTTTCGGCGTCGCTGCAGCTGGCCTGAAATGACAGAGGCGCTGGATGTCATACAGTAAAGGTACTCCTGCATCTCTGTTCCCAGAACCTCTCTAGTTGGCTGGGCATCACATCTAGCTCTATCTCGGGGGGTGAGAGGGGTCCTCATCCTTCTGCCTGTAACTATCTCGTGTGGCGTAAGATGATGGTCAGAGCCGGGTTGCTTCTGAAGTGCATACAATGCCAGTGGTAGACAGTGCAGCCATCCCTTTCTTAATGTGAGCTTCAACTTGGCTATCCTCTCCTTTAACAGGCCGTTGAGCCGCTCACATATCCCATTTCCCTCCGGGTGATATGCCGACGAGAACTTGTGCTTTATACCCAGTAATAAGCTGATCTGTTCGAAAACTGCATTAACAAAGTGAGCCCCGTTGTTTGATCTCATTACTTCGCACACCCCCCATCTAGGGAACACTTCCCTCACTAGAAATTTAGCAGCACAGGTAGCGTCTGGGTGTGTACAGGGACCTGCTTCTATCCATCTAGAGAATGGACACACCACCACAATTAAATACCTGTACCCGTTGCACACTTGAATCATGTCGACGTAGGAATGATAACTCCTCTCACTACTTTTAATGTGTGCCCAGCGGTGAACTGTTGGCAGATAAAGCAGTTCACCATGAAAAATGCAACATGCTCTGCTAAATTCGGTGTGAACCAGTCTTCTGCGAGCGTTGCAGCAAGATTTTCTTTTGTTATATGTATAGGGTAGTGTAACTGCTCCAATGCTACCTTCAGTAGGGCGACAGGCATTACCGGTTTACCAATGCTGTCCTGCCTCCATAAACCGTCAGAGTGGTTTAAGGAACACCCTCAACACTTCCACAAATTCTTCTCCTCCTGTGGCGCTTCCCCCTGGAGCTCCATTAGCTGAGTCTGCCCAATGTCACTATAGGCCTCTGGTGTGACTCGTGCTACCATCATACGCTCATGGGTACGTGCCACTTCCACGTCCATGATTGTTTCGTCTTTGGATGCCATACGTTTTGCTTCCATGTCCGCTTCATGATTTCCACGTGACACAAAGTCTGCCCCCTTTGTATGGGCAGCGCATTTCACGACTGCTATGCCCACTGGGAGCTGTAGTGCTTTTATCAACCTGTCCAATAAGGCTGCGTGTTGCACTGGCGTGCCGTCTGCTCGGAGATAGCCCCTCCTTTTCCAGCACGCTAGTACTGTGGACGTCATATAGGCAGAGTCACTGTACACAGTTACTTCCTGGTCTGCATGATTCTCAATGGTGAGTGTCAGCACCAATAGTTCTGCAGCTTGAGCTGAATAGTGAGATGGTATTCGCGCACTGACGAGTACCTGAAACTCCCCATTTGCCAGGTGTTTCACTACGGCCACGCCTGTATATCTTTTTCTGTCTTCTTGATCGATTCTTGAAGAACCGTCAATGAACATGATTTCGCCACCTGCCAGGCCATTTTCCTTTACCCTGGGGATTTCATTGTAGAATTCCTCATAATTCGCACAGTCGTGTATGTGTTCTCCCTCTGTGACTGGCTCTTCTATGAATGTAGCTGGATTCACAATTTTACATCGAACGATTTTGATCCATGGGTTGGAGATAATCACCTCATAGGCAGATGCTCTCTGTGATGTCAGCGTGCCCTTTGGCTTCCCTAGTATGGCGAATAACGAGTGCTCGACGTACAATGTCATGGAGCACCCCATCACAATAGATGACGCCTTCTCAATGGTGAACGCAGCAGTAGCTAGATTTTGTTCGCATGGGAAGTGGCCCCTCATGACCGGGTCCAGACTCCCGCTGTAATATGCTAGGGGCTTGTACCCCAGCGAGGTTCGCTGCATGAGGACTGCCGTCATAAAATTACCATCAGAGTGTGAGAACAGGTGGAATTCCTCTGCATAATTAGGAATCCCGAGAACTGGGGCCTTACAAATTGCCCCCTTAAGTTCTGCAAACCCCCTCTCCATTGCCTCAGTCCATTCAATTTCTCCTTTTCTTGCCTGGGCTTTCTTCAAAGCCTGAAGCAAGGGCTTGGTATAGGAGCTTTAGTCGAAAAACCCATGCTCTGACATAGTTGCACAGGCCTAAGAAGCTTTGCATTTGCTTTATCGTGAGCGGTTTAGCCGTGTTCATGATAGCTTCAGCCCTTTCTGGGGTTACCTTTTTCCCTTCATGTGAGATTAGCTGGCCTATGTACAGCACCACTCGCTGACAGTATTGTAACTTTTCCTTATCAACTTTGTATCCTTTCTTGACCAGGATTGTCAGTAGCTGGAAAGAGTCGCGCCTGCATTGTTCCTCAGTGATGCTGCAGATCAGAATGTCATCCACATACTGCAAAACAACACTGTCTACTGCAATATTGTTTAGGTCCATCTGCAGGACTCCGTTGAAAATGGATGGAGACTCACAGTACCCCTGTGGCAACCTCGTACTTTTCAGGCGCATTTGTCTGAAAGTAAATGACGTCAGATCTTGAGAGTCATGGTGCAACAGGATTGAGAAAAACCATTTTTCAGGTCAATCACCGTGAAATATTTTGCCTCATTTGGTATGTTGCACAGAATTGTGGATGGATTAGGGACTAGAGGGAATTTGGCTTCAACTATATCGTTTAATGCTCGTAAATCTTGGATTAAACGGCAAGACCCTCCCTTTAATTTCTTGACAGGGTAAATCACTGTGTTGCAAGGTGATTCTGACATCACTAGAATGCCCTGCTCATCATGGTGGAAATTTTCTCCGCAATTCCTTCATCTGCCTCTCTGGACATAGGATATTGTCGCGCTCGTGGTAAAATTGCTCCTGGTTTCAGTTTAATTTTTACTTCACCTGCCCCCTTCAGGAGGCCTACATCATAGGGCCCTGTAGTCCATACCGCGGCAGGCACTTGGGCCATATCGTCATCAAAGTATTCTGGACATATCAGCGCCAACATCATTCTCTGCAGCACCTCCCGTTTGATCATTTTGACCTAAAATGTGAGACTTACTTCCACCCTCGTCTCTTCCAGGTCAGGGTGTTCTTCGAACGGATCGTCATCAGTGACGTCAGTCACTCGATACCCTTCTTTGATGGCGATAATAGCACACCATTGTCTGCCTTCGTCATCACATCATTCGACTAATACCACTTTCCCTCGCACTGCGGAAGATTGTATCATTAAGGGAAATACTTGTCCCTCCTCTTCGTGCATAGGTATTCTGGGTCTGAATAAAAACTCATCACGTGTCCTCATAGTTCTATCTGCGCGGCCTGGCAATCCCGCCATGAGCACCCACACCCCATATGGGAAGACTTCTGGCTCTAACGGTATAGCTCTCATGGCTATACATCCGGAGTATACTCTGATCATTTCGCACACGTTTGAATAATGCATTCCTGGAGTGGAGCACACTATACCGTTCTCGGTAAACGAGATTGTCATATTCAACTTAGTCATTAAGTCCCGACCCAGGATGCTTAGTGGGATCTGACGTGAGTATAATAAGGGTACATTCATTTCGCGCTCTCCCACAGAGACTGGGAGTGCGTCTGTAAAGGGAACTTTATTGTGAGCTACTGTGAAACTCTGAGTATCTATGGCCTCGCCGGACAAGGAAAACGTGCCTTCTCGTATGCACGAGCGCATCACACCCGTGTCAACTAAGAAGAAATATTCTTTACCCCCTATGACGACATTCACCCTAGGTTCCCCATTAGGGTCTAGTGTCACTGATAGGATAGAACACATCAGAGTCCCCTGTGAGATGTCCTATTTCATATATAAGTTCGGCCACTGTATACTTGTTGATTTTCCCCAGCCCCAGGGTTGACTCCCCCTCCGGAGCTAGTGCCCTGTGACATTTGCGGTGGTACCTACTGGGATTGTCCCTGCGGTACGTTCCCCATGTGCGGGGGTTGAACCACCTGCTGTGCACCTTGCTGTAGGCCTGGCGCCTGCTGCTGCACTATGTGATTTTGTGCAGTGCCCTGCTGCGGGACGGAAGGCTGATTCACCATGCCTGCCCCCATCCCTTGGCTGTTTTGCCACATGCATTGGCTTCTGCACACACGCGCCACATGTCCTGTCATTCCACACAGCCAACACACTGGCGGTGGTCGGGCCATCTGTCCATCAGGCATAGCTGCACCGCCCATATTCGCGTTCTGAAAGCCACTTTGATTATTCTGAAAGCCTCCCTGTGTGAAAACAAAATCAAAATATCGAGGCTGAGTACCCCAAAAGGAAATACACCGAACACGGGTTACAAAGGAATATACAAAGTACCTTATTTTATACTGAATCCAGTTACAAAAACAGAGCAAAATCAGATAGCTATCGGCCCTCAGTACAACACAACGAACTCCAGCGTGGTTCAGTGTGTTCAGTGAGAGACTTTGTACATTAGAATGCATTCGCTTTTTATACACTTGGTGGGCACGATGTCCAGCCCCACTTCGGGTTAATATTCCACTTAATACATCACCGATCTAGGGGTCGTGCCAAGTCTCGAACAACCGCATACAACTGGTTTGCCTTTAATACATGTATCAACAAGCCTATGCAATAACTGTGTATTCTAAGATTTTCCATGCAGACCTTCTCAAACATTAATACAATGTAGTTAAACAAGTGTTCTACATTCAGTATTTGAATACATTGTTTCAACATATGCTTGTGGATTAGTTTCATTGCACGAGTAATCCTTTTACACACAGGTCAACGAAGGACAAGGTCTCAGTTCACGACCTCAACAAGTGGCCTGCAGGCAAGTGAAATATTAGCTATGTACAGAGGTCAAGACGGCCATGTTGTATTTTGGAATGACCATTTTAACTCATAGGGTGACTTTTACAAAGTGAATCCTAAAATGGCGGATTGGCCTAAAATGGCGGCTTACATTGATTTAAGGTCAGGACCTTGCAACACGGATTCTAACGCAAGCGACTTTCGAGCAGCTTGGCGTAGGCCAATATTTATACATTTATTGCAATAAGAGGCACAATATAATTTATGTTTTGACAAACCCTCCTTTTGGCCTATGCCAAGTGCTAAAACTACTTTGGATCTCCTTGCAAATAACTCCATGCATCATCGTCCACGCACCCTGAATCACTGTCGGAAATATCTATTGCCATTAGGTCATTTGCTAACATTTCTTTCAACACATATTCTTTGGAAGTTTTATCCGGGGCATACACTTTATGTCCTATTGAACCTATCGCTTGTGCGCAACATCCCCCTAGCATCGAACACATACCAGGTAGACACTGAATACAGCAACAAAGAAACAACAGGATTCCCAAAATAATTAGCAAGACCGAAAGTACCTTCCAACCCCAAGATCGCAAGAAGTCCCAGAACTAATCACTTAGATTCCAGTTTCCCTCAGGAACATGCACTTCGGAACTAAGGACGTGCAGATTCTGTATTGCCTTGAAGATAGTTGGGGAGGAATCTGGTACAAAAACACAGCAAGCGACCCCACTAATTACACACTCCACCACACTCCATCACGCTCAGCCAGAATGACATCTAATGCCATTCGGTTTTGAAGTGCTACTAATCTTATCGCCTTTTGTTCTAACGTCATATTATATGTCCGTGGTCCGGTTGATGGTTCTCTCCAGTACTCTCGCTAGTTTTCTGATATCTTCTAAATTCGCTATCTGCCCCCAAAATGGCACAACTGATTTAGCTATATCTCCCCAAGATTTGTGCTGGGGTGTCACCATTCTCGTCCCGCCGTGGACGAGCCTTTGAAACTTCTCTTGTACTAGCTATAAACACCCCAGGTAACAGGATCCCTAAATAACAGGTTCCCTGCCAATCCCTGGGCAACCATGGGAATGCTACATTACCGCAGACAAAGTAGACAGATTCGCTTACATGCAAAGGTCTGTTTTCCCCAGTCAAATTTGCAACGTTGGCACAACCTAGAAAATTTCCCATTGACTGAGTTCCATTCCTTTGTATGCAAAAAGAAACTGAATCAGGGCTATGATTAACAGTGTAAGAAGGAGGCATGGCATCCTCATTGCCTATTGGAGCCATTTGAAAGGAAATCAAAGATTGGAAAGGACGAGACAGTTTATCAGAAGGCCTAATATAAGCAATATTCAGTTTACTCCTGTTTGCGAAAAGCGAGCATCCCAGGGGCGTTAAAACACGTTTCTCAAAACTATTCAAATTGGTGCCATCAAAGTTCCCTGAGATGCTATCATTCCATCGCCCAAAAAACCGTGCTCTAAGAGAAACATAGCAAGCAGTTGTCAAAGGTAAAGGATGAATATACCAACCTAGCCCCTTATCCCCGTGTTGCGGTAAATGTGAGCAGACCCAACAGTTAGATTTATTAAAAATGGCATGCATGGCATTCATGATAAGTAGTAGAGTATTATTGGGGTACCTTTGTCTGTGCTGAGAGTCCCGAGGGGATAGAGTATGCAAATGTACAAAGGGAGTAGGAACAATGGGTGTACTTTCAGTAGGTAACAAAAGTTCCAAAGAATGAGTTTCCTCGAGGTACCACAATCCTAAGGCAGCGACTATTAAAAACCGAAATATCATTATAAAAATACAGCAATACATTTTCGGGGCCCAGGCATTTTGTCCATTGTCCCGGTTGGTCACCCCCTTATTTACAAGTCCCATACGAGCGATAGCGGTAGCAGGCATTGTAGTCTTCAAACGGATACTCCAATGTTCGTTGCTGGCGACCTCCGGGTCGAGCGACTTCTTAGTCCTTCCACAACCCTAGCCAACAGAATCCCCTTTCTCAAATTTGGGCAAAAACAAGCCCTCAATGATCCTTTTCTTCTTCAAATGCACAGCTGAACCGTGCCGTAAGTCTATCAGATGCACAGCAAAACCATGCCGTAAGTCTATTTTCTTGGACGCAGATTGTACCTTACTTTTCCCGGTACTGATTGATCCGAAAATAATATGTCGTCACTTCCGCCTGGAAGCAACGTGTCGGAAGCAAGTGAAGATGCCGAATTTGAAACAGCAGTTTCCGGATGCAAAACCTTTGGAGAGTGTGGAGACAAAATTGCAGCTTCCCCAAGCCTCACGGGCTCAGAGAGATTCTCTGACACACTCTCAATGCTACTTACTGCTTTGGGATCGTTGGTTGCCGTATCAGCGAGGGGTTCTGTTTCTTCTGTAACGTGTGGCACAGGGTGAGGAAGTTTCTTGACGTGGGACGCGTGTATCCAGTTCTTTCTCCCAGCGACCCGCACTGCTGTCTGGGTAACCAACAGGACTTGGAATGGCCCACGCCAGCGAGGCGCAAGGCAGGAGGAGCGCTCAAACGATTTGACGAGCACCCAGCTTCCAGGCCGTATGCTGTGGCCCGGGCCCTCGTATCGCACAGGTAAAACTTCTCATACCTGGTGATAAATCAAATACAGGTTTTTAGTCAACTGACTACAATAATCTGAAAGTAATACATTTTCAACATTTCTCAATGAATTGTATTTAGGAAGGTTCCAAATATTGGCAGGTCTCCCCATTACCACCTCAAATGGAGAGAGCCTAGTCTTAGTTTGAGGGGTTGTATGCATGGATAACAACACGATCGGTAAGGCGTCCGGCCATTTTAGTTTGGTGCCGGCACACGTCTTAGCGAGCTTGTTCTTAATGATACTGTTGTGTCTTTCTACTAGTCTGGCGCTCTGAGCATGTCTGGCCGAATGGAACCGTTTGTCAATTCGTAATGCCGTACATATCTGCAGAATTACAGTAGCGACAAAATGTGGACCATTGTCCGACCAGATAACTCTTGGTAGCCCGAACCGCGGGAAGTATTCCCTTAACATGATTTTTGCCGTAGTCATAGCTGTAGCATCTTTAACAGGGAAAGCCTCAACCCATTTACTAAAAGCGCAGATAACCACCAGCACATATTTTTTATTATCACATCATTCCATTTCAATAAAGTCAAAGTGGATCACTTCAAAGGGGACAGAGGGTGGCCCAAAACTTCCCCTTGGAGTTACTGTCCCCTTTCCCACATTGTGTTGTAGGCAAATCATGCAATCCTGGATGTAGCGCTGGGCAATTTTCGAAATCTTGTCATTTACCCAAACTTTCTCTAACATTTTTGTCATCTTCTGGGCACATACATGCGTAGGACCATGGGCCATGATGACCATCATCATTACTTACCCGTCAGGGAGTAGCCATTTCCCTTCCACTATATCCACCCAACACCCGTTGTCATCAAGTTTCCCCAAGCCTTCAGACCACCTTTTGGATTCTTCTAACGTGGCATCAGCTTGGATATCCCGTACAGACCCAACACTCTCATCCATCGCATAAGCATTTACAGTCTCCCTTGAAACATACATCTCTGTAAGGAGATCGGTAGCAGTTTGTCTAGCTATCTGATCAGCGAAAGCATTCCCTTTTCCTATATCATCTGTAATCTTTCGATGTGCTGCACATTTCATAACTGCTAACTGAGTAGGGAGCGCAAGCACTGAGAGTAGTTGTACTATTAGGGAGCCATGTTGAATTTTGGTGCCATGTGAAGTTAGGAACCCTCTCTCTGACCAAAGTCTCCCAAAGTTGTGAACCACCCCAAAGGCATACTGACTATCAGTATATATATTTACTGCAACCCCTTCGGAAAGTTCACAAGCTCGGGTTAATGCTATAATCTCTGCGGCCTGCGCAGAATTATGCGTGATTCCACAACCGTGCTTAATGTAGTGATTGCATAAGCAGCTGTAGATGTACCATCCGGAAGTTTAAAGCAGGAGCCGTCACAAAACAGCTCTCCTTGCGGATTATCCAAGGGAGTATCTTTCAAATCAATTCTACCCTTTGTCTCTTGCTCGGTCGTATACAAACAATCATGTGGCACTTCATCGCCGCAAGTAGTATCTTGCGGGAAAGGTAGGAGTTCAGCCGGATTAAGAACACAACACCTCTTAATTTGAATGTGAGGAGCAAACAAGATCAATTCATATCTTGTCAACCGTGCAGAAGTGAGGTGTTGCGTTTGAGTTCAGTTCAGTAGAACATCTACTGTGAGGTACCATCAGAGTTAGATCATGGCCTAGGACCATTCCCTCACTCTTTTTTACAGACGCAGCAGCAGCGACAGCTCGCAAACATCTTGGCAAAGTGCATGCTACAGGATTAAGGGTGGAAGAAAAGTAACTGCACAGCCTATTCTTCCCTCCATGTTCCCGCGTTAATACAGCCAAAGCACATCCATCACATTCATGCACAAACAACACAAAGGCCTTTTCATAGTTTGGTGTGCCCAAAACTGGTGCAGAGCATAATGCAGTATTAAGCAAGTCAAACGATTGCTGGTGTTCCGCGTTCCATGGCAATGGCAAAGAAATGCCCTTCTTCGTCAAAGCCAACATCGGTTTGATCACTAGTGAAACATTTGGGATCCACAACCTACAGTAAGAAGCCATACCTATCAAGGCTCTAACTTCCTTCTGTGTATTTGGGACAGACATGCCAGAAATATGTTTTTTTCTTTCAGGTGTCAATCTTCTTCCCTCCTTTGACAGGAGATAGCCTAAATAGGCGACCTCCTGACAACAATATTGACATTTTTTAAGCGAAGCTTTGTGACCATGCTTAGCTAGATGGATAAGCAATAAGACAGTGCCCTCCTTACAGGCACTCTCAGAGTCAGCACCTAAAAGCAAATCATCAACATACTGAAGCAAAGTACAGGTAGAGAGCAATTCAATGGTATCAAGTTGTTCTTTCAAAGCCCTACTATAAATGCTAGGACTCTCTGTGTACCCTTGAGGTGCACGAGTAAATGTGAACGAGCGTCCCCCTAAGGTAATCACGAACAAGTATCTACTATCCTTGTGTATAGGAATACTAAAGAAAGCATTCTTTAGATCCACCACACTGAAGTAAGTAGCTGTAGCTGGAATCATGGTTAAGATTGTCGTTACATCAGGCACAATTGGAAATTGTGGAGCCACAACTTTATTAATGGCACGTAAATCAATTATGAAATGGAATGGAATTGCATTATCGCCTTTTGTGTACACGGGTAAAATCGGACTATTACACAAACTTCCTGAAATGTCTTCAATCACCCCGCGATACACAAAATCGGAAACAATGCATTTCAAAGCTCCCTCACCCTCAACTGAAATCTTATAATGGGGAATGTGTGGCAGCTCAATTCCATGTTTCAAACCTATCTTGACAGGTCCAATCTGTAAAACACCGACATCATTGTCGTCAACAGCCCACAAGCTCTCTGGTACATTAATGAATTCTGGAGGCAAAGGTCTAGTCAAGAATGGCGAGACAGAAAATTGCTGTGGTGAAATCGTAAAGCGTACTCCATCAGAAGAACAATAAATCACTGCAGTTAATTCTTTTAACAGATTTAACCCCAGCAAGTTCTCGCCACAATTTGAAGTCAACAGAAATGGACAGTGGTCCGTAAAGGGACCCAAAAAAATAGGTACAGGCAAAGAAACCGGACAAACAACTGGTGTGCCAGAAAACCCTACAGAAACATTGGTTTGCCCTGACAGTGGAATGTTTGGAACCCGTGAATGATCAATGTAACACTTCTGTGCTCCAGTGTCTATCAAAAACTGATGTTTCCTATTTCCCACCACCATTTCAACGTAGGGACCTTTCTGATTGACAGGAATAGGTGTAGGTTCCAAACCCTGCTTCGGGCAATCCAAACAAAACAGAATGACATCAAAGGGAAGCTCATCAGATAAATATGCAGCGGAAGGATGATCAAATATGTTCCTGGTGTCCACACTCGACGTCTGATTGTCCTGCAAGAAAGGTTGCTGAGGGTCCTGTGCAAACTGACCTCTACCAGGGCCCCCTACACCTGGGCAACCTCTGGATCGCCTACCCATATTTCCAAATGTATTATTTGATCTTTGTTGAAGGACGGGGCATTGTGCTTGCCAATGACCCTCTCAACGACAATAAGCGCACTGGTTAATGTTCACAGGACCCAAGGGCACATTCCCCTGCGGGACATACTGACCTCTAATCTGAGAACTACCCCCTCTGGGGCCTCTAACAATTTGCTGCAATAGCACTTTAGTTTTCAAATCGCCTTTTCGTTTTTCAACCCTATCTTTTTCATTATTGACACAGTTCTCGTAGTACTGAGCCATGTGCAGTACTTCTGATTGTGATTTCGCCTTCCAAGCGCTCTCAGAAGACATCATTTGTGACTGGATGTCAGGCAGCAATCCACGCACAAATTTGTCCACAAACAACCTTTTCCCAGACTCTGTGCCTAGGTCTTGTCCACTGAAATCCGAGAATACCTGTTCAAACCGATTAAAGAACTTGGTAGTACCCTCAGACTTTCCTTGGACACAGGCCGTAAGTTTGTCCCATGTAACTCTTTTTTCTGGAATTATAGTTTTTAATTTTGCAATAATTCTATCAGGCAAAGTTAGTATCACCTGAGGCGGTCTTTCACCAGCTGGCCTTTCTCCATCAAGTCTAGTTAAATTTACCCATGTATCTCCCAACCCTGGCATGTCGTCTATAGTTCTAACTTGTTTCCACAGATCTATGGGGCAGGAGTACAGGAAATAACAAATCGATATCACCTAAGGTGAACACTGAGGATTGCAAGACGGACTCTATTTCTTTATAGAATCCTGTCAGATTTTTCCTAATATCAGGATTAGATTGTCTAATAGTATTCACTTCCTGTCTTGAGAACGGGGCGTGAACGAACTGTGATACATAATGTGCAGGAATGTTCACAGCAACTATACCCTGTGCAGCATCGGCCGCAACCTCAACCTTTGGGAGAAATGTCGGGGGAACCTCTCTCATAGGCAACTGAGAAGTAGGTGACTCCGAACGCTTACTAAGCAACAGAGCTAAATCGAGCGCTAAAGCAGTCGAAGAAGTGTCAAGTGAAAAAGCTCTTTTGTAAATACTCAATAACTCTGTGGGACAACTTATCTTTCTTTTTACACAATCATCCTGTAGGTACTCTATCATTACCTGTATCACTTTCCTCTGCATTTCTGCCGTTAACTGATTATACGTGTCATATACTTCAACTGGAGTTATCGACATATCCGAAATCCATCTATGTGCATCCTTCGTACAAATTCGTGCTTCCTCAGATATCGATTTACGACAAGGAAGGAACCGTTTTTGTACATACACACTTTCCTCCTCGTCATCCTCATTCTGTAACTTTTCTAACTCCTTTCTATACCCAAATGACCTCTCGACATGCTCATTTACCTTCTCCACAGTGTCTCTAGAAAACGCTAGAGTATTTAGATCCCTTAACCGTTGCGGGAGATCCATATTATTTAATTTTCCCCACATTATACATAACTGAATCCCTAAACCTTCAATAAAAACATTTTTCTCAGGAAAATTATCCATATTACAAAGTGTGGCAAAAACACTAGCTTGATCATCCTTCTCCATACAATGCTTAGCCCATGCAATTAACTCACGTTTCTTCTCCGGTGGTACAGTATTGCAAATGACAACCTTAGACCCAGCACCTCGATCGATTACAAGCGGCTCATGACCACTTGGAAGAGAGGGAGCAGGCAAATTCAATGGAGGCACTGTAACTGGTGCGATAAGAAGAGGTGGAGGAGCTGGAGGAAGGGGAACATTAGGAGGAGGAGGAACAACGGGAACAACAGCAGGTAGAGCAGGAATAA
The DNA here is from genome assembly GCF_040938575.1 of Ambystoma mexicanum. Lineage (NCBI taxonomy): Eukaryota > Metazoa > Chordata > Amphibia > Caudata > Ambystomatidae > Ambystoma > Ambystoma mexicanum. The sequence continues at coordinate 37,437,175 of NC_090929.1, forward strand.
CAGGAGGAAGATGCAAAGCAGCAGAAAGAGGAAAATATGGAGATGGCGCAGAGGCACCAGGCCTTCGTTCATTTAACAATTTATCTATAAATTCATCAGAAGCATGGAGGTCTTTGGACGGATATATTTTTTGAATTCCAAGTGAGAAAGCCCTGTCCATATTTCTAGTCGATTCAGAATGTTTATCTTGGTCATACAATAATGCTTTTTTGGCATTCATCTTATGACGGCGCGCATGCTTCTCCCTACTTTTAAGTTGTTGCAACGCTTCTTTTTTCCAATTCTGCAAAACATCAAATGCTTCAGGTCGAGCCTTTTTCTTTAATAGAATTGACTCTAAATACTCAATACAAGGGATTTTGAAACTACCATTGATTTGCCACTGGAGTTCGGAGGCATGTCTGGTTTGTCTGTGCCAAATGTCATTAAATACTATACTTCCAATGCCATGCTTACAGTACATAGTACATGCCGGCGACCCCTCCTGTGGTGCTGGACAGCTAAATTGCAAAGATTGTCTATCACTGTGGAACAATGCCCTGAAGCAGGTAGACAATTTCCCAGGCATGTCAAATTATTGGTGTTACCTGGTCAATAATTGTGTCTGCAGATACAATGCGCCAAATTCAAATTTTCAGGGTTGAATTAAGAGTCGGGTTACGACTCACCTGAACAAACCTAAGGAGGTCCGATCGGATTTCAAAGAATCTTACCTAACTAATCTTACCTCGTGTATGGTGATTTCGGCAAATCTGCCCGCCTCGATAAGTGGACCCTCGTCAAGATGCCATCTCAGACCACAAGCTAATCGTCCAGGGATCGGGTCGTGCAGCGCTGCTGAGGTGTCGCGTCTCGTTCAGTGGGGCCCCTTTTTGTCACACCGTCCGATCCCGGTCCGATAGCCTGCGTCAACCTTCAACAATCCGGCATCAATCTTGAGGGTCCCTATTCGGGCGCCAACTGTGAAAACAAAATCAAAACATCGAGGCTGAGTACCCCAAAAGGAAATGCACCGAACATGGGTTACAAAGGAACATACAAAGTACTTTATTTTATACTGAATCCAGTTACAAACATAGAGAAAAATCAGATAGCTATCGGCCCTCAGTACAACACAACAAACTCCAGCGTGGTTCAGTGTGTTCAGTGAGAGACGTTGTACATTGGAATGCATTTTCTTTTTATACACTTGGTGGGCACGATGTCCAGCCCCACTTCGGATTAATATTCCACTTAATACATCACCGATCTAGGGTTCGTGCCAAGTCTCGAACAACCGCATATAACTGTTTTGCCTTTAATACATGTATCAACAAGCCTATGCAATAACTGTGTATTCTAAGATTTCCCATGCAGACCTTCTCAAACATTATACAATGTAGTTAAACAAGTGTTCTACGTTCAGTATTTGAATACATTGTTTCAACATATGCTTGTGGATTAGTTTAATTGCACGAGTAATCCTTTTACACACAGGTCAACGAAAGACAAGGTCTCAGTTCACGACCTCAACAAGTGGCCTCCAGGCAAGTTACATATTAGCTATGTGCGGAGGTCAAGACGGCCATGTTGTATTTTGGAATGACATCGTCCACCATTTTAACTCACAGACTTTTACAAAGCTAATCCTAAAATGGCGGATTGGCCTAAAATGGCGGCTTACATTGATTTAAGGTCAGGACCTTGCAACACGGATTCTTTCGCAAGCGACTTTCGAGCAGCTTGGCATAGGCCAATATTCATATATTTATTGCAATAGGAGGCACGATATAATTTCTCTTTTGACACCTGGTTATCTCGAAACCCACCCTGATTACTCTGCCATCCTCTTCCTCCAAAACCCCTGCCCCTCGGGTGAAATCCAGCATTACCCTGATTGTTCTGCGATGGGTTAGTCGCTTGCTGTGCACTTGGTTCAGCTGGGCTTGTCAGCATGGCTCCCTCAAGAGCATCATTTGAGAGTTTCTTTTGCACCAGCTTTGCCTCCTCACCCTTACAAGTTGTCTCCTTTTTCCGGTTCTTTTCTTGCAGCAATCTACAGCAATGTGCAATTGTGAACTGTATTTTGTCCCATGGTTTTGCTTCTACTCCTACTAATTTCTTGAGTTGTTTTTGCACTTGCTCAGGCAACCCTTGGCATAATATATGGTAGAATACAGGGATAGATTTTGTCCAAGACTCATGCGTTTCGAGCACCCACGTGTCTTGAAAATTCTGGATATAAATCAACAGATCCTCTGACTCTTTCATTTTCCGAGTCATTCTAGCCCCCATATCAGACATGTCTGGATATAGCGTTCACAACGCTTTCCACACTGCTGCTCTACAGTTATTAAATGGCGCTCCGTCATGGGAGGTGTTAGGGTTACCCTAGGGTCGCCTCCTCGTTTCCATACATCATCTGCTCTCTCACCAAGTATGGCAATTAGGAGGCCCTTAATGTCCCTTATAGCTAAGGTGACACCCCCTGTCATTTTCTCCAACTCATGTATCCACTTCCCGGCTCACGATGTCAGCATTGGAAGCTTATTTTTTAAGTTCTCTCGGTCCATGTGTGGCCATGGAATATATTGTGGTCTTGCTCCCCCTTTTCTAGCAATGGGAATTGGAATGCACAGACTTCCTTTTCCTTCCCCATAGCTCCTCTGTCTACCGTGGGGGTGGCATTCCCGCCTTGCCGTCTTCCTGGTAATGCCCTTAATCTGTCTGCATAGGTAGATGCTGACGCCCCCCTCTGACCGTGGGGTGTTCCTTCATGTCGGCCGGACTGCGCTGCAGACTTCGGTGTCCTAGTTGTGGACTCGCTAGCGTCTGACCATCGTACCCCTCGGTCCCCTGGGTGCCATTTTTCGCACCGTCTCCCTTCCTCATGTGTCACATCCTCCATTTCCCCACCAGAGTCAGATCCTGAATACTCCCAGTTTACACAACTCCTTGCATCTTCTTTGTTCTGCCCAATCTCCAGCCTGTCTAGGGACAGTCCCTTGCTCCCACTATTTCGAGTGACATCCTCAGTGTCATGTAGCTGAGTGCTCTCCAAGCATTCATCTTCCCTTCCCCCATCGGATATCTGCTCTAGCCCCATCTCATCATATATTTTATCAATCGTTTCCCCAATGCTTCTGGTGTCGAAGTCATCTTCAATATTTGTCCCACTTATACCTTGCACCGAGTCGCTCGCACGAAAGAGTTCTTCTATGTCTTCCCATTCTACAACAGGATTGGGTTTTTTAACTTCACGCTCCAGATATTCAAGATCCCGTGCCCCCTGTCTGCGCTTACGTTCCATTTCCTCATTTACTTCCTTGCGCTTCCTCTCTTCTGCTCTAGCCTTATCTACTTCCCGCATTCTTTCGTTTCTATGTTCCTTTGCCCTTCTAATTTCTTCCTCTTCTCGTCTCTTAGCTCTCTTCTCACATACCCTTTACTCTTCTTCCATCCTTTGCTTAGTCTGTCTGTACCAGTTGTAGGCTACCTCTTGTCTGCGATCGAGCTGTTTCTCTTGCTCTTCCCGATATAGTTGTTCTGGCCTTAGCCTATCTTTCTTTCTTGTCCTTTCATCCCTTACTTCCATCTCTTTCTCTCTCTCTCTCCTTTGCGTCTCATCCGACCTCTCCCTTGGCCTCAAATCATCACTTCCTTTTCCATCCAACTTCAGTAATATCTGACATCCCATACATTCGTCTTTCGCGAATGCTATTTCATCAACTCTACCTTCATTTCCCTTATATTTATTTCCCTCTTTCTCCTTATGTGGAGGTGCACAACTCTGTGCCCGATCTTTTCCTTCATCTTCGCATCTCTCTTTGTCCCTTGAGACCGCAGAGGCGATATTGATTTCCTGTTCCTTTCCCTTATTATCGTTACTTCTGTACGTAGGCGACTCATATGCAGGGTTGCTTTACCCCGTGGCTGCCTTAAGTTCTCTTAGTGGGTAAAGCCCCTCTGTTTTACTCCCTTCAATGACTGGCTCAGGCGGGGCTGGTGGCGCTGTAGGCGTCTCACCCACCTCCGTACATACATTTAGTATCCAGTCTGTGGGTGGTTCTTCCACCCTCGTTTCTTCAAACATCTTCCACAATTCTACAACAGCAAGACGTTTCTCTAGCTTCTTGCCTGTGTATGTGGCGTGTAGGAAGGTCGTCATGTGCTGTAAAACAGCCTTAGAAAGGGACCCATTCTGTGGCCAGGGCATAAACATCTTGTGGGTAGTACCCTTAACCCACTCTGTGCTATACTTCTTGAGTTTTGGTGCATGCTTAGGTAGTTGCATGCACAGATGCGGAAGTGGGGTGACCTCCTCCATTTTTGATTCTGCTACCAACATTATTTGTACAGTTTGTTATGCTTCTACTAGTATGAGTGAGCACCAGATACTCAAGCTCCAATCCAATATTTTCCCGCCAAAATGTTACTATCAATTAACTCAAAACCATCTATTCATTGGCGATTCCCTCTCAGTTACAGAATCGCGCAAAACCAAATTTCATTTCACACAATCAATAATACAATTATTTTACATTCGACGTACAACAAAACACATGTGACAGACACTTGACAGACTAGACAGACACCAGCTGGTCATACATATACCTGCCTTCTAATTAATATCCCACCATGGAGTTTAAACGAACTCCTTTGATGCGTCTTTAAACATCATCGTAGTCTATTTGTTCCTTATTATATGGGCTATGAGTTCACGTTTCTTCTGACCGTTGTATTAAAGCGCAGGAATAAGGCAAATCCTTACGTTTTTATCTCAGGTGCCCCCCTGGTAATCCTTTGTTTTTATCTCAGGTGTCCCCCTGGTACACCTTGTTTTTCTCTCGGGTGTCCCCCGGTATCCACTCTTTATCTCTTATGCTCGAGTCATTACCCCCTATATATATATACAGTCTTCTCTACTTCTGACTATTTAAATTTTTTCTCCGCCACCCACCGTTACCTTTCCCTTACTGGCTCTAATGCCTACACGACATTTGCCAAAGTAACGAGTTTGTTGTTTCACTCACCGATCGCATCTTTTCCTCTCTGGAACTTCGGGATCACCGCCCCTTCCTCTTCCAGCCTTTTAAGGTTTTTTCATCCGATTGGCTGCCCGTGGGAATGAGAAGGGTTATGCTTCGAAAGGCGGGTTCCTTCAGACCCAATGCAGAATTTTTATGGACTTACTATATCATTGTCCATGGGGAGCTTCTCAGTCTACTCAGCCGGAATGGCGAAAGGACTCGTGATATTGCCGAAGGCCCGGAGTTACTTCGTGCCGTCAGTCTAAGGTGTCTTAGTATTATATAATCAATAATTAATGGCCGAAACCATCCTCACGCTACCAAGTGTTCAAGAGGAGAGGAATTCACTGACGGGCCCATAGGTCAATGCTCACCCTCTAGAACTTGTAAGACAAGATAGCTGCACCATGTGAGGACAGGGGGTGCAGAATTCACTTACTCCAACATAACTCACCAATGAGGACTCAGTAAGTTGGCAAAGGGAAGTCCGTTTAATGACAAGTACATCAAACAGAGAAACCAATGGAAATCAGCAGCATTGGGATCACCTGTCTCGCTCCGACTTCCTCGAACTTCAGTTGGACAGCAATTCTTATGGGCAATATTCGCCACCACCTCTTTTCAGGCAACTGCGATGAAGACACCTTGGTTGAATTTTTCGGACCAGCAGCGCCTCTTCCCAGGCAACCATGCAGAAAGCACCTTCATTAAACTCTACTGACGACCACCACCAGGCAACTGGGATGAAGGCACATTTGCTACAATCTATTGAGCACCGCTGCCTCTTCCCAGGCAAATGGGTGTAAGGGTATTGATAGTTTTGAAGCACGAGTAATATATTTTGTCCGGGAATAGATGGTTCCAGTTACTGCTCTGCTGCTGGTTCCAGCCTCTTTTTGATATTTGTTGTGCATTAAAGGGCCTGTGCATGCTGCCCCTGCTTCCGATAGTGCTGCGCCACATCCGGCTGTGCTACTCCAACATGTACAAGTCTAGTGCCTACATCCTTCCATCCGGCTCCCACATTCTGGAGTGCTGCCACAGCATAAGGTGCAGTGCCTACATCTGGGAGTGCAATGTTCAGTGCTGGCAACATATCCTGCAGTCCTGCCCCAACGCCATGAAGTGCAGCACTAAATCCTCCACTGCTCCTCATACATTGTGCTGTGGTGCACCCACATCTTGTGGTGCTGCCCCAATACCATGAAGTGCAGCACTAAATCCTGCACTGCTCCTCATACATTGTGCTGTGGTGCACCCACATCCTGTGGTGCTGCCCCAATACCATGAAGTGCAGCACTAAACCCTGCACTGCTCCTCATACATTGTGCGGTGTGCGCCCACACCATGCCGTGCTGCTCCAACGCCATGAATTGCAGCACCTAAATTCTGCACTGCTCCTCATACATTGTGCGGTGGTGCACCCACATCCTGCAGGGATGCCCCAATACCATAAAGTGCAGCACCTAAATCCTGCGGTGCTGCCCCAACGCCTTGAAGTGCAGCACTAAATCCTCCACTACTCCACATACATTGTGCTGTGGTGCACCCACATCCTGTGGTGCTTCCCAAATACTATGAAGTGCAGCACTAAATCCTGCACTGCTGCTCGTGCATTGTGCGGTGGTGCGCCCACACCCTGCCGTGCTGCCCCAATGCCATGAAGTGCAGCACCTAAATCCTGCACTGCTCCTCATACATTGTGCGGTGGTGCACCCACATCCTGTGGTGCTGCCCCAAATTCATGAAGTGCGGCACCTAAATCATGCACTTCTCCTATTTTTTCATTCTATGTTGAATTTTTTGTTTAAAGCGTGGACCTAGCTCAAGAGCAGAGGAGTGCTGTACAGAGTGTGGCAAGCCAGTGTTTGGGCTGGCACCTTTTAATAATAGCGCAGTACTGTGAGTTGCGTTCTGTGCATCCATTGGGATTAGTCTATTGTCAGGTGCTGTTGAAAAAGCAACGTTTTGAGACATTTGTGGAATTGGAGAATTGTGGGGTAATTCCGAGTTGATACTGGGATCGAGTTCCGGAGGGTGGGTGCGTGACACAAGGATCGGTTGTGGAGTCTCTCATTGCAATTGAGTAGTGATTGGAGCGGGTTGGCCGATTTGCTGCGAGAGGAGCGCGTGCCTCCAGTTATGTGCAGTTTAGCCGCCAGGTATGCTGGTGTGCGACTCGTGATTGCTTTGTAGATGATACGTGCCATCCTGAACAGTATCCTGGCATGGAGAGGAAGCCAATTCAGTTCACGTAGGATGGGAGTGATTTTGCCACATTTCCACACACCTGTAATAAGACTTGCTGCAGCATGTTGGACTGCTTTTAGGGGAGCCAATTGAGTAGCTGGGAGCCCCGTCAGGAGGCAATTTCCTCCATCGATATGTGAGACGACAAGTGCCTGCACTATGAGCCGGAAGTCCTGCAGCAGGATGAAGGGTTTTATTTTGCGAAGGGTGTAGATTTGGAGCAGAGCTGTTTGGGCCTTCTTGGCTATGTGTTTCTGGAAGGACAAGCTTCTTTCAATGGTGAAGCCTTTGGATTTTGCTGAATCTGAGAGTTGCGGATTAAATCCCTTTGGGCGCATATCATTGAGCCATTGTTGGACAAGTTGTTTAGCGGGGGGACCGATGAGGACGTATTTGGTCTTGGCTGGGTTAAGTTTAAGGTAGGCAGTCGGAATCCAGGACTGCATGATGGATTGGTAATCGCAGAGACGACTGATGTCCTATGGGCTATTTATTCTCCTGTACAACTGAGTATCATCTGCGTATTGGTTGATGGGTACATTGGAAGCTTTGAGGCAAGCGCCCATGCCCAGCTGCTCCTTGTAATGATTAAAAAGGATTGGTCAGATGATGGAGCCTTGGGGGACTCTGCATAAGACTGGGAGTTGGTTAGGACGCAACATCTTAATCTGGATGGCCTGGTGTCTGCCCAAGAGATAGGAGGCAAACCAATTTCCAAGTGCCAGTGAATCACTGGCGAGGAGGGAGAGGAGGACACAGGACTGCCCCCACACCCCTCTGGACACACATGCCTCTATGCCCTCAACACAGGACCGAGTCCCCCTCTGGACACACATGTCTCTATGCCCTCAACACAGGACCGAGTCCCCCTCTGGACTCACATGCCTCTATGCCCTCAACACAGGACCAGTTCCCCCCTCTGGATACACATGCCTCTATGCCCTTGACAAAGGACCGGGTCTCCCCTCAGGAAACAGATGCCCCTCACCTAGAAACCAGCCTACACGCAGAGCTCAGGTACTTCCGGTCGGCATGCATTAATGCAGCAGCAAAGCTATCTTGCATTTCCCCTCTCTCCCCACTAATTGAACACTCTTTTGTTGTGTCTGGACCCCTCCCAGGGCTCGTGCAGTGACACGTGGTACATGATGTAATCTGTTAAATAAAATGGCTGCACGGCTCCCCGTGCAGCAGTTGGTAACCAAACTCACTGACTCCTGCGTCTATCTCCAGCAAGTATGCAGGAGGGGGTCATCCATACCAGGTCCAGGAACATCATTTGGGGGTTACCAGGGGTTGCAACCCCTGAGGTTTCCCTTGGTACCCCTCTGGTCTCCCTTGCTACCCCTAAATAATAAAAAATTTCAAAAGGTTTTATTTTTTTTGTTCTATTTTTACATTGACGCTCCTGGGCTGTAGCCAGCGCCATGTGGCTCTACATTTCTGGAGTGACTGGAATTTATGTTGGGGTCTCTTAAAAATGAGGGGGTTCCACAACTGTTGCACTTTGAGCCCTAAATAAGAAAGAATAGGAATAACCAATAATTTGTCTTTCTGGAATTCTATACAATAATTGCTAGACTCATTAAAGGGGTGAAAGGTCATGTTCTACCGCTTCCCATGATGTCAGTCCTGAGTGGGGTCAAATGACATCACTTCTGCTAGGAAAGATTCACATTTATGTGTAATTTATTCTCCAGTTGTGTACCCCCAACTGTTTGCTTTGTTTAAACATCATAGTTTGACTTTACCAGAGGAGCACAGCCTTCTGCACTCCCCTGGGCTTTTCACTTACTTCTTATGGGGAAACTGACATGCCCTTAAGACAGTCAGTGCTGGGAGACTTTGTTTCCCTTAGTCCTTGTCAATGTTGCAACTTTTCTGCAACATGTAGCAAGTGTACCATGTACCTTCCAGTACAGTGCACTTGGGTCTATTGGTCATTTCCAAAGGCCCTAGATACTCTCAAAGGATTTTTTAGGAGAAGTGTGGATGTGCCTTGGACAGGGCTGGTGGCAGCTTATCATTTTGTAAATTATTAACCCTTTGCTGCCAGGTAAAGAGCGATTACCGCGTTTGGCACAAATAGGTGGCCTGGCTCCAAAATGGTCATGCAACGAGGTTCTTTGTCCTGTCCTTTGGCCATCTTGCCCCTTCACATTCCCCAGGTCGAGCCGACCCAGGTCAGTCCTTATTTGGGCATGCATTCTCCCACAAAAAGGCCAAGCTTTCGCAGGGCTTCTGCATGCCTTGTGTGTGTGCCTCCAGGATGTGGGCTGGAACGTCTGGTTCCAATACACATCCTGGGTGCCAGAGAGTCTGGAGTGCTGTGAATGACTGGGACCACCGTGGTCCATGATTGGTCCACGTATGGTATGCCTGTATGTGAGCAGATCTCCCATTGGGTCCTTTTCGTTTTGGCACAAAGAAGATTCTGGATAAGAGAAGGCCCCAAACAACCATACCATGTCAATCTCTGGAGTTCTCAGAGAACGAAGGATAGGATCCAAGTATCCTGAAACTAAGAAGCCGAGTCAAGGAACCGCTGGTGACCCGCTGGAAGGTTTGGCACCGTGAGCCTGCTGTCGTCCGGTGGGACCCCTCTGCATCTGGTCGTCCTAGAAGGTCTGCGAAGACGCTTCGACCCATTGGAATAGTGAGACAACTATTCTCGGCACCTTCATCAAAACCTGCAAGTAAGCTTTCTCGGGAGTGTCCATGGGCCAACCAGTGGGCTGACCAGCTTACGCAGACCCTTTCCCCTGATAGCGCTGCCATTTCAAGGAGGCCCTGGAAACTTAGTATGGTATATCGCTAGCTCTGTGTTCACGGCACCCTCATACCGAATTTCATACACTTGGCGTTCCCAGGTCTGAATTTAGACGAGTGTGCCAGAACCGGAGCATACACGGTTACTGTGTCACCCAGCCGCAGTGACGAACTTTGCAGGCGCGCTGCATTTGTGCCCCTCTTGCCCCTGAAGCCCGCTGCAGTGAAACTGGCCTGATCCATCCACCAGGAGCAGAGAAACCGCCACTGTCCCGTTTGGGAATCATCACTGTATCTTCGCTGCTGAAAGCCACACAGCCGTCAAATTGCTGCACTTGAACCTGCAACCGAAGTGGACTCGACTACCGAAGTTTGGTCCAGAGTGCACCGGGGGTCGGTGAGTAATCACAACCCTAACCGGTGGCCCCTAGCACTTCCATCCATTTTTACATATAAGTAGCTCCTAGGGGGCCCTTCTCCTTTTCACTGCTAGTGCGAACTAGCAAACTATTCCCAACTCTTGGAAACGACTCTGCCCTCAAGTGGAGACCCTCCTCGAATAGTGGGAACCTCTTCTTCATCGCCTCACCCACCTTCCTGAGTTGCTATAGACCCTTGAAGAGACCTCGTTTTGCCTATTTGCACTACAGCGTGCACTGGCATTGCAAGTACATTTGAGCGATAGGCTCCACTCTTCTTAGAGATTGGACTGCCTCTTAGTTAGGAGTGTGTTGGATGCAGAAGGGACTATAGACTATTTGCACTGCCTGTTTCCTTCCCCTTTTAGGTTCTGGACCCATTTCGTGCATTAACCCTTTAGACCCATTGGTCTTGTATATATGTTTTTAGATAGGATTGTGTTGGCTTAATAGTATTACTGTTATTTGATTTGTGTGTTGGAATTCAAAGGCCTTGAAATAAATGTATATGTATTTTTAATTTATCTACACCTGACTGGGAGTGATTTGTAAGTGTCCTTTACTCTGTGTGCTCATTGAGGTCTTTCATTCACCCTCACCCCTCCTGAGACCTAGTCTTGACCGCTGCCAATGCTACCTTGATTGGTCTGGCTTGTCCAGAAGGTTACCCTGTTCCAAGAAACTAGGCTGGCCTTCTGAACCTCAGCCCCTCCTGGACAGAGTTCAGAAATCCATCTTAACATCTTCCTGTGATGTCATCAGAGGGCAAGTGTCATGTGATGTCACTACCGCTACCCCCTGGCATTTTGGTGAAAAAATGACCCCCTCTCCTTCAGATCCAGCAGAGCGCCTGGAGGCCATGCACATAGCTGCGGTGCGCTGTATAAATCCTAGCAGCCCATCACTGCATGTGTGGGGTGTGTGCACTGCAAGGTGGGGGTTCCATGAAATCAGTGATGAGCAGTGCACAGGCCAAGAGGATGTCAAGGCCACGGCACGGTGGGATGTTCCAGTGCCAGCGCAGGTGTGCCCCGGCCTGCCCACACGTGGAGCCGGCTGAGAGCGGGTGCAACACCTGACACCCCCACCACCAGGCGGAGTGAGGAGACAGCTCCGATAGCCGCACTCAACGCTCTCCTCAGCTCTACTCAGCAGGCAATGTGGAAACAAGGCCCAGCTGCCTCCCCAGCCCCTGATCTGCATCAACATCAATATGCACAACATATTCCCCATTCGGAAACTCCGGGTTCAGTGCTCAGCGCCCCCAAGTCTCAGGAACCATTTGTAAGGAAATAAGGGGGTTCCCCTTCACCCTGCACCCCAAGGCACACTCTTGGGTTTTTCATTGGGGGATAGGGGGAGGGGGCGGCTCTCCTCTGGGGGCGTGGAGGGAGCGGCTCTCCTCTGGGGCGTGGGTGAAGGGGCGGCTCTCCTCTGGGGGCGTGGAGAGAGCGGCTCTCCTCTGGGGGGTGGGGGAAGGGGCGGGCTCTCCTCTGGAGGTGTGGAGGGAGCGGCTCTCCTCTGGGGGCGTGAAGGGAGCGGCTCTCCTCTGAGGGTGTGGAGGGAGCGGCTCTCCTCTGGGGGCGTGGAGGGAGCGGCTCTCCTCTGGGGGCGTGGAGGGAGCGGCTCTCCTCTGGGGCGTGGAGGGAGCGACTCTCCTCTGGGGGTGGGGGAAGGGGCGGGCTCTCCTCTGGAGGTGTGGAGGGAGCGGCTCTCCTCTGGGGGGTGGGGGAAGGGGCGGCTCTCCTCTGGGGGCGTGGGGGGAGCGGCTCTCCTCTGGGGCGTGGGGGAAGGGGCGGGCTCTCCTCTGGAGGTGTGGAGGGAGCGGCTCTCCTCTGGGGTGTGGGGGAAGGGGCGGGCTCTCCTCTGGAGGTGTGGAGGGAGCGGCTCTCCTCTGGGGGCGTGGAGGGAGCGGCTCTCCTCTGGGGGTGGGGGAAGGGGCGGCTCTCCTCTGGGGGCGTGGAGAGAGCGGCTCTCCTCTGGGGGGTGGGGGAAGGGGCGGGCTCTCCTCTGGAGGTGTGGAGGGAGCGGCTCTCCTCTGGGGGTTGGGGGAAGGGGCGGGCTCTCCTCTGGAGGTGTGGAGGGAGCGGCTCTCCTCTGGGGCGTGGGGGAAGGGGCGGGCTCTCCTCTGGAGGTGTGGAGGGAGCGGCTCTCCTCTGGGGGCGTGGAGGGAGCGGCTCTCCTCTGGGGGGTGGGGGAAGGGGCGGGCTCTCCTCTGGAGGTGTGGAGGGAGCGGCTCTCCTCTGGGGAGTGGGGGAAGGAGCGGGCTCTCCTCTGGAGGTGTGGAGGGAGCGGCTCTCTGGGGCATGGGGGAAGGGGCGGGCTCTCCTCTGGAGGTGTGGAGGGAGCGGCTCTCCTCTGGGGGTGGGGGAAGGGGCGGCTCTCCTCTGGGGGCGTGGAGAGAGCGGCTCTCCTCTGGGGGGTGGGGGAAGGGGCGGGCTCTCCTCTGGAGGTGTGGAGGGAGCGGCTCTCCTCTGGGGGCGTGGAGGGAGCGGCTCTCCTCTGGGGGTGTGGAGGGAGCAGCTCTCCTCTGGGGGCATGGAGGGAGCGGCTCTCCTCTGGGGGCGTGGAGGGAGCGGCTCTCCTCTGGGGCGTGGAGGGAGCGACTCTCCTCTGGGGGGGTGGGGGAAGGGGCGGGCTCTCCTCTGGAGGTGTAGAGGGAGCGACTCTCCTCTGGGGGGGTGGGGGAAGGGGCGGGCTCTCCTCTGGAGGTGTGGAGGGAGCGGCTCTCCTCTGGGGACGTGGTGGGAGCGGCTCTCCTCTGGGGCGTGGGGGAAGGGGCAGGCTCTCCTCTGGGGGCGTGGAGGGAGCGGCTCTCCTCTGGGGGCGTGGAGGGAGCGGCTCTCCTCTGGGGGGAGGGGGAAGGGGCGGCTCTCCTCTGGGGGCGTGGAGGGAGCGGCTCTCCTCTGGGGGGAGGGGGAAGGGGCGGGCTCTCCTCTGTCCTCTGCTGCTGGCGGGGGAAGAGCCAGCAAGACCAGACTCCAGGGCTTCTGCCGGGGGGGGGGGGCTACAGACGACACGGAGACCCGGACGTGACGCCAGTGTGATTACACATGACACACACGTGCAGATCATTGAAGTAACATGCGCTCACAGCTGGGAAAGGGATCACTGGGTTACTCGGGGAAAGCGACACATAAGCTGGGGGAACTGAAGCTTATATTCTGGGATGTTTGCCCTCTCAGTGAGTGCCCAGAGTGTCTTTATCACAAACACGGCGTCTCTGGTGGGGGGGTCACACAGAATAACACACCTGCGGCTCTTAACTGCACCCTATGAATCTCGCCTGAAGTCTCGGGTGCCCTGTGGCCGGGGCACCGCCCAGGTGGCTTCTGCACCAGCTGTGCCAAGACACATTTATGGGGTAAATGGGTCTGGGTACCAAGGTGGGAAGCACTGAATTCATGCCGCTGAATGGGAGGGAGACCTAGTTTACCCTTCCATATAGATGGTCAAACGGGAAAAAGGGGAGAGAGAGGTGTCCCGATCTCCGAACTGATCGACCACAGGGCACAGGTAACACACACCCCCGAGGAGCCTGTGGGCTAGTAATTGCTGCACCCCAAAATATACTGAAAGGGAAGAGATATGGGTGGCACTTAGTCTAGACGCTGGGGGTAGAGAAGCTACTGCCACTGAATAACCCTACTGAGGACCCACTCTTCTGCACTCAACATAGGACGTCACGTGACATCATTGTGGCACACCAGAATGTACGACAGGGGAAGGGATGCGGCTGCAGGCAATCAAAATGGAGGGGGCAGGAAAGGGTATTGCCACTAACCAACCCTACTAAAAACTCATCCTTCTGCATACACCACTCAAACTCTGAACTAAACACAACCATACCTCTACACCACAACAAACAGCACGCGCGTTACTACACCGCAACAACTAAACAAACCACACATAGCCTCGCACAAAGCACATGGCGGCTACCAATAGAAACAGCGTGCCGCTGATTGAATTTATTTCACTGATTTACTCCCTAATAAGCCTCCCTCATGAAGTTTTCTTCCAGTAGGAGGCTTGCTTTTAGGGTTTTATTCCTGGGTCTTTTATGTGAATCTTTTGTGAGCACCCTGAAGCCTTCGGGTTAGTGGCGCTATAGAGAAATCTAGAAAGATAGAAAAACACAACTACACTCAGTGAACGTGGTCGATCGAACTGAAGCTGCCAACAGCACATCACAGCTTTCTTGCTCTTTCCTCTCGTTCATTCCTACTAACTTACCCCTGACCCACGCCACCCCTCTTGCTGCGCAGTTCTGCTAGAGCGCCAAGGGGTCACGTAGGTATAAAAACCTTTAACATAACATACTTTGCATGTGGCCTGGGAAAGGGGCCTGCGTGGCTCAGGTTCTGGCTGAGGGCACTGGTACCACACCCACAGGGAGGTCAGGCTCCTCATTACTGATATGTAATGTTGAAATAAACCTTAAAGTTCACCCGACACTGGACTTGCAGTAGGGTCCTGAGGGTGGGGCTTATTTCTAGAGCTGAGGTATTATTTTAGGAGTCAGGCAGTGGTGGCAGACTCAGCAGGTGCATCAATCAACTGAGATAAATTACACATTATATTCAAATGATCACTCCTGTGAGTTTCCATCTTGGGGATAGGTGAAAAATAAATGTGAGATGCGAGGACTGTAATTCTGGAGAGGAAAGCAAAGTAAAAACAAAAAGTAGCCCGATGTAAACTAACTGGCCTTGGAATGGCCCAACGTCTGTCATTTACACCTCAGAACTGATGGTGGCAAGGATTTGAATTAATCAGACTCCCACGCCATCATTTGTTAGCCTGTCTGCCCCATTACAGATTTGCACCAGCCAGCTGGAAACCAGTCTTGCCACCAATGTGTGGGGCTTTGCCAATGCTGGTTTTAACAGGAAATTAGTGCAGGGAGCAGATACAAATCAAGTGGTAAAAGGCACACTTCTTTAAGACATTTTCATTACACCAGGAGCTGGTTTACGGTTGCAATTAAGCCATTAACTCCCAGAAGACTGTTTAGAAATAACACTGGCAGGCTAAAGGTTGGCATTACTGCTTGATAGAGGTGGCTCAAAGAGATTCCTTGAGGGTGTGCTTTTGACAGGGAGGGGGAACATCCTTAAGGATTAGAATGACCACAGCCAGTCACTGGGTGAGCAAATGATCAAACAACACCCAAAAACTGTGTGTCCCGGCTCATTTAACATCCTACTCCTAGCTGTACACCAATACAATACTTTTAGCTTATAAGCAGTGCTACCTAATAGCCAAAACTTAAAAAAACATATATTTTTTAAAAAACCGGGGAGGACAGACTTCCTTCATGAAAGTAACAACTGTGATGAGGAAGAGAGGTTGTGGTGGTAATGTGTGAGAAGAAGGCAGAGGTTCAGCACAGGCGATGGACCCGAGCTCAAGACCCTGCAGTGGAGAAAAGATATAGGGGGTCATTCCGAGATTGGAGGTAATGGAAAATCGATGCCAGTAAAGGATTACCGGCATCGCATACCGCTCCGGTCTATTCCGCCGTCATAAAACAAATGCCGAAAAAATGTTGTTATATGATAAAGAAAAACATTCAGAATCAGTTAAAAATATGGATAGGGCTTTTTCACTTGGAATCCAGAAAATGTACCCCTCTAAAGATTTTCATGTTTCCGAAGAATTGATTGAAAAATTGTTAAACGAACGCAGGCCTGGTGCCTCTGCGCCACCTCTGTATGATCCTTTCTTGGGCGCTCTGCCCATTCCTGCTGTTGTTCCTGATGTTATTCCTGTTCCCCCTGTACAACCTATTGTTCCTATTCCTCTAGTTGTTGTTCCTCCACCTATCGCACCGCCCCTTCCTTCTGCGCTGATAGTTGCACCTTTATTAAATTTACCTGCACCTCCGCTCCCGAGTGGTCCCGTATTGACTGAAGTTGATCAAGGTGCAGGATCAAAGATCGTCACTCGTAATACTGTTTCTGCAGATAAGAAACAGGAATTGTTTGCATGGGCTAAGCACTGTATGGAGAAAGGTGATCAAACTGATGTTTTTTCCACATTATCTAATTTGAACAGTTTTCCCGAGAAAAATGTTTTTATCGAAGGTTTGGGGACTCATTTATGTGTGATGTGGGGTAGATTACAAAATTCGGATCTTCCACAAGGGGTGAGAGATCTAAATGCTTTGGCACTTTCGAGGGACACAGAGCAGAAAGTATATGGTCATGTTGGAAGATTGTTTGAGTATAGGAAGGACTTTGAAAAGTCACGAGATGAGGATGACGAAGACGATAGTATGTATGTACAGAAACGGTTCCTTCCATGTCGTAGATCGGCACCTGAGGAAGTACGAATTTGTACCAAAGATGCGATTTGATGGATCTCGGATTCATCGATTCCGCCAGATGAAGTATATGACACGTATAGTCAGTATACAGTAGAAATGCAAAGAAAGGTAATTCAGGTAATGGTACAGTACCTGCAAGAAGAATGTGTAAGAAATAAGGTTAGTTTCCCCATAGAATTGTTGGGGATTTGTAAAAGGGCTTTTTCGCCCGAAACTTCTTCGGCTGCCCTAGCGCTCGACCTGGCTCTGTTGCTTAGTAAGCGGCCGGAGGTACCTATATCTCAGTTGCCTATGAGAGAGGTTCCTCCGACCTTTGTCCCAAAGGTTGAGATTCCCGCCAACGCTGGGACTGGTGCACCCGCTGTGGATATCCCTGCACATTATGTATCGCAATTCGTTCACGTCCCGTTTTCACGACAGGAAGTGAACACTATTAGACAATCAGTTCCCGATATCAGGAAAAACCAGATGGGGTTTTACAAAGAGATAGAGTCCGTCTTGCAGTCCTCTGTGTTCACCTTAAGTGATATTGACTTGCTATTCCCTGTACTCCTACCCGTAGATGTATGGAAGTAGGTTCGGACAATAGACGATGTGCCAGGGTTGGGAGATACGTGGGCTAATATGATTAGGATTGATGGGGAAAGACCAGCAGGTGAGAAACCACCACAGGTAATACTTACTTTGCCTGATAGAATTGTCGCAAAATTAAAAACTATAATTCCAGAGAAAATAATTATTTGGGACAAGCTTACGGCCTGTGTTCAAGGGAAAACTGAAGGCGCCACTGAATTCTTTAACAGATTCGAACAGGTATTTTCTGACTTCAGTGGGCAGGATTTGGGTACAGAGTCTGGGAAAAGATTGTTTGTGGACAAGTTTGTACGTGGATTGTTGCCCGACATCCAGTCACAGATTATGTCCTCTGAGAGCGCTTGGCAGGCAAAATCTCAATCTGAGATTTTGCACATGGCTCAGTATTATGAGAACCGTGTTAATAATGAGAAGGAGAAAATAGAAAAGAGGAAAGGAGATTTGAAAACCAAAGTATTATTACAACAAATTGTTAGAAACCCCAGAGGAGGCACGACACAGACCAGAGGTCAGTATGTCCCAAAAGGAAATGCTCCTTTGGGTTCTGTGAATATTAATCAATGTGCTTATTGCCGCCAGGAAGGTCATTGGCGAGCACAGTGCCCCGTCCTTCGACAAAGGTCAAACAGTGCGTTTGGGAGTATGGGTAGACGACCTAGGGGCCGCCCTGGAGCAGGGGGCCCTGATAGAGGTCAGTTTTTGCAAGATCCTCAGCAACCTTTTTCACGGGAAAATCAGACCTTGAGTGTGGACTCGAGGAACATATTTGATCACCCTTCTGCTGCCTACCTTTCTGAAGAGCTTCCTTCCGACGATACTCTATTTCATTAGGACTGCCCGAAGCAGGGTTTGGAACCTTCACCTATTCCCGTTAATCAGAAAGGCCCCTACGTTGAATTATTAGTAGGGAATAGGAAACACCAGTTTTTGATAGACACTGGAGCACAGAAGTGCTCCATTGATCATTCTCGGGTTCCAAACATTCCACTGTCAGGGCAAAGAAATGTTTCCGTAGGGTTTTCTGGTATACCAATTGTCTGTCCGGTTTCTTCACCGGTGTCTGTTTCTTTGGGCCCCTTAACGGACCATTGCCCTTTTCTTCTCACTTCGAACTGTGGGGAGAATTTGCTGGGGTTGAATTTGTTAAAGAAATTTAATACAGTAATTCATTGTTCCTCTTATGGAGTACGGCTGACGGTTTCACCACAGCAACTTCCTAATTCTCATTTTCTGATTCGACCTTTACCTCCTGAGTTTAGCATTGTCCCGGAATGTTTATGGGTGGTGACGACAATGATGTCGGGGCACTACAGATTGAGCCCGTTAAAATAGTTTTGAAACATGGAGTTAAACTACCACGCATTCCGCAGTATAAAATATCAGTTGAGGGCGAGCGTGCTTTAAAATGCATTGTCTCCGATTTTGTGCATCGTGGGGTGATCGAGGAAATTACAGGTAGTTTGTGTAACAGTCCGATCTTGCCTGTGTATAAGAAAGGCGACAATGCAATCCCATACCGGTTCATAATTGATCTTCGTGCTATTAACAGAGTTGTCGCCCCACAATTTCCAATCGTGCCTGATGTAACGACGATATTGACAATGATCCCTGCTACGGCTACGCACTTTAGCGTTGTGGATTTAAAAAATGCTTTCTTTAGCATTCCTATACATAGGGAAAGTAGATATTTGTTTGCGTTTACTTTGGGGGGGACGCTCATTTACATTCACTAGGGCACCTCAAGGGTATACTGAAAGTCCAAGCATTTATAGTAGAGCTTTGAAAGAGCAGCTCGACACCCTTGAGTTGCCACCTACTTGTACACTGCTTCAATATGTTGATGATTTGCTTTTGGCTGCAGACTCTGAAAGTGCTTGTAAGGAAGGCACTATACTGTTGCTTGTTCATCTAGCAAAAAATGGTCATAAAGCTTCGCTCAAAAAATTTCAATACTGTTGTCAGGAGGTCGCCTATTTAGGGTACCTCCTGTCAAAGGAGGGGAGAAGATTGACACCTGAAAGAATAAAACACATTTCTGGCATGTCTGTTCCAAATACACAGAAGGAAGTCAGAGCCTTAATAGGTATGGCTTCTTACTGTAGGTTGTGGATCCCGAACTTTTCGCTAGTGATAAAACCGATGTTGGCTTTGACGAAGAAGGGCATTTCTCTGCCACTGCCATGGAAATCGGAACATCAACGATCATTTGAGCTTCTCAAAACCGCGTTATGCTCTGCACCGGTTCTGGGTACTCCAAATTATGACAAGGCCTTTGTGTTGTTTGTGCATGAATGTGATGGATGTGCTTTGGCTGTGTTAACACAGGAACACGGAGGGAAGAATAGGCCGTGCACTACTACTCCTCCGCCCTTGATCCTGTTGCATGCGCTTTGCCAAGATGTTTGCGAGCTGTCGCTGCTGCTGCCGCGTCTATAAAACAGAGTGAGGGAATGGTCCTAGGCCATGATTTGATTTTGATGGTACCTCACTCTGTAGATATCCTGTTGAACAAAACCCAAACGCAACACCTCACCTCTGCACGGTTAACAAGGTATGAATTAATTCTGTTTGCCCCGCACATTCAAATTAAGAGGTGTTGTGTTCTTAATCCGGCTGAACTCTTACCTTTCCCGCAAAACACTGTTTGCGGTGACGAAGAATTACATGACTGTCTTTATACCACTGAACAAGAAACGAAGGGAAGGATAGATCTTATAGATACTCCTTTGGACAATGCAGAAGGGGAGCTGTTTTGTGATGGCTCCTGCTTCAAACTTTCAGATGCTACATCTACAGCTGCTTACGCAGTTACTACATTGAGTAAAGTTGTTGAAACTAATAGAATTTCGCATAACTCCGCGCAGGCCGCAGAGATTATAGCATTGACCCGAGCTTGTGAACTCTCCGAAGGGCGTATAGTAAATATATATACTGATAGCCAGTACGCCTTTGGGGTGGCTCACAATTTTGGGAGGCTCGGGTCGGAAAGAGGGTTCCTGACCTCACATGGGACCAAGATTCAGCATGGCCCCTTGATAGTGCAATTGCTCTCGGCACTCTCGCACCCTAGGCAGTTAGCGATCATGAAATGTGCAGCACATTGTAAGGTCATAGATGATGTGGTAAAAGGGAACGCCTTTGCGGACCTGATAGCCAGGCAAACGGCCACAGACCTTAGCACAGACATGTACGCGCTAAGAAAAACAAAAGATGCCTATGTAATGGATGAAGGTATTGGGTCTGTGCGGGATATTCAAACTGATGCTACAGTAGAAGAATCTAAAAGGTGGGCCGAAGGAATGGGGAAACTAGATGATGATGGGTGTTGGGTGGATACATATGAAGGAAAATGGTTGCTCCCTGATTCATATGTACTGGCAATGGTTACGATGGTACACAGTCCTACACATGTGTGTGCTCAGCAGATCACGAAAATGTTAGAACAAGTTTGGGTGAATAACAAGATTCTGGAGACCTGCTAACATTTGGGGTCTCCCAAAACCTAAAACCCTGAGAGAGGTGGAAAATGTATTGCTTGTAGACTACTGTAACCAGTTAACTAAAAACCTGTATTTCATTTATCACCAGGCGTATTCAGCTTTACCTGTACGGTTCAGGGGCCCAGGACACGATATACAGCCTGGAAGTTGGGTCTTAGTGAAGGCCTACGAAAGGTCTTCCTGTCTCGCTCCTCGTTGGAAGGGACCCTACCAGGTGCTGTTGGTCATCCGGACAGCAGTGCGGGTGGCTGGGAAGAAACACTAGATCCACGCGACGCATGTCAAGAAACTTCCTCACCCGACGCCACACGTTACAGAAGAAGCAGATCCCCTCGCTGATGCTACAGTCCCTGATCTTGGAGTAGCAAACAGCGCTGTGAGTGCGTCAGAGAATTTCTCTGAGCCCGTGGAGCTTGGGGAACAGTCCATTTCGTCTCCGCACTCTTTTGAAAAATCACTTCTGGAAAACATTGTTTCGAGTTCTGCGACTTCCGTCGCCTCTGATACGTCGCTTCCCTCAGGAAGTGACGACGCCTTGTTTTCGGATCAAACAATCTTGGGTACCACCAGGTACAACCTTCGACGAAGAAAATAGAACTACGGCACAGGTTTTTCCGTGCATTTGGGAAAAGAGAAGTGATTGAAAGTTTTCTTTTGTATAAGAACGTTTCTGTTGAACAACAGGAAGAAAAGGGATTCTGCAGGCTAGGGTTGGGACGGACTAAGAAATCACGCGACCGTAGCGTCGCCAGCAACGAACATTGGGGTCGTCGATTGAGGAACTACAATGCCTGCCATCTCCACTGCTGCTCCCCAGACTGGACTTGTGACTAAGGGGGTGACCAACTTGGACAATGAACAATGTGCCTGGGCCCCGAAAACGTATTGCTGTGTTTTGTTAACGATAATTGTTATTTTTGCAATTACCGCTGTAGGACTTTGGTACTTTGAAGAAATCTATCCTCTAAAACCTCTACTACCGACTGAGATTGTACCAACTGCTTTGACTCCGTCTGTACACCTTCACACTCTATCCCCTAGAGACTCCCAACATAGACAAAAGTATCATAATAACACTCTAATGATAGTAATGAATGCAACGCATGCCATTTTTAATAAGAGTAATTGTTGGATTTGCACTCATTTACCGCAACATGGGAACAAGGGACTAGGATGGTGTATTCACCCTTTACCTTTAACGACTGCTTGCTATGCCTCTCTTGGAGCACTATTCTTTGGCCATTGGAATGATAGCATCTCAGGGTTCTTTGATGGAACTAATTTGAATGATTTCGAGAAACGTGAATTAACTCCCCTGGGATGCTCGCTTTTTGCAAATAGAAGTAAACCTAATGTCGCTTCTATTAGGCCGTCTGATAAACTGTCTCTTCCTTTTCAAACTTTAATTTCCTTTAAAATGGCTCCAATAGGCAATAAGGACGCCGTGCCTCCTTCTTACTCTATAAATCATAGCCCTGACTCGGTCCCCCTTTGTGTACAAAGAAATGGCACTCGGCCAATGGGAGATTTTGAAGGTTGTATGAACATTGTAAATTTGACTGGAGAAAACAGGCCTCTGTATGTAGGGGGGGTTGTTTATTTTGTTTGTGGTAGTTTAGCATTTCCCTGGTTGCCCAAGGATTGGCAGGGAACCTGTTATTTAGGAATCCTGTTACCTGGGGTATTTGTAGCTAGTACATTGGAGGTTTCTAAGGCTCGCCCACGGCGGGACAAGAACGGAGACACCCCTGGGCAAGTATTGGGAGATATAGCAAAATCAGTTGTGCCCTTTTGGGGACAAATAACAAACTCTGAGAACATTAGGGGATTAGCAAGGGTACTGGAGAGAACGATCAACCGGACCACGGACATACTCTACAATATGACACTAGAACAAAAAGCAATAAGATTGGTAGCACTCCAAAATCGGATGGCATTAGATGTCATTCTGGCAGAACGAGGTGGAGTATGCAAATTGGTGGGGTCCGCTTGCTGTGTTTTCGTACCAGATTCCTCGCCGACAATTTTTAAAGCAATACAGAACTTGCATATTCTTAGTTCTGAAGTACATATCCCTGTTGGAGATTGGAATCTTAGCACCTGGTTCTGGGATTCTTTACGATCTTGGGGTTGGAAGGTGCTTTCTGTTATTCTGGTTATTTTGGGGATCCTGCTATTCCTTTGTTGCTGTTTTCAATGTCTTCCGAGTATATGTGGAATGCTAGGGGGATGTTGTGCCCAAGTAGTGAGCACAATAGGGCATAGAATATATGCCCCAGATACAGCATCCAAAGAGTTTGTGTTACAAGAGGTTCTGATGAACGACCTAATGGCTATAGATATAACAGACAATGATTCGGGATGTATGGATGACAATACATGGAGTTATTTGCAAAAGTATTAGAAATGATATTAGCACTTGGCATAGGCCAAAAGGAGGGTCTGTTGGAATTGAAATAATATTATGCCTCCTATCGCAGTAATTGAATGTGTATTGGCCTACGCCAAGTTGTCTAAAATATCATATACATAGACTCCGCGGCAAGGGCTTGACCTTAGCGAAAAGTAATGTAAGTCGCCATCTTGGATTTAGCCGCCATTTTAGGTTCTCTTGTAATGTGGAAGTCACCCTGAACATCAAAATGGAGGCTGAATAACATTCTGAGTGAGATTCTGGCCGTTGTGACCTCCGCACACACGAATAATTAATATGCCTGCGGGCCACTTGTCGGGGTCGCGAACTGAGACCTTGTCCTATCACTGACCTATGTGTAAATGAACAACTGTATCAGCGGAACTGATCAAAATGCATACATTATAGGATTGACCTGGCAAGGAACCCTAGGCCTGATCCCAAGAATGGTTAACCCGCGAGGGGGTTGGCCAAGGGCTGGATAAAGGATATAAAAGCCCAAGTATTCCGAATGTACGGTCTCTCTACTAATGCATCGAACCCTCGTTGAAGTTCGTTACGTTACTCTGAGAGCCGAATAGCTATCCGTTTGTCAATTGACTTTGGTAACTGTTGTAGCTTTTTCATAAAGCACTTGTATGTCCTTTGTAACCTGTGTTGGTGTGTTTCTTTTGGGCTTCCCAGCCTCATATCATTTTTTATGTTTTCGCAGTCTGAGTGATCCACATAACTTAAGCACACATCCAGCAGCATTATCCCTAGTCTTGGACTTTACGGGCCCTGATGGATGGATGGTTGGCCCAACCAAGAGGTGGAAACACAAACTAAGCTGGGGTGGAGTGGGTCGTCTACAGCCAGCAACATGGTCCCTCTTTGCTCCACATACCAAAGCAAGTTGCCGCCCCTTCAGCAGCGGCTGCCAATGGGGAAGTTAAATAAGGCTCCTGTGTCGCTATTCCCTCCCTCTACCCTGCCTCATGATCCTACCACAGTTGATCACCCTCAACATTCACAAATGGCCGTGTGTGTCTGTAAGCGAGTCGCAGCGGAGGATTCAGGGAACAAGCTGTGTGTGCCACTATATGCACCCAACCTGAATAGACTAGACGGGGGAGAACGGAACTGTTCTTGACTCAACACACAGCCATGCAAGATATGTGACTGGACAGAGTGGAGGCTTTGAGACCCAAAAACCAGACCAAGAAGGATAAAGGGTTGGACGTGGAGGCGTTCAAGGACCTTGTCCATATTACATTTGTGGAGTTTAAACCAATGGCCAACAGCCCTTTCCTGAACCGCACATGGCTTTTGGAGCTCCTAGATTTGATCCCAGATCTACAGACCATTTCCTCCAGGGATATTCTCAAATTGGAACTATCATCTGTGGAAAGTGTGAAAAAATGGTCCTTGGAAACCTTCATTTCCCGGTGGTGGTAGAGCCTATTTGTAAAAACGATGAAGCTCTGCATTACTTGGGATTTGATATCAGGGTATTCCATCCAGCAAGGCAAAACCCCCAACATAGGTCCAACTCTCAGGACCCATCATCCAAACCGCCAACACAGGTCCAACTCTCAGGGCCGACCACCCCAAACCCCCAACATAGGTCCAACTCTTAGGCCCACCACCCCAAACCCCCAACATAGGGCCACCTCTCAGGGCCCCCCACCCAAACCCCCAACATAGGTCCAACTCTCAACCCCAACATAGGTCCAACTCTCAGAGCCCACCACCCAAACCCCCAGCATAGGTCCAACTCCCAGGGCCCATCATCCAAACCCCCAGCATAGGTCCAACTCTCATGTCCCACCACCCAAACCCCCAGCATAGGTCCAACTCCCAGGGCCCAACATCCAAACCCCCAACATAGGTCCAACTCTCAGGGCCCATCATCCAAACCCCCAACGCAGGTCCAACTCTCAGGTCCCACCACCTAAACCCCCAACACAGTTCCAACTCTCAGGGCCCACCACCTAAACCCCCAACATAGGTCCAACTCTCAACCCCAACATAGGTCCAACTCTCAGAGAGCCCACCACCCAAACCCCCAGCATAGGTCCAACTCCCAGGGCCCATCATCCAAACCCCCAGCATAGGTCCAACTCCCAGAGCCCATCATCCAAACCCCCAACATAGGTCCAACTCTTAGGCCCACCACCCCAAACCCCCAACATAGGTCCAACTCCCAGGGCCCCCCACCCAAACCCCCAACATAGGTCCAACTCTCAACCCCAACATAGGTCCAACTCTCAGAGCCCACCACCCAAACCCCCAGCATAGGTCCAACTCCCAGGGCCCATCATCCAAACCCCCAGCATAGGTCCAACTCTCAGGTCCCACCACCCAAACCCCCATCATAGGTCCAACTCTCAGGGCCCATCATCCAAATCCCCAACACAGGTGCAACACTCAGGTCCCACCACCTAAACCCCCAACACAGTTCCAACTCTCAGGGCCCACCACCTAAACCCCCACCATAGGTCCAACTCTCAACCCCAACATAGGTCCAACTCTCAGAGAGCCCACCACCCAAACCCCCAGCATAGGTACAACTCCCAGGGCCCATCATCCAAACCCCCAGCATAGGTCCAACTCCCAGGGCCCATCATCCAAACCCCCAACATAGGTCCAACTCTTAGGGCCCACCACCCCAAACCCCCAGCATAGGTCCAACTCTCAGAGAGCCCACCACCCAAACCCCCAGCATAGGTCCAACTCCCAGGGCCCATCATCCAAACCCCCAGCATAGGTCCAACTCCCAGGGCCCATCATCCAAACCCCCAGCATAGGTCCAACTCCAAGGGCCCATCATCCAAACCCCCAACATTGGTCCAACTCTCAGGGCCCACCACCCCAAATCCCCAGCATAGGTCCAACTCCCAGGGCCCATCATCCAAACCCCCAACATAGGTCCAACTCCCAGGGCCCACCACCCCAAATCCCCAGCATAGGTCCAACTCCCAGGGCCCATCATCCAAACCCCCAGCATAGGTCCAACTCCCAGGACCCATCATCCAAACCCCCAGCATAGGTCCAACTCCCAGGGCCCATCATCCAAACCCCCAACATAGGTCCAACTCTCAGGGCCCACCACCCCAAACCCCCAACATAGGTCCAACTCTTAGGCCCACCACCCCCAACATAGGTCCAACTCTCAGGGCCCCCCACCGAAACCCCCAACATAGGTGCAACTCTCAACCCCAACATAGGTCCAACTCTCAGAGAGCCCACCACCCCCACAGTGGGCAATACACCCGGCCAGTTGCTTGCCCCCCATGAGGCAACAGGGGCAATGGCCCCTGGTGGGCTCTCAATGGTACTGAGAGTCTACCCTGGAAAGGGCAAAGAATGTTAGCTTGCTGCCCTGGAACTCTAGGGGGCATAAGTCCTTTTTGAAGAACCCTACTCCCCTGGTAGCTTTAAGGAGTGGAGAGTGTTTTTGTTTACAAGAAACCTGGTTATGCGCCCCATTTTACTTGGATGGCTACTCACTTTTCTTCCGCTTTTCATTACCACCAGCAAGGGGCTGCCCCATGGGTGGTTTATGTATAGGGGGAAAAGCTAATTTTTCTGAATACGTACCTGGCAGATCGCATGGAAACCTTTTGGCAGTTTGTGTAAAGAATTTCTGGGCGGGCCAGGAGGTTTTGGTAGCTACATTATATGATCCTCCGTGCGGGAAACTGTTGCACGCCTTGGTCAAGGTCGTGGTTGAGACCCTTCATAGTTGGCCGATCACATTTCCCCAGGGGTTCAATAATACTGACAGGGGATTTCAACCCAGATCTCAGGATGGATATACTCGAGGACAGGGAGCTGGGAACACTAGACTCAGGGATGGCACCATGGCGGGCTGCCCTGCCAGAGTTTGAGCTATCGTCCTTGAAGACCACAGAGGGTACAAAGTAGTATACTTGGTTTAGTAGCCGCCATAGTAGCCACATTGGCTTCATTTTCATGAACCCTAACTTGGCCACTTAACCCTTATATCAGATACGCAACGCTATCCACAAATGGTGCTATGCCTATGCTTCTTTGACAATTCTGCAGCTTTCGACAGTGTAATTAGATTGAAACTCTGGGGAAAGCTGGAAGCATGGGGTATAGACCCATCACTCCTGTACTTCATCAAAGCGCTGTATAGTGACACCCAAGTTAGGATGAGATTGTCTCAAGAAGGGGACTTGTTGGGCCTGCTCAGTTGTGTACGGGGGTTGAAACATAGGTGCCCTTTGGCCCCCTTATTGTATAACTTGTATACATCTGAGCTCCCTACGGTGCTTAGAGCAACTGAGAACACCCTTCCATGCCTGCTCTATGCAGACGACACAGTGATCTTAGATGGTACACGGCTCTGTCTGCAGCATTGACTCAATGCCCTACATACCTTAGCAAGCAACCACGGTCTCAACCCTAATGCATCTAAAACCAATGTAATGATCCGTGGGAAGGAGCATATGGAGCTCCTTCCTTTATATGGAGGCTGGGGGAGGAGGGTTGAAGCTAGACCAGGCTGCAGAGTATAGGTACCTGGGACCCCCATCAGGCCATGTTTATCACCGGTACATTTGGCAGTGGGGATCTCAAACGGGGCCTGGTATAAATGGTGGTCACTTAAAGAATCATGGATACCCACGGTGATCATTCAATGGAAGCAACAATTATCGCCTATAGAGTATCAATCATCCCGGGCATACTTCATGCACTGGAGTTATTCCCATTAAGGGCAGTGGAGTGTCTTCCTAGGCTTAACGCAAAAATCCTCCGGTCCCTACTGGGAGTACCAGGGAGGGTTCCTGTGGAGGCAATTAGGTTCGAGCTGGGCCTTCCTTCTTTACTGACGCTCTGGAAAACAGCAGCCAGCAAGTTTTGGGCCAAAATGCATTATGGCTGTCTAGGTGCCGATATCCCCCTGGGTCAGGCGGTGGGGCACTCCAAGAGGTTTTCGAAGAGGATTAGGGACCTGGAGAATTCGGTGAAAGTCCATGTATTGGAGAATGGCTTGGGTAGCGCTCCAGAGTCTTGGCCGTATTTCAATCTGGTAAGGATTGAAGAGCAATTCATTCGCCATAACGCTGGTGCCGCCCTAGACCATCTAGCCGGCCTTTGGAAATGTGAGTCCTATGCCCACCAGGCTTTCTCACTTGCTCTGTCGAAGTTCTATCTTGTAAAGCTGTGCCTCCCCACGTTGGTAAGATTTATTTTGGGGATCTGCCTAAAACCGTGTCTGATTTTAGAACATACAGGGGGCATGGGCCTACCTGGAGGGCCGAAGACTATGCAGATGATGCTCTAGGCAGATGGAAACGGCACGCCACATCTTGACTCAGTGTGGGGCACTCATCACGGAGTATAATAGGGCTTACAGTGAAGTACGTTCCTACTCTTCGGATCATTATCCCTGCAAAAATGTCACCGTACAAGAATGGCGCCATTTTTTTGCGGCAATATTACGACATGGAGCCTGCGGGTAACACCCCTGCAACCCCCATAGTTTTTTGAAGGGAGTGGGGTCACCACTGCAACCCCGCTCCCATTTACCCCATAAATTATCCCCATAAATGATGTTGCCTATGCCGTTTCCTGCAGACTATATGCATGGCGTCATTATTTATGGGTATACTATTATCTGATGGCATCAATTTTGGGGCACAATATTTGATGCAGAATCTCAGGTGACCCCGGCGGCAGCATTTTATGTATGGCAACGGGCGGCCAGGAAACCAGCCCTGGATTGGTAAACCTCCGACCGATTTGTTATGTTTGATTACAGATTTTATGTTTTTTTCTACTTTTAAATAAAATATCTATGATATTGTATCAATCATTTGTCCAATGTATGTTTTAATTAATTGAATAATTGTGAATCAGTGTAAAAGGTACTAAATGGGTATTGTACAAAATGACCTACTCCCAAAGGTTCGACCCCCAAAAGTCTGACCCCCAATTTTCCACATATATATGTGGGGGATAAAGTGAATAAAAAATGTATAGGGGTAAGGTGGGGGGTGGTTGTGGGGGGTCTCCTCCAACATATATATTTGCAGAAAATTGAAGAAAAAAAAATTGACTTTTGGGGGTCGAACTTTTCGGTTCGGTAAAATCACGTAAATGCACTAAATGTATCCAAATGCACTTAATTATTCAAAAATAAAGCAACATCTCCCCAGCACAGCGATCCATTGGCCCAGTGGTCAGCAACATCTCCCCAGCACAGCGATCCATTGGCCCAGTGGTCAGCAACATCTCCCCAGCACAGCGATCCATTGGCCCAGTGGTCAGCAACATCTCCCCAGCACAGCGATCCATTGGCCCAGAGGTCAGCAACATCTCCCCAGCACAGCGATCCATTGGCCCAGAGGTCAGCAACATCTCCCCAGCACAGCGATCCATTGGCCCAGTGGTCAGCAACATCTCCCCAGCACAGCGATCAGATTGGCCCAGTGGTCAGCAACATCTCCCCAGCACAGTGATCCATTGGCCCAGTGGTCAGCAACATCTCCCCAGCACAGCGATCAGATTGGCCCAGTGGTCAGCAACATCTCCCCAGCACAGCGATCCATTGGCCCAGTGGTCAGCAACATCTCCCCAGCACAGCGATCAGATTGGCCCAGTGGTCAGCAACATCTCCCCAGCAAAGCGATCCATTGGCCCAGTGGTCAGCAACATCTCCCCAGCACAGCGATCAGATTGGCCCAGTGGTCAGCAACATCTCCCCAGCACAGCGATCCATTGGCCCAGTGGTCAGCAACATCTCCCCAGCACAGCGATCAGATTGGCCCAGTGGTCAGCAACATCTCCCCAGCACAGCGATCCATTGGCCCAGTGGTCAGCAACATCTCCCCAGCACAGCGATCAGATTGGCCCAGTGGTCAGCAACATCTCCCCAGCACAGCGATCCATTGGCCCAGTGGTCAGCAACATCTCCCCAGAACAGCGATCAGATTGGCCCAGTGGTCAGCAACATCTCCCCAGCACAGCGATCCATTGGCCCAGTGGTCAGCAACATCTCCCCAGCACAGCGATCCATTGGCCCAGTTGTCAGCAACATCTCCCCAGCACAGCGATCATTGGCCCAGTGGTCAGCAACATCTCCCCAGCACAGCGATCCATTGGCCCAGAGGTCAGCAACATCTCCCCAGCACAGTGATCCATTGGCCCAGAGGTCAGCAACATCTCCCCAGCACAGCGATCCATTGGCCCAGTGGTCAGCAACATCTCCCCAACACTGCGATCCATTGGCCCAGTGGTCAGCAACATCTCCCCAGCACAGCGATCCATTGGCCCAGAGGTCAGCAACATCTCCCCAGCACAGCGGTCCATTGGCCCAGTGGTCAGCAACATCTCCCCAGCACAGCGATCCATTGGCCCAGTGGTCAGCAACATCTCCCCAGCACAGCGATCCATTGGCCCAGTGGTCAGCAACATCTCCCCAGCACAGCGATCCATTGGCCCAGAGGTCAGCAACATCTCCCCAGCACAGCGATCCATTGGCCCAGAGGTCAGCAACATCTCCCCAGCACAGCGATCCATTGGCCCAGAGGTCAGCAACATCTCCCCAGCACAGCGATCCATTGGCCCAGTGGTCAGCAACATCTCCCCAGCACAGCGATCCATTGGCCCAGTGGTCAGCAACATCTCCCCAGCACAGCGATCCATTGGCCCAGAGGTCAGCAACATCTCCGCAGCACAGCGATCCATTGGCCCAGTGGTCAGCAACATCTCCCCAGCACAGCGATCCATTGGCCCAGTGGTCAGCAACATCTCCCCAGCACAGCGATCCATTGGCCCAGTGGTCAGCAACATCTCCGCAGCACAGCGATCCATTGGCCCAGTGGTCAGCAACATCTCCCCAGCACAGCGATCCATTGGCCCAGTGGTCAGCAACATCTCCCCAGCACAGCGATCCATTGGCCCAGAGGTCAGCAACATCTCCCCAGCACAGCGATCCATTGGCCCAGAGGTCAGCAACATCTCCCCAGCACAGCGATCCATTGGCCCAGTGGTCAGCAACATCTCCCCAGCACAGCGATCCATTGGCCCAGAGGTCAGCAACATCTCCCCAGCACAGCGATCCATTGGCCCAGTGGTCAGCAACATCTCCCCAGCACAGCGATCCATTGGCCCAGTGGTCAGCAACATCTCCCCAGCACAGCGATCCATTGGCCCAGTGGTCAGCAACATCTCCCCAGCACAGCGATCCATTGGCCCAGTGGTCAGCAACATCTCCCCAGCACAGCGATCCATTGGCCCAGAGGTCAGCAACATCTCCCCAGCACAGCGATCAGATTGGCCCAGTGGTCAGCAACATCTCCCCAGCACAGCGATCCATTGGCCCAGAGGTCACCAACATCTCCCCAGCACAGCGATCCATTGGCCCAGTGGTCAGCAACATCTCCCCAGCACAGCGATCCATTGGCCCAGTGGTCAGCAACATCTCCCCAGCACAGCGATCCATTGGCCCAGTGGTCAGCAACATCTCCCCAGCACAGCGATCAGATTGGCCCAGTGGTCAGCAACATCTCCCCAGCACAGCGATCCATTGGCCCAGTGGTCAGCAACATCTCCCCAGCACAGCGATCCATTGGCCCAGAGGTCAGCAACATCTCCCCAGCACAGCGATCCATTGGCCCAGAGGTCAGCAACATCTCCCCAGCACAGCGATCCATTGGCCCAGTGGTCAGCAACATCTCCCCAGCACAGCGATCAGATTGGCCCAGTGGTCAGCAACATCTCCCCAGCACAGCGATCCATTGGCCCAGTGGTCAGCAACATCTCCCCAGCACAGCGATCAGATTGGCCCAGTGGTCAGCAACATCTCCCCAGCACAGCGATCCATTGGCCCAGAGGTCAGCAACATCTCCCCAGCACAGCGATCAGATTGGCCCAGTGGTCAGCAACATCTCCCCAGCACAGCGATCCATTGGCCCAGTGGTCAGCAACATCTCCCCAGCACAGCGTTCAGATTGGCCCAGTGGTCAGCAACCTCTCCCCAGCACAGCGATCCATTGGCCCAGTGGTCAGCAACATCTCCCCAGCACAGCGATCAGATTGGCCCAGTGGTCAGCAACATCTCCCCAGCACAGCGATCCATTGACCCAGTGGTCAGCAACATCTCCCCAGCACAGCGATCAGATTGGCCCAGTGGTCAGCAACATCTCCCCAGCACAGCGATCCATTGGCCCAGTGGTCAGCAACATCTCCCCAGCACAGCGATCAGATTGGCCCAGTGGTCAGCAACATCTCCCCAGCACAGCGATCCATTGGCCCAGTGGTCAGCAACATCTCCCCAGCACAGCGATCAGATTGGCCCAGTGGTCAGCAACATCTCCCCAGCACAGCGATCCATTGGCCCAGTGGTCAGCAACATCTCCCCAGCACAGCGATCAGATTGGCCCAGTGGTCAGCAACATCTCCCCAGCACAGCGATCAGATTGGCCCAGTGGTCAGCAACATCTCCCCAGCACAGCGATCCATTGGCCCAGTGGTCAGCAACATCTCCCCAGCACAGCGATCAGATTGGCCCAGTGGTCAGCAACATCTCCCCAGCACAGAGATCAGATTGGCCCAGTGGTCAGCAACATCTCCCCAGCACAGCGAACCATTGGCCCAGTGGTCAGCAACATCTCCCCAGCACAGCGATCCATTGGCCCAGTGGTCAGCAACATCTCCCCAGCACAGCGATCCATTGGCCCAGTGGTCAGCAACATCTCCCCAGCACAGCGATCCATTGGCCCAGTGGTCAGCAACATCTCCCCAGCACAGCGATCCATTGGCCCAGTGGTCAGCAACAGCTCCCCAGCACAATGATCCATTGGCCCAGTGGTCAGCAACATCTCCGCAGCACAGCGATCCATTGGCCCAGTGGTCAGCAACATCTCCCCAGCACAGCGATCCATTGGCCCAGTGGTCAGCAACATCTCCCCAGCACAGCGATCAGATTGGCCCAGTGGTCAGCAACATCTCCCCTGCACAGCGATCAGATTGGCCCAGTGGTCAGCAACATCTCCCCAGCACAGTGATCCATTGGCCCAGTGATCAGCAACATCTCCCCAGCACAACAATCCATTGGCCCAGTGGTCAGCAACTTTCCCCCAAGCACAGCAATCAGATTGGCCCAGTGGTCAATAACAGCTCCCCAGCACAGCAATCAGATTGGCCCAGTGGTCAGTTACAGCTCCCCAGCACAGCAATCAGATTGGCCCAGTGGTCAGCAACAGCTCCCCAGCAGAGCAAACAGATTGGCCCAGTGGTCAGCAACATCTCCCCAGCAAAGAAATCAGATTGGCCGATTGGTCAGCAGCAGCTCCCCAGCACAGCGATGGGAGATATGCAGGGGTCAGCATCAGCCCCCCACTGCAGTGATGGGAGAGGTGCAGGGTTCAGCAACAGCTGCCCAGCACAGTGATGGGAGAAGTGCAGGGGTCAGCAACAGCTCCCCAGCACAGCGATGGGAGATGTGCAGGGGTCAGCATTAGCTGCCCAGTGCAGTGATGGGAGACGTGCAGGATTCAGCAACATCTGCCCAGCACGGCTAGGGGAAAGGCGCAGGGATCAGCAACAGCTGCCCAGCACAGCGATAGGAAATGTGCAGGGGTCAGCAACAGCTCCCCAGCACAGAGATGGGAGATGTGCAGGGGTCAGCATTAGCTGCCCAATGCAGTGATGGGAGACGTGCAGGGTTCAGCAACAGCTGCCCAGCACAGCTAGGGGAAAGGCGCAGGGATCAGCAACAGCTGCCCAGCACAGCGATGGGAGATGTGCAGGGGTCAGCATCAGCTCCCCAGCACAGCGATGGGAGATGTGCAGGGGTCAGCATCAGCTGCCCAGTGCAGTGATGGGCGAGGTGAAGGGTTCAACAACAGCTGCCCAGCACAACCATGGGAGAGGCGCAGGGATCAGCATCAGACGTCCAGCGCAGCGATGGGAGAGGTGCAGGGTTCAGCAACAGCTGCCCGGCACAGCGATGGGAGATGTGCTGGGGTCAGCGACAGCCATCCAGCGCAGCGATGGGAGAGGTGCAGGGTTCCGCAACAGCTGCCCAGCACAGTGATGGTAGTTGTGAAGGGGTCAGCAACAGCTCCCCAGCGCATCAATGGGAAATTTGCAGGGGTCAGCAGCAGCTGCCCGGCAAAACGATGGAGAGGCGCAGGGATCAGCCTCAGCTGCCCAGTACAGTGATGGGGAATTGCAGGGGTCAGCATCAGCTGCCCAGCACAGTGATGGGAGAGGTGCAGGGGTCAGCAACAGCTTCCCAGTGCATCGATGGGAGATTTGCAAGGGTCAGCAACAGCTGCCCAGCACAGCGATGGAGAGGCACAGGAGTCAGCATCAGCTGCCCAGCACAGAGATTGTAGATGTGCAGGGGTCAGCAACAGCTTCCCAGTACATCGATGGGAGATTTTCAAGGGTCAGCAACAGCTGCCCAGCACAGCGATGGGGAATTGCAGGGGTCAGCATCAGCTGCCCAGCACAGTGATGGGAGAGGTGCAGGGGTCAGCAACAGCTTCCCAGTGCATCGATGGGAGATTTGCAAGGGTCAGCAACAGCTGCCCAGCACAGCGATGGAGAGGCACAGGGGTCAGCATCAGCTGCCCAGCACAGTGATTGTAGATGTGCAGGGGTCAGCAACAGCTCCACAGCGCATCAATGGGAGATTTACAAGGGTCAGCAACAGCTGCCCAGCACAGCGATGGAGAGGCGCAGGGATCAGCTGCCCAGCACAGTGATTGTAGATGTGCAGGGGTCAGCAACAGCTTCCCAGTTAATCGATGGGAGATGTGAAGGGGTCAGCCACAGCTGCCCAGCGCAGCTATGGGCGACGTGCAAGGGTCAGCAGCAGCGCGTGCTGCTTCCAGAGGCACGTGACTGCTGGGAGGTTGAGCGGGCAATGAGGGGTTCTATAAATAGCACACTGCTGGCGGCTCTCGCGCCTTCCCTGCTAATCCAGAGCTGCAGTGGCAGTGGAGACAGTGGGTTGCGCCTCTCCCACCGCCATGCTGGGGAGCAGCAGGTGAACCCTGCACCCCTCTCTCCCACCACTGTGTAAGGGGGCCTCTGCTGACCCCTGTGCCTCTCATGCCACTGGGCTGGGGGGCACCTCTCCCATCACTGCACAGAGAGGCAGTGGGTGACCCCTGCACCTCTCCCATCTCTGCACCTCTCCCATCGCTGCACAGGGAGGCAGTGAGTGACCCCTGCACCTCTCCCATCACTGCACAGGGAGGCAGTGGGTGACCCCTGCACCTCTCCCATCACTGCACAGGCAGTGGGTGACCCCTGCACCTCTCCCATCACTGCACAGGGAGGCAGTGAGTGACCCCTGCACCTCTCCCATCGCTGCACAGGAAGGCAGTGGGTGACCGCTGCACCTCTCCCATCACTGCACAGGAAGGCAGTGGGTGACCCCTGCACCCCTCCCATCGCTGGGTGACCCCTGCACCCCTCCCATTACTGCACAGGAAGGCAGTGGGTGACCCCTGCACCCCTCCCATCACTGCACAGGAAGGCAGTGGGTGACCCCTTCACCTCTCCCATCACTGCACAGGGAGGCAGTGAGTGACCCCTGCACCTCTCCCATCGCTGCACAGGAAGGCAGTGAGTGACCCCTGCACCTCTCCCATCACTGCACAGGGAGGCAGTGGGTGACCCCTGCACCTCTCCCATCACTGCACAGGCAGTGGGTGACCCCTGAACCTCTTCCATCACTACACAGGGAGGCAGTGAGTGACCCCTGCACCTCTCCCATCGCTGCACAGGAAGGCGGTGGGTGACCCCTGCACCTCTCCCATCACTGCACAGGAAGGCAGTGGGTGGCCCCTGCACCCCTCCCATCACTGCACAGGGAGGCAGGAAGGTGACCCCTGCACCTCTCCCATCTCTGCACCTCTCCCATCGCTGCACAGGGAGGCAGTGAGTGACCCCTGCACCTCTCCCATCACTGCACAGGGAGGCAGTGGGTGACCCCTGCACCTCTCCCATCACTGCACAGGCAGTGGGTGACCCCTGCACCTCTCCCATCACTGCACAGGGAGGCAGTGAGTGACCCCTGCACCTCTCCCATCGCTGCACAGGAAGGCAGTGGGTGACCGCTGCACCTCTCCCATCACTGCACAGGAAGGCAGTGGGTGACCCCTGCACCCCTCCCATCGCTGGGTGACCCCTGCACCCCTCCCATTACTGCACAGGAAGGCAGTGGGTGACCCCTGCACCTCTCCCATCACTGCACAGGAAGGCAGTGGGTGACCCCTGCACCTCTCCCATCACTGCACAGGGAGCCAGTAGGTGACCCCTGCACCTCTCCCATCGCTGCACAGGAAGGCAGTGGGTGACCCCTGCACCTATCCCATCTCTGCACAGGGAGGCAGTGGGTGACCCCTGCACCTCTCCCATCACTGCACAGGCAGTGGGTGACCCCTGCACCTCTCCCACCGGTGCACAGGAAGGCAGTGAGTGACCCCTGCACCTCTCCCATCACTGCACAGGGAGGCAGTGGGTGACCCCTGCACCTCTCCCATCACTGCACAGGAAGGCAGTGGGTGACCCCTGCACCCCTCCCATCACTGCACAGGGAGGCAGGAAGGTGACCCCTGCACCTCTCCCATCTCTTCACCACTCCCATCGCTGCACAGGGAGGCAGTGAGTGACCCCTGCACCTCTCCCATCACTGCACAGGGAGGCGGTGGGTGACCCCTGCACCCCTCCCATTACTGCACAGGGAGGCAGTGGGTGACCCCTGCACCTCTCCCATCACTGCACAGGAAGGCAGTGGGTGACCCCTGCACCCCTCCCATCACTGCACAGGGAGGCAGGAAGGTGACCCCTGCACCTCTCCCATCTCTTCACCACTCCCATCGCTGCACAGGGAGGCAGTGAGTGACCCCTGCACCTCTCCCATCACTGCACAGGGAGGCGGTGGGTGACCCCTGCACCTCTCCCATCACTGCACAGGCAGTGGGTGACCCCTGCACCTCTCCCATCACTGCACAGGGAGGCAGTGAGTGACCTCTGCACCTCTCCCATCGCTGCACAGGAAGGCAGTGGGTGACCCCTGCACCTCTCCCATCACTGCACAGGAAGGCAGTGGGTGACCCCTGCACCCCTCCCATCGCTGGGTGACCCCTGCACCCCTCCCATTACTGCACAGGAAGGCAGTGGGTGACCCCTGCACCTCTCCCATCACTGCACAGGAAGGCAGTGGGTGACCCCTGCACCTCTCCCATCACTGCACAGGGAGGCAGTAGGTGACCCCTGCACCTCTCCCATCGCTGCACAGGAAGGCAGTGGGTGACCCCTGCACCTATCCCATCTCTGCACAGGGAGGCAGTGAGTGACCCCTGCACCTCTCCCATCACTGCACAGGGAGGCAGTGAGTGACCCCTGCACCTCTCCCACCGCTGCACAGGAAGGCAGTGGGTGACCCCTGCACCTCTCCCATCACTGCACAGGAAGGCAGTGGGTGAGCCTTGCACCCCTCCCATCGCTGGGTGACCCCTGCACCCCTCCCATTACTGCACAGGAAGGCAGTGGGTGACCCCTGCACCTCTCCCATCACTGCACAGGAAGGCAGTGGGTGACCCCTGCACCTCTCCCATCACTGCACAGGGAGGCATTAGGTGACCCCTGCACCTCTCCCATCGCTGCACAGGAAGGCAGTGGGTGACCCCTGCACCTATCCCATCTCTGCACAGGGAGGCAGTGAGTGACCTCTGCACCTCTCCCATCACTGCACAGGGAGGCAGTGAGTGACCCCCGCACCTCTCCCATCACTGCACAGGGAGGCAGTGGGTGACCCCTGCACCTCTCCCATCACTGCACAGGAAGGCAGTGAGAGACCCCTGCACCTCCCCGATCGCTGCACCTGGAGGCAGTGGGTGACCCCTGCACCTCTCCCATCGCTGCACAGGAAGGCCCCTGCACCTCTCCGATCACTGTACAGGGAGGCAGGGGGTGACCCCTGCACCTCTCCCATCACTCCACAGGGAGGCAGGGGGTGACCCCTGCACCTCTCCGATCACTGTACAGGGAGGCAGGGGGTGACCCCTGCACCTCTCCCATCACTGCACAGGAAGGCAGTGGGTGACCCCTGCACCTCTCCCATCACTGTACAGGGAGGCAGTGAGAGACCCCTGCACCTCTCCCATCACTCCACAGGGAGGCAGGGGGTGACCCCTGCACCTCTCCCATTACTGTACAGGAAGGCAGTGGGTGACCCCTGCATCACTCCCATCACTGTACAGGGAGGCAGGGGGTGACCCCTGCAACTCTCCCATCGCTGCACAGGAAGGCAGTGGGTGACCCCTGCACCCCTTCCATCGCTGGGTGACCCCTGCACCCCTCCCATCACTGCACAGGAAGGCAGTGAGTGACCCCTGCACCTCTCCCATCACTGCACAGGAAGGCAGTGGGTGACCCCTGCACCCCTTCCATCGCTGGGTGAGCCCTGCACCCCTCCCATCACTGCACAGGAAGGCAGTGAGTGACCCCTGCACCTCTCCAATCACTGCACAGGGAGGCAGTGAGTGACCCATGCACCTCTCCCATCACTGCACAGGGAGGCAGTGAGTGACCCCAGCACCTTTCCCATCACTGCACAGGGAGGCCATCGCTGCACAGGAAGGCCGCGGGTGACCCCCCTCGCCCCCTGCACCTCTCCCATCGCTGCACAGGGAGACAGTGGGTGGGTGACCCCCCTGCACCCCCACTTCACTCTGAGGTACAGTACATGCTCTGTGCAGGGATAGTTGGCCATCTGGAAATAGACTGCAATTCATACTCTGAAAGGGAAAACAAACCAAAACTCCAATGTGATAATCTCCCAAAAGAAAACGGTGGCCCCCACCCACGTGGGAATAATGTCAGTGCCCCCGAAATCTCCAGAGAGACCATGAGAAGCCAAGAAGAAAAAGCGCAAGAGTTAAACCAGGCAACAAAATGACCCCCCTCACCCCAACCCCCCCACCCCCCGTAACACCCCGGGGAAGCCAGTTCTCCTCTGTGGACCTATATCTGGGGGCACCTCTCACATGGGCCCGTTATCAGCTAAGAATGTGCTTTCACTGGTCGGTTACAGCTGCTTGGGGTGCGCAGGCCTGTTCCCGGGAATCTTGCTGGGCAGGACGGTAGGCTTCACTGGGTCCTGGGGCAAATCACGTGAATGGCTAGCAAAAGGTTATGATAAATTGCCCCCAGCCTGCAATGGGGAAGGTCTGCGGTGCACACTCTGATCATGACACATGGCAGCAGACTTTGTGGGGCCTGTGATTCCCTCTCCAGGTGATGGGGGAAGGAGGGCAGGGCTGAAGGCTCCAAAACCACCTACTGACTG
Source organism: Ambystoma mexicanum (assembly GCF_040938575.1). Classification (NCBI taxonomy): domain Eukaryota; kingdom Metazoa; phylum Chordata; class Amphibia; order Caudata; family Ambystomatidae; genus Ambystoma; species Ambystoma mexicanum. Next base: position 37,476,784 of record NC_090929.1, read on the forward strand.
CAGTCTGTCAGAGATGACACAGCAGCACCTGAAAGAAGAACGCGGCAGGTGGAGAGCGTCGTCCACCAAGAAGCACCTCGGAAAAGCCACTGCCACCGAGTAGCCGAGACGGCAAACAGTTTTCTGGAGCCATAAGTAGCGCCAGACCACCCGGACACCGTAGACAAGGCTGGACGCTCTGCTTCTGGAAGTTCTTGCATGAAGGTGGCCTTGACCGGGAAAGCCCAGATCCTGGCGAAAATCTCTGCAGGAAATGTGCCCAGCAAAGCCAAGAGGTTGGTAATATAGCTCTGAGGAAATCTTACCTGGCGAAGCCAAGGGGCTGAAGAAAGTCTCAGAGGAATGCTGCCTGCTAAAGTTAAGAGCCTGGGAAACGTTCTCAGAGGAGAGCTGCCTGCTAAAGTTAAGAGCCTGGGAAACGTTCTCAGAGGAGAGCTGCCTGCTAAAGTTAAGAGCCTGGGAAACGTTTTCAGAGGAGAGCTGCCTGCTAAGAGCCGAGCTTGGGAAACGTTCCCAGAGGAGAGCTGCCTGCTAAAGTTAAGAACCTGGGAAACGTTCTCAAAGGAGAGCTGCCTGCTAAAGTTAAGAGCCTGGGAAACGTTCTCAGAGGAGAGCTGCCTGCTAAGAGCCGAGCCTGGGAAACGTTCCCAGAGGAGAGCTGCCTGCTAAAGTTAAGAACCTGGGAAATGTTCTCAAAGGAGAGCTGCCTGCTAAAGTTAAGAGCCTGGGAAACGTTCTCAGAGGAGAGCTGCCTGCTAAGAGCCGAGCCTGGGAAACGTTCCCAGAGGAGAGCTGCCTGCTAAAGTTAAGAACCTGGGAAACGTTCTCAAAGGAGAGCTGCCTGCTAAAGTTAAGAGCCTGGGAAACGTTCTCAGAGGAGAGCTGCCTGCTAAAGTTAAGAGCCTGGGAAACGTTCTCAGAGGAGAGCTGCCTGCTAAAGTTAAGAGCCTGGGAAACGTTCTCAGAGGAGAGCTGCCTGCTAAAGTTAAGAGCCTGGGAAACATTCTCAGAGGAGAGCTGCCTGCTAAAGTTAAGAGCCTGGGAAACGTTTTCAGAGGAGAGCTGCCTGCTAAGAGCCGAGCCTGGGAAACGTTCCCAGAGGAGAGCTGCCTGCTAAAGTTAAGAACCTGGGAAACGTTCTCAAAGGAGAGCTGCCTGCTAAAGTTAAGAGCCTGGGAAACGTTCTCAGAGGAGAGCTGCCTGCTAAAGTTAAGAGTCTGGGAAACGTTCTCAGAGGAGAGCTGCCTGCTAAGAGCAGAGCCTGGGAAACGTTCTCAGAGGAGAGCTGCCTGGTAAAGTTAAGAGCCTGGGAAACGTTCTCAGAGGAGAGCTGCCTGCTAAAGTTAAGAGCCTGGGAAACGTTCTCAGAGGAGAGCTGCCTGCTAAAGTTAAGAGCCTGGGAAACGTTCTCAGAGGAGAGCTGCCTGCTAAGAGCTGAGCATGGGAAACGATCTCAGAGGGGAGCTGCCTGCTAAAGTTAAGAACCTGGGAAACGTTCTCAGAGGAGAGCTGCCTGCTAAAGTTAAGAGCCTGGGAAACGTTCTCAGAGGAGAGCTGCCTGCTAAAGTTAAGAGCCTGGGAAACGTTCTCAGAGGAGAGCTGCCTGCTAAGAGCCGAGCCTGAGAAACGTTCTCAGAGGAGAGCTGCCTGCTAAAGTTAAGAACCTGGGAAACGTTCTCAATGGAGAGCTGCCTGCTAAAGTTAAGAGCCTGGGAAACGCTCTCAGAGGAGAACTGCCTGCTAAAGTTAAGAGCCTGGGAAACGTTCTCAGAGGAGAGCTGCCTGCTAAAGTTAAGAGCCTGGGAAACGCTCTCAGAGGAGAGCTGCCTGCTAAGAGACGAGCCTGGGAAACGTTCTCAGAGGAGAGCTGCCTGCTAAAGTTTAGAGCCTGGGAAACATTCTCAGAGGATCCTTAAACACGGATGCCCAAGCAATGTACGTTAGTAAAAACTGCAACTACTACATAAGACTGCTCAAAGCAATTAGACCCCTGCTCAGTGGGAAAAACTGCACTACAATAGCTAGAGGCACCATCTTATCATGCCTAGACTACAGAAAAGCACTCCTCGTAGGTGCTAGTAAACAAATTATGCACACATTTCAACTGATTCAAAATAACATGATTAGAACTATCAAACAAAAAGCAAGACCTGAACACATTAGTGAAGCCAGATGTGAACTTCACTGGTTGAAAATTGAAGATCACATGCAATTTAAATCACTGACCCTGACACATAAGTGCTTGTACGGCAAAGCACCAGCCTACTTGAAATCTAAAATCATCCTCCATAACCCTTCCAGGACGCTAAGATCAGAAGCCCAGGGACTAATAACTGGTATGATGCGCAAATAAGAACACGGCATGGGTAGAGCATTCCCAAACCGCGTATCGACCAACTGGAACAAACTTCCGACCAGCCCTAGGCTGGAGACTAACCACCTTACGTTCTGGAAGAAGCTTAAAACTGTTCTCTTCAAGTAAACCTTAACGAGGTAATTCCTCTTAGGCCTTGAAATGCTATAACAACTCTGGTACATGTTACTGTCCTGTGATCGCTGTTTGCTCTCTGTCTGTCCTTGTCTTTTCGTCTGCGCCCTGATGCCCGCGGGCGGTTGGCACAATACAAATAAATAAATAAAATAAAATAAAAATAAAGAGGAGAGCTGCCTGCTAAAGTTAAGAGCCTGGGACACGTTCTCAGAGGAGAGCTGTCTGCTAAAGTTAATAGCCTGGGAAACGTTTTCAGAGGAAGCCTGGGAAACGTTCTCAAAGGAACGCTGCCGGCTAAAGTTAAGAGCCTGGGAAACGTTCGCAGAGGAGAGCTGCCTGCTAAAGTTAAGAGCCTGGGAAACGTTCTCAGAGGAGAGCTGCCTGCTAAAGTTAAAAGCCTGGGAAACGTTTTCAGAGGAAGCCTGGGAAACGTTCTCAGAGGAACGCTGCTGGCTAAAGTTAAGAGCCTGGGAAACGTTCTCAGAGGAACGCTGACGGCTAAAATTAAGAGCCTGGGAAACATTCTCGGAGGAAAGCTGCCTTCTAAGGTTAAGAGCCTGAGGAACATTTACCCGAAAAAGTGCAGGGGGCAGAGAAAGGTGAGGGTCATTTCCCAGAGCGATCCTATAACCCTTTGAACAACATTTGCCAGATAAAGCTACAAGGCAGAGGAACATCTGTGAGGAACACGTCCATGATAAAGCCAAGAAGCTGGTGAAAGTCTCCCAGGAAAGCGTGCTTGACAAAGCCAAGGGGGAGGGGAAGATCTCTGAAGGAGGCAGGCCTGACAAAGCCAAGGGGGAGGGGAAGATCTCTGAGGGAGGCAGGCCTGAGAAAGCCAAGGGGAGGTGAAGATCTCTGAGGGAGGCAAGCCTGACAAAGCCAAGGGGGAGGTGAAGATCTCTGAGGGAGGCAGGCCTGACAAAGCCAAGGGGTAGGTGAAGATCTCTGAGGGAGGCAGGACAAAGTTAAGAGGCTTTTGAAAGTCTTTGAGCTATACTCGCCTGACAAAGCTTAGAGCATCATACAAGTCTTGAGTAAAGCTTTCCTGACAATACCAAGAGGCTGCTGAAAGACTCAGAGGAACTGTTGCCAGATACAGCCAAGAGGCTGCTGAAATACTCTGAGGAACTGTTGCCAGATACATCCAAGAGGCTGTTGAAAGATTCTGGGGAACTGTTGCCAGATACAGCCAAGAGGCTGCTGAAAGACTCTGCGGAACTGTTCCCAGATACAGCCAAGAAGCTGCGGAAAGACTCTGAGGAACTGTTCCCAGATACAGCCAAGAGGCTGCCGAAAGACTCTGACAAGCTGTTGCCAGATACAGGCAAGAGGCTGCCAAAAGACTCTGAGTAACTGTTCCCAGATACAGCCAAGAGGATGCCGAAAGACTTTGAGGAACTGTTCCCAGATACAGCCAAGAGGCTGCTGAAAGACTCTGAGGAACTGTTCCCAGATACAGCCAAGAGCCTGCCAAAAGACTTAGAGGAACTGTTGCCAGATACAGCCAAGAGGCTGCTGAAAGACTCTGAGGAACTGTTGCCAGATACAGTCAATAGACTGGTGAAAGTCTCTGAGCAATGCTTTACTGACAAAGCCAAGCGGACAGTGAAAGTATTGCAGGAATGCATGCATGTCAATGCCAAGAGATTGGTTAAAGTATCAGAGTAAAACTTGTCACTTGTCTGATAAAGCCAATAGACTGGAGAAAGTATCTGAGGAATGGTTTACCTGACCAATGAAAGTGACTGCTCAAAGTCTCTGAGGAGCAGATACCAGGCAAGCCAAGAGGTGAGTGCAAATCTCTGAGGAATGCTTGGGTGACAAAGTGAAAAAGCTGGTGAAGCTCACTGAGAAAATCTTTCATGACAAAGCCAAGAGGCTGGTGAAATTCTTTGAGGGATACTGGACAGATAAAGCCATGCGGGTAGTGAAAGTCTCTGAATTAGGCATGTCTGACAGTTCCAAGATGCTTCTAAAAGTCTCTGAGGAATGATCACCTGAAAAGTCCAAATTCTGTTGAAAGTCTCTTAACAATGCTTTTCCACCAAAGCTTAAAGGCACATCGAAAACCCTCATAGACATCTTGGCTGATCATCTAAAAAACCTATGGAAGGCTTCTAGGAAATATTATTTTGAAGAAGTGGGTGAAAGTGTCTGAGGAAAGGATGCGTTACAAAGCCAAGAGGCCTGTACATTCCTAGAGGAAAACACGTGTGTTTAAGTCAAGAGGCCGGTGTAAGTGTCCGAGGAATCCTTGCATGACAAAGCAAAGAGGCTTGCTGAAGGTCTCTATGTGGATTGGTTGCCTGATAAGAGAGAAAGTCTTAGTGGAATGCTTACCTGAAAGGCTGTTGAGGGTCTTTGAGGAAGGCTTGCTGGTAAAGCTCAGAAGTTGGTGAGAGCTTCTGAAGAATGTGCACTTGATGATGGCAAGAAGCGGTTGGGCATCTTTGCATATCATTTCCCTGACAGAGCCAAGAGGTTGCCGTACTCCAGTGCTAAGATGATCTGAGATGTTTTTGAAGAGCATTCGCCTGATAAAACTTTGAGGTTTTGATCACCTTTGAAGAACGTTTCACTGAGTAAGACAAGAAGTTGACGCAAGCCTCTAAAAATGTTTGACGTACAAAGATAGAGACTGGAGAATGTCTCTGAGGGAGGCTTGTTTGGCAAGGCCAAGAGGCATGTGAAAGTATCTGTGGAATGCTTGCATGACAAAGACAAGAGGTTTGAGAACATATCTGAGAAACACTTTCATGACAGAGCCAAGAGTCTAGTGAACGTTGCTGTGTGGAGTTACCTGAGAAAGCCAAGGGGCTTGTGAAAGCCTCTGACAAGAGCTTGCTGACAAACTCAAAAGGCTTTTGAATTTTCAAAGAAAGATTTGCCTGATAAGTCTAAGAAGTTGGGGAAAATAGCTTCAGAATGTTGACCAAATAAAGCCGAGAGAATGGTAAAACCCTTTTAGAACTTGTTCCTAGATTATTCCTAGAGGTTGCCTGATCCTCTGTGGGATGTCTTCCTTTTAAAGCTAAGGCCTTTTGAAAAGATCTGAAGAATATCTGACCTAATAAACCAGGAGGATGGGAGAAACCCATATAGGACTGACACCCTAGTAGGTCCTTGAAGTTGCAGAATCCTCTGTCGCAAGCTTGCCTGGTAGAGATAATAGGTTGTTGAAACCATCTGAAAAAGATATTCCCGGAAAAGCAAAGAATTTGTTGAAAGCCTCTGAAGAATGATAGCCCAACAAATTCAAGGGACTGGCTAAAATTTCTGATGAATGTTTGGCTAATGAGGCCAAAAGGCTAGTGAAAGTCTCTTGTGCAAAGCCTGCCTGGCTAAGCAAAGAGGTTTTTACCCGACAAAGCCCAATAACTAGTGAACTTCTCTAAGAAAAGCATGCATGTTAAAGCTAAGAGGTTGGTTCAAATGCTTAAGAATCTTTCACCTAATAAAGGACTCAGGGCGGTCAAACCCTTTGAGGACCAAATACTGAGTGCAATGCTTGCCTGAATGTTAAAGATAAGACAGTACTGAAATCCTCTGATAAGGTTTCACCTAATAATTCCAGGAGACAGGAAACAATCCTTTGAGGACCGATTCCTTGACAGGTCTTAAAGGTTGCCCGAATCCTCTATCCTCTATAGGATTCTTGCCTCGTAAAGCTACGAAATGTTTGAAAGCATTTGAAGAACATGGTTCAAGAAAACGTCTGACCAATGTATAGCTGCTACATTCAAGAGGCTGGTGAAAGTCACTGGCGAAGCATGCAAGGAAAAACCAAGAGGCTGGTGCAAGTCTCTGACGAAAGGTTGCCTGACCAAACCAAGAAGATTGCGAAAGTCACTGAGGGGTGGTTGCCTTTTAATGTCAAGAGTCTTTTGAAAGTCTGTGAGGAATGCTTGCCCGAAGAAGCCAAGAGGAAGGTACACGTCTTTGAGTAAACCTTGTGTTATAAACTCTACACACTGCTGAAAGTCTGTGTGGAAGGCTCAACCGAGAAAGCCAAGAGATTGGTGAAAGTCTCTAGGGAAGGCTGGACTGAAGAAGAGCTCGTTAAATCCTCAGAGGAACTGTCACCTGACAAAAGCCAAGAGACAGGTGAACTTCGTAGGGGAATTCTTGGATGTCGAAGCCAAGAGCCTGGTGGAATTTGTTGGGGAACGCTTGCCTAACAGAGACATTAGGAGGAGAAATGATCTGGCTGGAAATACCCAGGAGGTTTATGAAAGCCTCTGAAAAAACATTGGCATGATAAAGTCAAGGGGTTTGGGAAAGCTTGTGGTGAACCATTAACTGTTAAAGCCAAGAGGTTGGTGAACGTCTCTCAAGCATGCATTTTGTAATCCAAGAGATTGATAAAACCCTGCTAGCTGTGATCATGGAAACGTTGGGTCATGCTCTGCTGTGGCCATTGTTGGCTGTGACCATGGAACCATTGGGTCATGCTTTGCTGTTGCCACTGCTAGCTGTGACAATGGAACCATTGGGTCATGCTCTGCTGTGGTCATTGTTGGCTGTGACCATGGAAATGTTGAGTCATGCTCTGCTGTAGCTATTGTTGGCTGTGACCATGGAAATGTTGAATCATGCTCTGCTGTAGCTATTGTTGGCTGTGACCATGAAGCCATTGGGTCATGCTCAGCTGCGACCATTGTTGGCTGTGACCAAGAAACTGTTGGGTCATGTTCTGCTGCGGCCATGGTGGCTCTGACCTTGGAACCATTGGGTGATGTTTTGCTGCGACATTGCCGACTGTGACCATAGAACTGTTGGGTCCTGCACTGTTGTTGCCACTGCTGGCTGTGACCATGGAACCACTGGGTCATGCTCTGCTGTGGCCATAGCAGGCTATGACCATGGAATCATTGGGCCATGCTCTGCTGGGGCCTTTGTTGGCTGTGACCATGAAACCCTTGGGTCATGTTCTGCGGCAGCCATTGCTGGCTGTGACCATGAAACCATTGGGTCATGCTCTGCTCTGGCCACTGCTGGCTGTGACCATTGAACCATTGGGTCATACACTTGCTTCCATTGCTGGCTGTGACCATGGAACAATTGGGTGATGCTCTGCAACAGCCATTGTTGGCTGTGACCATGGACACGTTGGCTCATGCTCTCCTGCGGCCATTGCTTGCTTTGACCATGGAACCATTGGGTCATGCTCTGCTGTGGCCATTGCTGGCTGTGAGCATGCAACTGTTAGGTCAGGCTCTGGTGTGGGCACAGCAGGCTATGACCATGGAATCATTGGGTCATGCTCTGCTGTGGCCTTTTTTGGCTGTGACCATGGAACCATTGGGTGATGTTCTGCTGCGGCCATTGCTGGCTTGGACTATGAAACTGTTGGGTCATGCTCTGCTGTGGGCATTGTTGGCTGTTACCATGGAAACATTGTGTCATGCTCTGCTGCAGCCATTGTTGGCTGTGACCATGGAACCATTGGGACATGCTCTGCTGCTGCCATTGCTGCCTATGACCATGGAACCATTGTGTGATGTTCTGCTGCGCCCATTGCTGGCTTGGACCATGGAACCGATGTGTCATGCTCTGCTGTGGCCGCTGCCTATTGTGACCATGGAACCGTTGGGTCATGCTCTGCTGTGGCCATTGTTGACTGTGACCATGAAGCCTTTGGGTCATGCTCTGCTGTGGCCATTGTTGGCTGTGACCATGATACCATTGGGTCATACTCTGCTGTGGCCTTTGTTGGCTGTGACCATGAAACTGTTGGGTCATGATCTGCTGCAGCCATGGTTGGCTCTGACCTTGGAACCATTGGGTGATGTTCTGCTGCGACATTGTGGACTGTGACCATGGAACTGTTGGGTCATGCACTGCTGTTGCCACTGCTGGCTGTGACCATGGAACCGTTGGGTCATGCTCTGCTGTGGCCATAGAAGGCTATGGAATCATTGGGCCATGCTCTGCTGTGGCCTTTGTTGGCTGTGACCATGGAACCGTTGGGTCATGCTCTGCTGCAGCCATTGCTGGCTGTGACCATGGAACCATTGGGTGATGGTCTCCTGCAGGCATTGCTGGCTGTGACCATGAAACCATTGGGTCATGGTCTGCTGTGGCCACTGCTGGCTGTGACCACTGAACCATTGGGTAATACTATTGCTGCCATTGCTGGCTGTGACCATGAACCATTGGGTGATGCTCTGCTTCAGCCATTACTGGCTGTGGCCATGGAACCATTGGTTCATGCTCTGCTGTGGCCACTGCTGGCTGTGACCATGGAACCGTTGGATCATGCTCTGCTGCGGCCATTGCTTGATTTGACCATGGAACCATTGGGTCATGCTCTGCTGTGGCCATTGCTGGCTATGACCATGCAATCTTTGGGTCATGCTCTGCTGTGGCCTTTATTGGCTTTGACCATGGAACCATTGTGTGATGTTCTGCTGCGGCCATTGCTGGCTTGGACTATGGTACTGTTGGGTCATGCTCTGCTGTGGGTATTGTTGTCTGTTACCATGGAACCATTGGGTCATGGTCATGCTCTGCTGCTGCCATTGCTGCCTATGACCATGGAACCATTGGGTGATGTTCTGCTGCGCCCATTGCTGGCTTGGACCATGGAACCATTGGGTCATGCTCTGCAGTGGCCGCTGCTTATTGTGACCATGGACCCGTTGGGTCATGCTCTGCTGTGGCCATTGCTGACTGTGACCATGGAGCCATTGGGTCATGCTCTGCTGTGGCCATTGTTGGCTGTGACCACAGAGCTTTTGGGATATGCTCAGCTGTGGCCATTGTTGGCTGTGACCATGGAGACGTTGGGTCATGCTCTCCTGTGGACATTGTTAGCGGTGACTATGGAACCATTGGGTCTGGCTATAGCCTTTGTAGGCGGTGACCATGGAATGGTAGGGTCATGCTCTGCTGTGGCCATTGCTGACTGTGACCATGGAGCCATTGGGTCATGCTCTGCCTTGGCCATTATTGGCTGTAAACATGGAACCAGTGGGTCATGCTGGGCTTTGGCCATTTTTGGCTGTGACCATGGAACCATTGGGTCACGCTCTGCCGTGGCCAATGCTGGCAGTGACCATGGAGCCATTGGATCATGCTCTGCCGTGGCCATTGATGGCTTTGACCATGGAACTGTTGGGTCATGCTCTGCTGCAGCCATGGTTGGCTGTGACCAGGGAGCCATTTGATCATGATCTGCTGTGGCCATTGTTGGCTGTGACCATCGAACAATGGTGTCCTGCTATGTGCATTGTTGGCTCTGACCATGGAACTATTGGGTGCTGCTCTGCTGTGGCCATTGTTGGCTGTGACCATGGAGCTTTTGGGACATGCTATGGTATGGCCATTGTTGGCTGCGACCATGGAGCCATTGGGTAATGCTCTGCTGTGGACATTGTTGGTGGCAACCATGGGACCATTGGGTCTGGTTATGGCCTTTGTAGGCTGTGACCATGGAACGGTAGGGTCATGCTCTGCTGTGGCCATTGATGACTGTGACCATGGAGCTATTGGGTCATGCTCTGCTTTGGCCATTGTTGGCTGTGACCATGGAGCCATTGGATCATGCTCTGCTGTGGCCATTGTTGGCTGTGACTATGGAAGCCTTGGGCCATACTCTGCTGTGGCCATTGCAAGCTGTGACCATGGAACCATGGGGTCCTGCTATGTGCATTGTTGGCTCTGACCATGGAACTATTGGGTGCTGCTCTGCTGTGGCCATTGTTGGCTGTGACCATGGAGCTTTTGGGACATGTTCAGCTGTGGCCTTTGTTGGCTGTGACCATGGAGACGTTGGGTCATGCTCTGCTGTGGACATTGTTGGCGGTGACCATGGAACCATTGGGTCTTGCTCTGCTTTGGCCATTCTTGTCTGTAACCATGCAGCCGTTGGATCATGCTCTGCCGTGGCCTTTGTAGGCTGTGACCATGGAATGGTAGGGTCATGCTCTGCTGCGGCCATTGCTGACTGTGACCATGGAGCCATTGGGTCATGCTCTGCTTTGGCCATTATTGACTGTGACCATGGAACCATTGGGTCATGCTCTGCTTTGGCCATTCTTGTTTGTGACCATGGAGCCGTTGGATCATGCTCTGCCGTGGCCATTGCTGGCTGTGACCATGGAACTGTTGGGTCATGCTCTGCTGTGGACATTGTTGGCGGTGACCATGGAACCATTGGGTCTGGCTATAGCCTTTGTAGGCTGTGACCATGGAACCGGACTGTCATGCTCTGCTGTGGCCATTGCTGAGTGTGACCATGGAGCTATTGGGTCATGCTCTGCTTTGGCCATTGTTGGCTGTGACCATGGAACCATTGGGTCATGCTCTGCTTTGGCCATTGTTGGCTGTGACCATGGAGCTGTTGGATCATGCTCTGCCGTGGCCTTTGCTGGCTGTGACCATGGAACTGTTGGGTCATACTCTGCTGCAGCCATGGTTGGCTGTGACCATGGAGCCATTGGATCATGATCTGCTGTGGCCATTGTTGGCCGTGACCATGGCACCAATGGGTCTGGCTATGGCCTTTGCAGGCTGTGGCCATGGAACGGTAGGGTCATGCTCTGCTGTAGCCATTGCTGACTGTGACCATGGAGCTATTGGGTCATGCTCTGCTTTGGCCATTGTTGGCTGTGACCATGGAACCATTGGGTCATGCTCTGCTTTGGCCATTGTTGGCTGTGACCATGGAGCCGTTGGATCATGCTCTGCCGTGGTCTTTGCTGGCTGTGACAATGGAACTGTTGGATCATGCTCTACTACAGCCATGGTTGGCTGTGACCATGGAGCCATTGGATCATGATCTGCTGTGGCCATTGTTGGCCGTGACCATGGAGCCGTTGGGTAATGCTCTGCTGTGGACATTGTTGGCAGTGAGCATGGGACCAATGGGTCTGGCTATGGCCTTTGCAGGCTGTGGCCATGGAACGGTAGGGTCATGCTCTGCTGTGGCCATTGCTGACTGTGACCATGGAGCTATTGGGTCATGCTCTGCTTTGGCCATTGTTGGCTGTGACCATGGAGCCATTGGATCATGCTCTGCTGTGGCCATTGTTGGCTGTGACTATGGAAACCCTGGGCCATGCTCTGCTGTGGCCATTGCAAGCTGTGACTATGGAACCATGGGGTCCTGCTATGTGCATTGTTGGCTCTGACCATGGAACTATTGGGTGCTGCTCTGCTGTGGCCATTGTTGGCTGTGACCATGGAGCTTTTGGGATATGTTCAGCTGTGGCCATTGTTGGCTGTGACCATGGAGACGTTGGACCATGTTCTGCTGTGGACATTGTTGGCGGTGACCATGGAACCTTTGGGTCTGGCTACGGCCTTTGTAGGCTGTGACCATGGAATAGTAGGGTCATGCTCTGCTGTGGCCATTGCTGACTGTGACCATGGAGCCATTGGGTCATGCTCTGCTTTGGCCATTCTTGTCTGTGACCATGGAGCCGTTGGATCATGCTCTGCCGAGGCCATTGCTGGCTGTGACCATGGAACTGTTGGGCCATGCTCAGCTGTGGACATTGTTGGCGGCAACCATGGGACCATTGGGTCTGGCTATGGCCTTTGTGGGCTGTGACCATGGAACGGTAGGGTCATGCTCTGCTGTGGCCATTGCTGACTGTGACCATGGAGCTATTGGGTCATGCTCTGCTTTGGCCATTGTTGGCTGTGATCGTGGAGCCATTGGATCATGCTCTGCTGTGGCCATTGTTGGCTGTGACTATGGAAACCCTGGGCCATGCTCGGCTATGGCCATTGCAAGCTGTGACCATGGAACCATGGGGTCCTGCTATGTGCATTGTTGGCTCTGACGATGGAACTATTGGGTGCTGCTCTGCTGTGCCCATTGTTGGCTGTGACCATGGAGCTTTTGGGACATGTTCAGCTGTGGCCATTGTTGGCTGTGACCATGGAACAGTAGGGTCATGCTCTGCTGTGGCCATTGCTGACTGTGACCATGGAGCCATTGGGTCATGCTCTGCTTTTGCCATTATTGACTGTGACCATGGAACCATTGGGTCAAGCTCAGCTTTGGACATTCCTGTCTGTGACCATGGAGCCGTTGGATCATGCTCTGCCATGGCCATTGCTGGCTGTGACCATGGAACTGTAGGGTCATGCTCTGCTGTGGACATTGTTGGCGGTGACCATGGAACCATTGGGTCTGGATATGGCCTTTGTAGGCTGTGACCATGGAACGGTAGGGTCATGCTCTGCTGTGGCCATTGCTGAGTGTGACCATGGAGCTATTGGGTCATGCTCTGCTTTGGCCATTGTTGACTGTGACCATGGAACCATTGGATCATGCTCAACCGTGGCCATTGCTGGTTGTGACCATGGAGCCGTTGGGTAATGCTCTGCTGTGGACATTGTTGGCGGTGAGAATGGGACCAATGGGTCTGGCTATCGCCTTTGCAGGCTGTGGCCATGGAGCGGTAGTCATGCTCTGCCCTGGGCATTGCTTGCTGGGACCATGGAACTGTTGGGTCATGCTCTGCTGCGGCCATGGTTGGCTGTGACCATGGAAACCCTGTGCCATGCTCTGCTGTGGCCATTGCAAGCTGTGACCATGTGTTACACTTCGGGCTTCCTTGCAGAATACGACTCCTTTACAAGCTCCTCTGTGGAGCAGATAGAAGGTTGCCATGGCGCCTGTACAAACTATGACGGAGCCCGTGTCAGCTGACATGTCCTGTACGTGGAAGACGTACGGCAAGACACACCCCCATACCGCTTTAAAACCACCGTCTTTCAAGGGGCTTGTTGCTGCTAATTAGCGTTACAAGCTACAGCGGTTACGTCTGTTTACTCCTTCGTGTTTCCTCCGGAAGAATTCCTAATCTGCTTACCTGGTTCTGACCCTTGCCTGGTTTCTGGATTGGCTTGCCTCCTCCTTTATTCCTGTTGTGCTCGCCTGGCTTTTGACCCGGAACGTTATTGGATTATTCTTCCTGCTTCCTGCTGTCTCTTGTGGTACCTCATCCCAGCTAGCTGCTACTAGACGCGGAACGACTCTGCCCTCCTCGCAGGTGACTTGCTATCAACCATCCGGAACTCTTCTACGCCTTATCTGGATGTGTGTGTGCTCAGGTACATATTTGTAGTTGCCAATTCCATCTCTGCTATTTGTAGTCATTTCTCCACGGCCTTGATTGGATTTTTGCCTTTTGTTGGATTCTGGGACATTGAGTGACTGTCTTGTGAACTTGTCTTCAAGTGCATATAAACACTTTGCTGAAACTGCACCAACCCGGCACTAGTGCGACCCTCATGCCGCTCGGGTTTTTTCCCTATACTAACATTCCTATTTGTTGTTTTCTCCTATCGTTGTCTTCTGTTTCATGGACTATTATCCATCCTCAAAATACCCATATTTCAGGTTAGTTGTCATTGGTTCAATACTTTAGGAAGTCTCTTTAGAATTATTTCCACTCACTGTGCTTATTCATATTTTTGTAGATTCACCCCGGGGAAGCTCCACTCCAATACTTACCTAGGTATTTTCCTGTATTATACTGCTGTTCTGATTGCTTGGTTTATTTTAAACACGGTATAATATCTTTGTATTCCTTTGCAGCATTGGTATTGGCGGTGTGTGTTCTCCCCGCTCTTTTATTGAATTGACACCTCTGTCTATCTCAATCGAAACAGCGAAGAGGTACATTGTAGAAAAGAACCCCTCTTTGAGGAAGCCTGAGTCTTGTACTCAAGGGAGCTGTGATGGAAGGCTGAATATCGATTCTTGTACAACCATCATCTCCAAGGTCACTCATCCACATCGTGGGCCTACTTCGGAGTGGTGAGTAACAGAATTAGCAGCCACGAATAATGTCCATGGAGGCCAGTGATGCTTTGACTCAAATCGTGCAAATGGTCACGGATCTACGAACCGACTTGACCAATGCACAAGAGGCACTGCGCCAAAGTATGGACGCCATTCAGGCCTTGGTTACCACACCAGCGCCACACATGGTCGGTGGTGGTGCTGCGGATTCAGGATCAGGGTTTCCGCCTCCACAGCAGGAATCAAACCCTATTATGCTTACAACCCAGTTTCCTCTAGCTCCTCCTGAACGCTTCCTAGGCGATCCTAAACAATACCGAACCTTCATCAATCAATGCAAACTGCATTTGTTGTGCCATCCCGCTTCTTTCCCCACTTCTAGTACTAAAGCGGCTTTTGTTTTGTCACATTTAGGAGGCACTGCAGCCGCGTGGGCTAACCCATTGTTAGAATCCAACAGTCATGTTCTATACAATTGTGATGCCCTTCTTGCTATGATGAGTACGTTATAGTACTCAAGCTACTGACCTGGAACTCTTAAAGCATCGACAAGGGAACAACTCCCTATTGGTTTATTTGGCCCGTTACAATCAGTTGGTAGCAGAAACTGATTGGCCCAAAGAGAAGAAAACTGCAGTCTTCTGTCAAGGCCTCTCAGATGAGTTAAAGGACATCCTCTCCACTGTTCCGGTAGTCCCCACGGCATTTGGGGAACTGCTAGATTGATGCCCGTAAATCCGAAGGACGTGGCGAAAAGAAACCTACTTTGTTCAGCACGGTTCCAGCGGAGACATCATCCTCTTCACTTCCTGCGCCAGAACCTATGCAGATTGGTGTGGTTAGGGGTCCACTCACCCCTGCTCAACGAGAATATCGTAGATCGCACAATATCTGCATGTATTGTGGGGCCTCTGACCATTTACTGCCCGAATGTCCAAAAACCCCCAAAAGAAAGGCGGGAAACGCCAAATCCCGACAGTAGACGGAGTCCCTACATCGGGAAGTTCACCTTTGGACTCTACAGTACAGGACCCGAGCCATCTAGTCCGCCTACATGTTACGTTTTCCCTGAGTCATGGTGCTTCATTCCAGACAACAGCAGTGATTGATTCAGGAGCAATGGGCAATTATGTTGATCAATGCTTTGCCTCTATGTCAGGGATACCACTGATTCGCAAAGCTATACCTGAAACAGTGAATGCAGTGGACAGTTCGATCCTTGTATCCGGAATGGTAACTCACCAGACGGTTCCATTACATATGAGTACCGACGAAGGCCATACTGAAGAGATATCATTCGATATCATCAAAGCGCCGGCCTACAGAGTCATCCTGGGTATTCCATGGCTGAAGCTCCATAACCCTGCCATCGATTGGTCGACATCTCAGATTCAGTTCCCTTCCAACATATGCAATACCCGATGCACTACATTGCTTGGAATTAGCCAGGATAGTCCTGTCAGGGCACTGGTATCTCCTACTATGCATATTGGAGCCGTTTCTAACAACGCTGTCTCTTTGGTACCTTCTCAATATGCAGACTATGCGGATGTATTCGACAAAGGGATGGCAGAGACTCTACCTCCACATAGGGTCTATGATTGCCCAATAGACCTAGTACCGGGGGTAAAGATACCATCTGGCAGGGTGTATTGACTCGCTCTCAAAGAAGACAAAGTACTTAAAGAGTACATAGACAAGGCCTTGGCCATGGGATTTATTTGTCCATCCAAATCACCAATTGCATCACCGCTTTTCTTTGTTCCTGAGAAAGAAGGGGATTTACGTCCCTGTATTGACTATCGTGCCTTGAATGCAGCTACCATAAAGAACCAGTACCCCCTCCCCCTGATCTCTGTTCTCCTTGATCAGTTGGGATCCTCCAAAGTATTTACCAAGCTCCATCTCAGAGGAGCCTATAATCTGGTCCGTATGAGAAAGGGGGACGAATGGAAGACTGCTTTTAAAACACGTTACTGTCTATTTGAATACCTGGTGATGCCCTTTGGGCTATGTAATGCCCCGGCCACCTTTCAGGCATTCATGAATGATTTGTTTTATGACATCCTTGACCAGTTTGTTGTAGTCTACCTGGATGACATTTTGATCTATTCACGAAACCAGGAAGACCACAAACTACATGTCAAAACAGTGCTCCAACGTCTGAGGGATCACAACCTGTTTGTAAAAGCCAAAAAGTGCATATTTCACGCCTCAGAGGTGGAATTTTTGGGGTATGACCTTACTAACAACGGGGTGCGCATGAGCAAGTCCAAAATTAGCACTATCCTGGAATGGCCTGTGCCCAATTCAGTCAAATCTTTGCAATCATTTCTGGGATTTGCAAATTTCTATAGACGCTTCATCAACGGCTTTTCTGAAATCTCTGCACCTCTTACCTCCCTGACAAGTGCCAAGGTGCCATTTGTATGGTCTTCTGAAGCTCAGAAGGCTTTTGATCAGTTAAAAGCCACCTTCACTTCCGCCCCTGTCCTCAAACATCCTGATCCCGATCTTCCTTTCTTTGTTGAGGCTGACGCCTCGGGTTATGCTCTTGGTGCGGTGTTGTCACAAACCTGTCCTCACTCGTGCGAGATTCATCCTGTTGCCTACTTCTCTCGTAAATTGACACCTTACGAAAGGAACTACTCCATTACGGAACGCAAACTCTTAGCCATCAGAGATGCATTCTTGGAATGGAGACATCACCTTCTGGGGGCCAAACACCTTGTAACGGTATACTCAGATCACCGTAGTCTGTTAGCCTTCAAATCTATGAAATGTCTTACAGCTAGACAGGCACGGTGGCATTTATTCTTTTCACAATACCAGTTCTTTATCACATACTGTCCTGCTAAAGCTCAAGTTTCGGCTGACACTCTCTCACGCCTCCATGCGGGTGGCCAGTCCCAACAGGTCGAAGCACTTCCTCTCCTATCGAACAAAGTTGTGTGCGGGTGTTCGGTTCAGCCCTTTTTGCGTTCGATCATCCTTGATTGGGTCTCAACCCATCCAAAAGAAATCGTTGATTTCAACCTAGAAGTAATTCAGGGTATGCCATTTATCCAAGGGCGTGTCTATGTACCATCAGGTCAAGCTAGAACCTTAGCTCTCCAGAGGTCCCACGATTCTTTGGTTGCAGCACACCCAGGAAGTCAAAAAACTCTTGAGGCCTTACGGCATGGGTGCACAACATATGGCCCGCGGGCCAGTTGCGGCCCGCCATGCCCTTTTGACCGGCCCGCGAGGCACAAAGACTTTCCTAATGGAATTAGGAAAGTCTTTGTTGTCTTCTGGGCCGGTGAAAACACTGGCCCTCATTGGCTCAGCACACACACGCATCACGTCGCTCCTACGAGCCACGTAATGCGTGTGTGCTGCACCAATGGAGGGCCAGCACTACGGCTGGCGTGGTCCATAAGGCTTGATGCTGGAAGGCATTTCAGCCTTGGACCACGCCAGCAGTAGTAAGATTCCAGCATTCCAGCTTACCTGCCCTTTACCTGCCTGCCTTCCAGCACGTCTCCGGTAAGTGGTCTGTTTGTGTTTGTGTGTCGGGTTTGTTTTGCTTTATGTTTGTGTGTGTATGTTGCGGGGGGTGTGTGTCGGATGTGTATGAATGTTTGTATTTGAATGTATTTTGTATGAATGTTTGTATTTGAATGTATTTTGTGTGTATGTTGAGATGCGGGGGTGGAGGGGTGTGTCGGATGTGTATGAATGTTTGTGTTTCAATGTATTTTGTGTGTATGTTGAGATGCGGGGGTGGAGGGATGTGTCGGATGTGTATGAATGTTTGTGTTTGAATGTATTTTGTGTGTATGTTGAGATGCGGGGGTGGGGGGTGTGTCGGATGTGTATGAATGTTTGTATTTGAATGTATTTTGTGTGTATGTTGAGATGCGGGGGTGGGCGGGGTGTGTTGGATGTGTATGAATGTTTGTATTTGAATGTATTTTGTGTGTATGTTGAGATGCGGGGGTGGGGGGGTGTGTCGGGTGTGTATGAATGTTTGTATTTGAATGTATTTTGTGTGTATGTTGAGATGCGAGGTGGGGGGGTGTGTCGGATGTGTATGAATGTTTGTATTTGAATGTATTTTGTGTGTATGTTGAGATGCGGGGGTGGGGGGGTGTGTCGGATGTGTATGAATGTTTGTTTGAATGTATTTTGTGTGTATGCTGAGATGCGGGAGTGGGGGGGTGTGTCGGATGTGTATGAATGTTTGTGTTTGAATGTATTTTGTGTGTATGTTGAGATGCGGGGGTGGGGGGTGTGTCGGATGTGTATGAATGTTTGTGTTTGAATGTATTTTGTGTGTATGTTGAGATGCGGGGGTGGGGGGGTGTGTCGGATGTGTATGAATGTTTGTGTTTGAATGTATTTTGTGTGTATGTTGAGATGCGGGGGTGGGGGGGTGTGTCGGATGTGTATGAATGTTTGTGTTTGAATGTATTTTGTGTGTATGTTGAGATGCAGGGGTGAGGGGGTGTGTCGGATGTGTATGAATGTTTGTGTTTGAATGTATTTTGTGTGTATGTTGAGATGCGGGGGTGGGGGGGTGTGTCGGATGTGTATGAATGTATTTGAATGTATTTTGTGTGTATGTTGAGATGTGGGGGTGTGTGTGAATGTTTGTATTTGAATGTATTTTGTGTGTATGTTGAGATGTGGGGGGGTGTGTGAATGTTTGTATTTGAATGTATTTTGTGTGTATGTTGAGATGCGGGGGTGGGAGGGTGTCGGATGTGTGTCGGATGTGTATGAATGTTTTGATTTGAATGTTTTTTGTGTGCTGAGTTGGGGGTGGGGGTTTGGGTCCGTATGGGTGCTTGTTTGAGAGTTTGCTGTTTTGGGGGGGTGGGGGGTTCGGGTCTGTATGGGTGCATGTTTGTGTGTGTGCTGAGTTGGGGGGATGGGGGTTCGGGTCTGTATGGGTGCATGCTTGAGAGTGTGTGTGCTGAGTTGGGGGTGGGGGTTTGGAGTTGGGGGGGTGGGGGTTCGGGTCTGTATGGGTGCATGTTTGTGTGTGCTGATTTGGGGGGTGGGGGGTTCGGGTCTGTATGGGTGCATGTTTGTGTGTGTGCTGAGTTGGGGGTGGGGGTTTGGAGTTGGGGGGGTGGGGGGTTCGGGTCTGTATGGGTGCATGTTTGTGTGTGTGCTGATTTGGGGGGTGGGGGGTTTGGGTCTGTATGCGGGCATGTTTGTGTGTGTGCTGATTTGGGGGGTGGGGGGTTCGGGTCTGTATGGGTGCATGTTTGTGTGTGTGCTGAGTTGGGGGGTGGGGGTTCGGGTCTGTATGGGTGCATGCTTGTTTGCTGGGGTGGGGGTTCGGGTCTGTATGGGTGCATGTTTGTGTGTGTGTGCTGAGTTGGGGGGTGGGGGTTCGGGTCTGTATTGGTGCATGTTTGTGTGTGTGCTGAGTTGGGGGGTTTGGTTGGGGGTGAGGGGGCCATGGGGCATAGTGTTTGGTTGGGGGTGAGGGGGCCATGGGGCATAGTGTTTGGTTGGGGGTGAGGGACATGGAGCATAGTGTTTGGTTGGGGGTGAGGGACATGGGGCATAGTGTTTGGTTGGGGGTGAGGGGGCCATGGGGCATAGTGTTTGGTTGGGGGTGAGGGGCATGGGGCATAGTGTTTGGTTGGGGGTGAGGGACATGGGGCATAGTGTTTGGTTGGGGGTGAGGGGGCCATGGGGCCTAGTGTTTGGTTGGGGTGAGGGGGCCATGGGGCATAGTGTTTGGTTGGGGGTGAGGGGGCCATGGGACATAGTGTTTGGTTGGGGGTGAGGGACATGGGGCATAGTGTTTGGTTGGGGTGAGGGGGCCATGGGGCATAGTGTATCTAGGGTCAATAAAATATATATAAGTTAATTAAACAGGCGAGATACAATAACTAAATAGAAATAAATTATAACAATGGAAAATGTGTAGTGCAAAATGTAAGTTTGAAATGCAAATAAAAATCGTTACCCCTCAAAAACATTCTTTTTCCATGTGTTTAGTACAAATTGGGGGTTTAAAAAGCCTCCTGCCACGCCCCACCTACCGCCCCGCCCACATTTACTTTTCGGCCCACTATAGCCCTCATGTAAGGTACTTTCGGCCCTCTGTCAAAATCAGTTGTGCACCCCTGCCTTACGGCGTTGGGCTTGGTGGCCTTCCATGGCTCGCGTTGTAAAGGACTACATTTTGACCTGTTCCATATGCACTCAATGTAAGACCTCTAGAGCCAAACCAGTAGGCTTATTACAACCTCTGCCTGTTCCGTACAAACCTTGGCAGATGGTGTCAATGGATTTCATTGTGGAACTCCCCGACGTCCAGGGTCATGACACTATTTGGGTGATTGTGGATTATTTCACAAAATACGCACAGTTCATACCTTGTTCCAGGTTGCCTTCGGCTCCGGAATTGGCGAGACTGTTCATGAGGAATGTGTTTCGTTTCTTTGGCTTACCCTCGGTCATTGTTTCCGACCGCGGTACACAATTTACTTCACGATTTTGGAAGACTCTTACAGCTTCCCTGGGCATTGAGGACAGGTATTCCTCGGCATACCATCCTCAGACGGATGGGCAGACTGAGAGAATCAACGCTACTATTGAACAGTACCTACGCTGTTTATGCCTTCAGTTCCAACAGTCCTGGTTTACTTCCCTGCCTTACGCGGAGTTTGCATATAACAACTCTATGCATACGTCAACAGGGGTTTCTCCCTTCTTTGCCCTGTATGGTGGTCATCCTAGGGCACTCCCACTTGATCCGGTACTGCCGGCTGTCAACCCAGCTGCAAGAGACTGCGTGAGAGATCTCGATAAGAATCATCGGGATGTACGCTGTCATTTGCTCCGAGCTCAAGACCGTGCCAAAAAATATGCTAATGTACATCAATCCCCTGCACCGGTCTATCGGAGCAGCATGAAGGTGTGGTTGTCGTCCCGTAACTTACAAACTGCGGGCAAACATTTGCTTTTGCCTAAATACGTGGGACCCTATGCCATTACTGAGGTTATAAATCCTGTGGTGATCAAGCTCTCCCTGCTGCGCTCATGGCTTATACATCCAGTTTTTCACATCTCCCTGATCAAGCCTTTCATCTAGGGGACTCGCCTACCTACACGTCCCTCGCCGATCTTGATGGATGGAGAGGAGGAGTACGAAGTTTCGCGCATCCTGGACTGCAAGGTGTCTAGGGGTACGTTGTTCTACCTAGTGGATTGGAAAGGTTATGGGCCTGAGGAATGTACCTGGGAGCCTTTGTCCAACTTACATTGCCTGGAGCTTCTGAGGAGTTTCCATTCTGCCAGGGGGTTGCCGGTGTCTTTGGGGGAGGATGCTGATACACTTCGGGCTTCCTTGCAGAATACGACTCCTTTACAAGCTCCTCTGTGGAGCAGATACAGGTTGCCATGGCGCCTGTACAAACTACGACGGAGCACGTGTCAGCTGACACGTCCTGTACGTGGAAGACGTACGGCAAGACACGCCCCCATACGGCTTTAAAACCACCGTCTTTCAAGGGGCTCGTTGCTGCTAATTAGCGTTACAAGCTACAGCGGTTACGTCTGTTTACTCCTTCGTGTTTCCTCTGCACAAATTCCTAATCTGCTTACCTGGTTCTGACCCTTGCCTGGCTTCTGGATTGGCTTGCCTCCTCCTTTATTCCTGTCGTGCTCGCCTGGATTTTGACCCGGAACATTATTGGATTATTCTTCCTGCTTCCTGCTGTCTCTTGCGGTACCTCATCCCAGCTAGCTGCTACTAGACGCGGAACGACTTTGCCCGCCTCGCAAGTGACTTGCTATCAACCATCCAGAACTCTTCTACGCCTTATCTGGATGTGTGTGTGCTCAGGTACATATTTGTAGTTGGCAATTCCATCTCTGCTATTTGTAGTCATTTCTCCATGGCCTTGATTGGATTTTTCCCTTTTGTTGGATTCTGCGACATTGAGTGACTGTCTTGTGAACTTGTCTTCAAGTGCATATAAACGCTTTGCTGATACTGCACCAACCCGGCACTAGTGCGACCCTCGTGCCACTCGGGTTTATTTCCCTAACTTAACATTCCTGTTTGTTGTTTTCTCCTATCGTTGTCTTCTGTTTCATGGACTATTATCCATCCTTAAAATACCCATATTTCAGGTTAGTTGTCATTGGTTCAATACTTTAGGAAGTCTCTTAAGAATTATTTCCACTCACTGTGCTTATTCATATTTTTGTAGATTCACCCCGTGGAAGCTCCACTCCAATACTTACCTAGGTATTTCCTGTATTATACTGCTGTTCTGATTGCTTGGTTTGTTTTCAACACTGTATAATATCTTTGTATTCCTTTGCAGCATTGGTATTGGCGGTGTGTGTTCTCCCCGCTCTTTTATTCGATTGACACCTCTGTCTGTCCCAATCGAAACAGCGGAGAGGTACATTGTAGAAAAGAGCCCCTCTTTGAGGAAGCCTGAGTTTTGTACTCAGGGGAGCTGGGATGGAAGGCTGAATACCGATTCTTGTACAACCATCATCTCCAAGGTCACTCATCCACATCTTGGGCCTACTTCGGAGTGGTGAGTAAAAGAATGGGACCATGGGGTCCTGCTATGTGCATTGTTGGCTCTGACCATTGAACTACTGGATGCTGCTCTGCTGTACCCATTGTTGGCTGTGACCATGGAGCTTTTGGGACATGTTCAGCTGTGGCCATTGTTGGCTGTGACCATGGAGACGTTGTGTCATGCTCTGCTGTGGACATTCTTGGCTGTGACCATGGAACCATTGGGTCTAGCTATGGCCTTTGTAGGCTATGACCATGGAACAGTAGGGTCATGCTCTGCTGTGGCCATTGCTGACTGTGACCATGGAGCCATTGGGTCATGCTCTGCTTTGGCCATTATTGACTGTGACCATGGAACCATTGGGTCATGCTCTGCTTTGGCCATTCTTGGCTGTGACCGTGGAGCCTTTGGATCATGCTCTGCCGTGGTCATTGCTGGCTGTGACCATGGAACTGTTGGGTCATGCTCTGCTGCGGCCATGGTTGGCTGTGACCATGGAGCCATTGGATCATGCTCTGCTGTGGCCATTGTTGGCTGAGACCATGGAAACCCTGGGCCATGCTCTGCTGTGGCCACTGCAAGCTGTGACCATGGAACCATGGGGTCCTGCTATGTGCAGTGTTGGCTCTGACCATGGAACTATTGGCTGCTGCTTTGCTGTGGCCATTGCTGACTCTGACCATGGAGCCATTGGGTCATTCTCTGCTGTGGCCATTGTTAGCTGTGACCACAGAGCTTTTGGGACATGCTCAGCTCTGGCCATTGTTGGCTGTGACCATGGAACCATTGGGTATGGCTATGGCCTTTGTAGGCTGTGATCATGGAACGGTAGGGTCATGCTCTGCTGTGGCCATTGCTGACTGTGACCATGGAGCCATTGGGTCATGCTCTGCTTTGGCCATTATTGGCTGTGACCATGGAACCATTGGGTCATGCTCTGCTTTGGCCATTATTGGTTGTGACCATGGAACCATTGGGTCATGCTCTGCCGTGGCCAATCCTGGCTGTGACCATGGAGCCATTGGATCATGATCTGCTGTGGCCATTGTTGGCTGTGACCATGGAAACCCTGGGCAATGCTCTGCTGTGGCCATTGCAAGCTGTGACCATGGAACCATGGGGTCCTGCTATGTGCATTGTTGGCTCTGACCATGGAACTATTGGGTGCTGCTCTGCTGTGGCCATTGTTGGCTGTGACCATGGAGCTTTTGGGACATGCTCAGCTGTGGCCATTGTTGGCTGTGACCATGGAGCCGTCAGGTAATGCTCTGCTGTGGACATTGTTGGCGGCGACCATGGGACCATTGGGTCTGGCTTTGGCCTTTGTAGGCTGTGACAATGGAACGGTAGGGTCATCCTCTGCTGTGGCCATTGCTGACTGTGACCATGGAGCTAGTGGGTCATGCTCAGCTTTAGCCATTGTTGGCTGTGACCATGGAGCTATTGGATCATGCTCTGCTGTGGCCATTGTTGGCTGTGACTATGGAAACCCTGGGCCATGCTCTGCTGTGGCCATTGCAAGCTATAACCATGGAACCATGGGGTCCTGCTATGTGCATTGTTGGCTCTGACCATGGAACTATTGGGTGCTGCTCTGTTGTGGCCATTGTTGGCTGTGACCATGGAGCTTTTGGGACATGTTCAGCTGTGGCCATTGTTGGCTGTGAACATGGAGATGTTGGGTCATGCTCTCCTGTGGACATTGTTGGCGGTGACCATGGAACCATTAGGTCTGGCTATGGCCTTTGTAGGCTGTGACCATGGAACAGTAGGGTCATGCTCTGCTGTGGCCATTGCTGACTGTTACCCTGGAGCCATTGGGTCATGCTTTGCTTTGGCCATTATTGACTGTGATCATGGAACCATTGGGTCATGCTCTGCTTTGGCCATTCTTGGCTTTGACCATGGAGCCGTTGGATCATGCTCTGCCGTGGCCATTGTTGGCTGTGACCATGGCGCTATTGGATCATGCTCTGCTGTGGCCATTGCAGGCTCTGACCCTGGAAACATGGGGTCCTGCTATGTGCAGTGTTGGCTCTGACCATGGAACTATTGGGTGCTGCTCTGCTGTGGCCATTGCTGACTGTGACCATGGAGCCATTGGGTCATTCTCTGCTGTGGCCATTGTTGGCTGTGTCCACGGAGCTTTTGGGACATGCTCAGCTGTGGCCATTGTTGGCTGTGACCATGGAGATGTTGGGTCATGCTCTGCTGTGGACATTGTTGGTGGTGACCATGGAAGCATTGGGTATGGCTATGGCCCTTGTAGGCTGTGACCATGGAACGGTAGGGTCATGCTCTGCTGTGGCCATTGCTGACTGTGACCATGGAGCCATTGGGTCATGCTCTGCTTCGGCCATTATTGACTGTGACCATGGAACCATTGGGTCATGCTCTGCTTTGGCCATTATTGGCTGTGACCATGGAACCATTGGGTCATGCTCTGCTGTGGCCAATGCTGGCTGTGACCATGGAGCCATTGGATCATGCTCTGCCATGGCCATTGCTGGCTGTGACCATGGAACTGTTGGGTCATGCTCTGCTGCAGCCAGGGTTGGCTGTGACCATGGAGCCATTGGATCATGATCTGCTGTGGCCATTGTTGGTTGTGACAATGGAAACCCTGGGCAATGCTCTGCTGTGGCCATTGCAAGCTGTGACCATGGAACCATGGTGTCCTTCTATGTGCATTGTTGGCTCTGACCATGGAAATATTGGGTGCTGCTCTGCTGTGGCCATTGTTGGTTGTGACCATGGAGCCATCTGGTAATGCTCTGCTGTGGACATTGTTGGCGGCGACCATGGGACCATTGGGTCTGGCTATGGCCTTTGTAGGCTGTGACAATGGAACGGTAGGGTCATCCTCTGCTGTGGCCATTGCTGACTGTGACCATGGAGCTATTGGGTCATGCTCTGCTTTGGCCGTTGTTGGCTGTGACCTTGGAGCTATTAGATCATGCTCTGCTGTGGCCATTGTTGGCTGTGACTATGGAAACCCTGGGCCATGCTCTGCTGTGGCCATTGCAAGCTATGACCATGGAACCATGGGGTCCTGCTATGTGCATTGTTGGCTCTGACCATGGAACTATTGGGTGCTGCTCTGCTGTGGCCATTGTTGGCTGTGACCATGGAGCTTTTGGGACATGTTCAGCTGTGGCCATTGTTGGCTGTGAACATGGAGATGTTGGGTCATGCTCTCCTGTGGAAATTGTTGGCGGTGACCATGGAACCATTAGGTCTGGCTATGGCCTTTGTAGGCTGTGACCATGGAACAGTAGGGTCATGCTCTGCTGTGGCCATTGCTGACTGTGACCCTGGAGCCATTGGGTCATGCTATTCTTTGGCCATTATTGACTGTGATCATGGAACCATTGGGTCATGCTCTGCTTTGGCCATTCTTGGCTTTGACCATGGAGCCATTGGATCATGCTCTGCCGTGGCCATTGCTGGCTGTGACCATGGAACACTTGGGTCATGCTCTGCTGTGGACATTGTTCGCGGTGACCATGGAACCATTAGGTCTGGCTATGGCCTTTGTAGGCTGTGACCATGGAACAGTAGGGTCATGCTCTGCTGTGGCCATTGCTGAATGTGACCATAGAGCTATTGGGTCACGCTCTGCTTTGGCCATTGTTGGCTGTGACCATGGAACCATTGGGTCATGCCCTGCTTTGGGCATTGTTGGCTGTGACCATGGAGCTGTTGGATCATGCTCTGCCGTGGCCATTGCTGGCTGTGACCATGGAACTGTTGGGTCATGCTCTGCTGCAGCCATGGTTGCCTGTGACCATGGAGCCATTGGATCATGATCTGCTGTGGCCATTGTTGGCTGTGACCATGGAAACCCTGGGTCATGCTCTGCTTTGGCCATTGCTGGCTGTGACCATGGAACTGTTGGGTCATGCTCTGCTGCAGCCATGGTTGGCTGTGACCATGGAGCCATTGGATCATGATCTGCTGTGGCCATTGTTGGCTGTGACCATGGAGCCATTGCGTAATGCTCTGCTGTGGACATTGTTGGCGGTGAGCATGGGACCAATGGGTCTGGCTATGACCTTTGCAGTCTGTGGCCATGGAACGGTAGTCATGCTCTGCCGTGGGCATTGCTGGCTGGGACCATGGAACTGTTGGGTCATGCTCTGCTGTGGCCATGGTTGGCTGTGACCATGGAAACCCTGGGCCATGCTCGGCTGTGGCCATTGCAAGCTGTGACCATGGAACCATGGGGTCCTGCTTTATGGATTGTTGGCTCTGACCATGGAACTACTGGGTGCTGCTCTGCTGTGTCCATTGTTGGCTGTGACCATGGAGCTTTTGGGACATGTTCAGCTGTGGCCATTGTTGGCTGTGACCATGGAGACCTTGGTCATGCATTGCTGTGGACATTGTTGGCGATGACCATGGAACCATTGGGTCTGGCTCTGGCCTTTGTAGGCTATGACCATGGAACAGTAGGGTCATGCTCTGCTGTGGCCATTGCTGACTGTGACCATGGAGCCATTGGGTCATGCTCTGCTTTGGCCATTGCTGACTGTGACCATGGAGCTATTGGGTCATGCTCTGCCTGGGCCATTGTTGGCTGTGACCCCATAGAGCTATTGGATCATGCTCTGCTGTGGCCATTGTTGCTGTGACTATGGAAACCCTGGGCCATGCTCTGCTGTGGCCATTTCAAGCTATGACCATGGAACCATGGGGTCCTGCTATGTGCATTGTTGGCTCTGACCATGGAACTATTGGGTGCTGCTCTGTTGTGGCCATTGTTGGCTGTGACCATGGAGCTTTTGGGACATGTTCAGCTGTGGCCATTGTTGGCTGTGAACATGGAGACGTTGGGTCATGCTCTGCTGTGGACATTGTTGGCGGTGACCATGGAACCATTGGGTCTGGCTATGGCCTTTGTAGGGTGTGACCATTTAACGGTAGGGTCATGCTCTCCTGTGGCCATTGCTGACTGTGACCATGGAGCCATTGGGTCATGCTCTGCCTTGGCCATTATTGACTGTGACCATGGAACCATTGGGTCATGCTCTACTTTGGCCATTCTTGGCTGTGACCATGGAGCCATTGGATCATGCTCTGCCCTGGCCATTGCTGGCTGTGACCATGGAACTGTTGGGTCATGCTCTGCTGCAGCCATGTTTGGCTGTGACCATGGAGCCATTTGATCATGATCTGCTGTGGCCATTGTTGGCTGTGACCATGGAAACCCTGGGTCAGGCTCTGCTGTGGCCATTGCAACCAGTGACCATTGAACCATGGGGTCCTGCTATGTGCATTATTTGCTCTGACCATGGAACTATTGGTTGCTGCTCTGCTGTGGCCATTGTTGGCTGTGAACATGGAGCTTTTGGGAGATGATCATCTGTGGCCATTGTTGGGTGTGACCATGGAGCCATTGGGTCATACTCTGCTGTGGACATTGTTGGCAGTGACCATTGGGACCATTGGGTCTGGCTATGGCCTTTGTAGGCTGTGACCATGGAACGATAGGGTCATTCTCTGCTATGGACATTGATGACTGTGACCATGGAACTGTTGGGTCATGCTCTGCTGCAGCCATGGTTGGCTGTGACCATGGAGCCATTGGATCATGATCTGCTGTGGCCATTGTTGGCTGTGACCATGGAAACCCTGGGCCATGCTCGGCTGTGGCCATTGTAAGCTTTGACCATCGAACCATGGGGTCCTGCTATGTGCATTGTTGGCTCTGACCATGGAACTATTGGGTGCTGCTCTGCTGTGGCCATTGTTGGCTGTGACCATGGAGCTTTTGGGACATGCTCAGCTGTGGCCATTGTTGGCAGTGACCATGGAGCCGTTGGATCATGCTCTGCCGTGGCCATAGCTGGCTGTGACCATGGAACTGTTGGGTCATGCTCTGCTGTGGCCATGGTTGAATGGGACCATGGAGCCATTGGATCATGCTCTGCTGTGGCTATTGTTGGCTGTGTCCAGGGAAACCCTGCGCCATGCTCTGCTGTGGCCATTGCAAGCTGTGACCATGGAACCATGGGGTCCTGCTATGTGCATTGTTGGCTCTGACCATGGAACTATTGGGTGCTGCTCTGTTGTGGCCATTGTTGGCTGTGACCATGGAGCGGTTGGGTCATGCTCTACTGTGGACATTGTTGGCAGTGAGCATGGGACCATTGGGTCTGGCTGTGGCCTTTGTAGGCTGTAACCATGGAACTGTTGGGTCATGCTCTGCTGCAGCCATTGTTGGCTGTGACCATGGAGCCATTGGATCATGCTCTGCTGTGGCCATTGGTGGCTGTGACCATGGAGCCATTGGGTCTGGCTATGGTCTTTGCAAGCTGTGGCCATGGAACGGTAGTCATGCTCTGCCGTGGCCATTGCTGGCTGTGACCATGGAACTGTTGGGTCATGCTCTGCTGTGGCCATTGTTGGGTGTGACCATGGAGCCATTGGATCATGCTCTGCTGTGGCCATTGTTGGCTGTGACCATGGAAACCCTGGGCCATGCTTTGCTGTGGCCCCTGCTAGCTGTGACCATATGTGCATTGTTGGCTCTGACTATGGAACTATTGAGTGCTGCTCCGCTGTGGCCATTGTTGGCTGTGACCATGGAGCTTTTGGGACATGCTCAGCTGTGGACATTGTTGGCGGTGACCATGGAACCATTGGGTCTGGCTATGGCCTTTGTAGGCTGTGACCATGGAATGGTAGGGTCATGTTCTGCTGTGGCCATTGCTGACTGTGACCATGGAGCCATTGGGTCATGCTCTGCTTTGGCCATTGTTGGCTGTGACCATGGAGCCGTTGGATCATGCTCTGCCGTGGCCATTGCTGGCTGTGACCATGGAAACCCTGGGCCATGATGTGCTGTGGCCATTGCAAGCTGTGACCATGGAACCATGGGGTCCTGATATGTGCATTGTTGGCTCTGACCATGGAACTATAGGGTGCTGCTCTGCTGTGGCCATTGTTGGCTGTAACCATGGAGCCTTTTTGACATGCTCAGCTGTGGCCATTGTCGGCTGTGACCATGGAGCCGTTGGGTCATGCTCGGCTGCGGATATTGTTGGCGGTGACCATGGAACCATTGGGTCTGGCTTTGGCCATTGTTGGTGGTGACCATGGAACCATTGGGTCTGGCTTTGGCCTCTGTAGGCTGTGACCATGGAACGGTAGTGTCCTTCTCTGCTGTGGCCATTGTTGGCTGTGACCATGGAGCCATTGGATCATGCTCTGCTGTGGCCATTGTTGGCTGTGACCATGGTAACCTCGGGCCATGCTCTGCTGTGGCCTTTGTAGGCTGTGACCATGGAACGGTAGGGTCATGCTCTGCTGTGGCCATTGCAACCAGTGACCATGGAACCATGGGGTCCTGCTATGTGCATTATTTGCTCTGACCATGGAACTATTGGGTGCTGCTCTGCTGTGGCCATTGTTGGCTGTGACCATGGAGCTTTTGAGAGATGCTCAGCTGTGGCCATTGGTGGGTATGACCATAGAGCCATTGGGTAATACTCTGCTGTGGACATTGTTGGCAGTGACCATGGGACCATTGGGTCTGGATATGGCCTTTGTAGGCTGTGACCATGGAACGATAGGTTCATGCTCTGCTATGGACATTGATGACTGTGACCATGGAACTGTTGGGTCATGCTCTGCTGCAGCCATGGTTGGCTGTGACCATGGAGCCATTGGATCATGATCTGCTGTGGCCATTGTTGGCTGTGACCATGGAAACCCTGGGCCATGCTCGGCTGTGGCCATTGTAAGCTATGACCATTGAACCATGGTGTCCTGCTATGTGCATTGTTGGCTCTAACCATGGAACTATTGGGTGCTGCTCTGCTGTGGTCATTGTTGGCTGTGACCATGGAGCTTTTGGGACATGCTCAGCTGTGGCCATTGTTGGCAGTGACCATGGAGCCGTTGGATCATGCTCTGCCGTGGCCATAGCTGGCTGTGACCATGGAACGGTTGGGTCATGCTCTGCTGTGGCCATGGTTGACTGGGACCATGGAACTATTGGGTCATGCTCTGCTGTGGACATTGTTGGCAGTGAGCATGGGACCATTGGGTCTGGCTGTGGCCTTTGTAGGCTGTGACCATGGAACCGATGTGTCATGCTCTGCTGTGGCCGCTGCCTATTGTGACCATGGAACCGTTGGGTCATGCTCTGCTGCAGCCATTGTTGGCTGTGACCTTGAAGCCATTGGATCATGCTCTGCTGTGGCCATTGTTGGCTGTGACCATGGAAACCCTGGGCCATGCTTTGCTGTGACCACTGCTAGCTGTGACCATGGATCCATGGGGCCCTGCTATGTGCATAGTTGGCTCTGACTATGGAACTATTGGGTGCTGCTCCGCTGTGGCATTGTTGGCTGTGACCATGGAGCTTTTGGGACATGCTCAGCTGTGGACATTTTTGGCGGTGACCATGGAACCATTGGGTCTGGCTATGGCTTTTGTAGGCTGCGACCATGCAACGGTAGGGTCATGCTCTGCTGTGGCCATTGCTGACTGTGACCATGGAGCCATTGGGTCATGCTCTGCTTTGGCCATTGTTGGCTGTGACCATGGAACTGTTGGGTCATGCTCTGCTGCAGCCATGGTTGGCTGTGACCATGGAGCCATTGGATCATGATCTGCTGTGGCCATTGTTGGCTGTGACCTTGGAAACCCTGGGCCATGATCTGCTGTGGCCCTTGCAAGCTGTGACCATGGAACCATGGGGTCCTGATATGTGCATTGTTGGCTCTGACTATGGAACTATTGGGTGCTGCTCTGCTGTGGCGATTGTTGGCTGTGACCATGGAGCTTTTTTGACATGCTCAGGTGTGGCCATTGTCGGCTGTGACCATGGAGCCGTTGGATCATGCACTGCCGTGGCCACTGCTGGCTGCTACCATGGAACTGTTGGGTCTGGCTATAGCCTCTTTAGGCTCTGACCATGGAACTGTTGGATCATGCTCTGCTGTGGCCATTGTTGGCTGTGACCATGGAAAACCCTGAGCCATGCTCTGCTGTGGCCATTGCAAGCTGTGACCATGGAACCATGGAGTACCTTTATGTGCATTGCTGGCTGTTACCATGAAGCCATTGGGTCATGCTCTGCTGCGGACATTGTTGGCGGTGACCATGGAACCATTGGGTCTGGCTTTGGCCATTGTTGGCGGTGACCATGGAACCATTAGGTCTGGCTTTGGCCTATGTAGGCTGTGACCATGGAACGGTAGGGTCCTTCTCTGCTGTGTCCATTGTTGGCTGTGACCATGGAGCCATTGGATCATGCTCTGCTGTGGCCATTGTTGGCTGTGATCATGGAGTCATTGGATCATGCTCTGCTGTGACCATTGTTGGCGCTGACCATGGTATCCTTGGGCCATGCTCTGCTGTGACCTTTGTAGGCTGTGACCATGGAGCCGTAGGCTCATCCTCTGCTGTGGCCATTGCTGGCTGTGACTCTGGAGCCATTGGATCATGCTCTGCTGTGGCCATTGTTGGCTGTGACTATGGAAACCCTGGGCCATGCTCTGCTGTGGCCATTGCAAGCTGTGACCATGGAACCATTGGGTACTGCTATGTGCATTGCTGGCTGTGACCATGGAACCATTGGGTCTGGCTTTGGGCTCTGTAGGCTGTGGCCATGGAACGGTAGGGTCCTGCTCTGCTGTGGCCATTGTTGGCTGCAACCATGGAGCCATTGGATCATGCTCTGCTGTGGCCATTGTTGGCTGTGACCATGGTAACCTTGGGCCATGCTCTGCTGTGGCCTTTGTAGGCTGTGACCATGGAGCCATTGGATCATGCTCTGCTGTGGCCATTGTTGGCTGTGACCATGGAGCCCTAGGCTCATGCCCTGCTCTGGCCATTGCTGGCTGTGACCATGGAACCGTGGGAGTCTGTCACTTCCCACGGCTGTAATTCATATGGCAAACATAGTTTGTGTGACGGATGCTGGTTCTACACTAGGACATTGTTGTCCTTCTCTCTGCTCTTTAATTCTGGTTCCATGTCACCTGCTCCTGTCTGGCCAGGTAGCAGGCGTGAGGTACCGTCATTGGTTACGGATTGCACCTTGTGCCCCAGAACGCCTCTGCCCGCAACACATCTGTGCCAGGGCAACCCCCCTCGCTCGTGGGTTATTCTAAATACTGAAACTAGCGGCCCCGCCATTGACTCGAGGCCAGCAGGGGTTGATGCACTTGTGGTTGACACCATACTCTTCCATGAACCTCCGAATTCCGAACTTTGGAAATCCTTCAAATGAGGTGTGGGGGCTGGGCGGTAATTATCTCACTTTAGGGAGTCTGGAATGCCGTGGGCAGGGAATAACATCTTGAATATTGGTACCACCTCTCGGGAAGCCATGTGGGCTGACATGAACCTCACCCTAAGTAGCCGTCAATCACAAACAAGAAGTGTTAGTCGTTCAAGATGATGTCAAATTTGACTCACCTGTCACACCACTGGGTCATGCTCTGCTGTGGACATTGGATGCTCTGGCTGGGTCCTGCTCTGCTTTGGACATTGGATGCTCTGGCTGGGTCCTGCTCTGGTGTGGACATTGGATGCTTCTGGTTGTGTCGTGCTCTGCTATGGACATTGGATGGGTCATGCTCTGCTTTGGACATTGGATGCTTCTGGCTGGGCCATGCTCTGCTTTGGACATTGGATGCTCCTGGCTGGGTCGTGCTCTGCTTTGGACATTGGATGCTTCTGGCTGGGTCATGCTCTACTGTGGACATTGGATGCTCTGGCTGGGTCCTGCTCTGCTTTGGACATTAGATGCTCTGGCTGGGTCCTGCTCTGGTGTGGACATTGGATGCTTCTGGTTGTGTCGTGCTCTGCTATGGACATTGGATGGGTAATGCTCTGCTTTGGACATTGGATGCTTCTGGCTGGGCCATGCTCTGCTTTGGACATTGGATGCTTCTGGCTGGGCCATGCTCTGCTTTTAACATTGGATGCTTCTGGCTGGGTTATGCTCTGCTGTGGACATTGGATGCTCTGGCTGGGTCCTGCTCTGGTGCGACCATTGGATGCTTCTGGTTGTGTCGTGCTCTGCTATGGACATTGGATGGATCATGCTCTGCTGTGGACATTGGCTGGGTCATGCTCTGCTGTGGACATTGGATGCTTCTGGGTGGGTCATGCTCTGCTATGGACATTGTATGGGTCATGCTCTGCTGTGGACATTGGATGCTTCTGGCTGTGTCATGCTCTGCTATGGACATTGGATGGGTCATGCTCTGCTGTGGACATTGGCTGGGTCATGCTCTGCTGTGGACATTGGATGCTTCTGGGTGGGTCATGCTCTGCTATGGACATTGTATGGGTCATGCTCTCCTGTGGACATTGGATGCTTCTGGCTGTGTCATGCTCTGCTCTGGCCATTGGATGCTTCTGGCTGGGTCAGTCATGATGCTTCTGGCTGGGTTATGCTCTGCTGTGGACATTGGATGCTGCTTCTGGCTGGGCCATGCTCTGCTTTGGACATTGGATGCTTCTGGCTGGGCCATGCTCTGCTTTGGACATTGGATGCTTCTGGCTGGGTTATGCTCTGCTGTGGACATTGGATGCTTCTGGCTGGGTTATGCTCTGCTGTGGACATTGGATGCTTCTGGCTGGGCCATGCTCTGCTTTGGACATTGGATGCTTCTGGCTGGGCCATGCTCTGCTTTGGACATTGGATGCTTCTGGCTGGGCCATGCTCTGCTTTCGACATTGGATGTTTCTGGCTGGGTTATGCTCTGCTGTGGACATTGGATGCTTCTGGCTGGGCCATGTTCTGCTTTGGACATTGGATGCTTCTGGCTGGGCCATGCTCTGCTTTTGACATTGGATGCTTCTGGCTGGGTTATGCTGTGCTGTGGACATTGGATGCTTCTGGCTGGGTCCTGCTCTGGTGTGGCCATCGGATGCTTCTGGTTGTGTCGTGCTCTGCTGTGGACATTGGATGCTCCTGGCTGGGTCGGTCTTGATGCTTCTGGCTGAGTCATGCTCTGTTCTGGCCATTGGATGCTTCTGGCTTGGTCGGTCATGATGCTTCTGGCTGGGCCATGCTCTGCATTGGCCATTGGATGCTTCTGGCTGGGTCATGCTCTGCTGAGGACATTCGATGGGTCATGCTCTGCTGTGAACATTGGATGGGTAATGCTCTGCTGTGGACATTGGATGCTTCTGTCTGGTTCGTGCTCTGCTGTGGACATTGGATGCTTCTGGCTGTGTCATGCTCTGCTATGGACATTGGATGGGTCATGCTCTGCTGTGGACATTGGCTGGGTCATGCTCTGCTGTGGACATTGGATGCTTCTGGGTGGGTCATGCTCTGCTATGGACATTGTATGGGTCATGCTCTGCTGTGGACATTGGATGCTTCTGGCTGTGTCATGCTCTGCTCTGGCCATTGGATGCTTCTGGCGGGGTCAGTCATGATGCTTCTGGCTGGGTTATGCTCTGCTGTGGACATTGGATGCTGCTTCTGGCTGGGCCATGCTCTGCTTTGGACATTGGATGCTTCTGGCTGGGCCATGCTCTACTTTGGACATTGGATGCTTCTGGCTGGGTTATGCTCTGCTGTGGACATTGGATGCTTCTGGCTGGGCCATGCTCTGCTTTGGACATTGGATGCTTCTGGCTGGGTTATGCTCTGCTGTGGACATTGGATGCTTCTGGCTGGGCCATGCTCTGCTTTGGACATTGGATGCTTCTGGCTGGGTCATGCTCTGCTTTGGACATTGGATGTTTCTGGCTGGGTTATGCTCTGCTGTGGACATTGGATGCTTCTGGCTGGGCCATGCTCTGCTTTGGACATTGGATGCTTCTGGCTGGGCCATGCTCTGCTTTTGACATTGGATGCTTCTGGCTGGGTTATGCTGTGCTGTGGACATTGGATGCTTCTGGCTGGGTCCTGCTCTGGTGTGGCCATTGGATGCTTCTGGTTGTGTCGTGCTCTGCTGTGGCCATTGGATGTTTCTGGCTTGGTCGGTCATGATGCTTCTGGTTGGGCCATGCTCTGCATTGGCCATGGGATGCTTCTGGCTGGGTCATGCTCTGCTGAGGACATTCGATGGGTCATGCTCTGCTGTGAACATTGGATGGGTCATGCTCTGCTGTGGACATTGGATGCTCCTGGCTGGGTCGTGCTCTGCTGTGGACATTGGATGGGTCATGCTCTGCTGTGGACATTGGATGCTCCTGGCTCGGTCATGCTCTGCTGTGGACATTGGATGGGTCATGCTCTGCTGTGGACATTGGATGCTTCTGGCTGGGTCATGCTCTGTTGTGGACATTGGATGCTTCTGGCTGGTTCGTGCTCTGCTGTGGACATTGGATGCTTCTGGCTGGGTCTGGCTCTGCTGTGGACATTGGATGCTTCTGGCTGGGTCGTGCTCTGCTGTGGACATTGGATGCTTCTAGCTGGGTCATGCTCTGCTGTGGACATTGGATGCTTCTGGCTGGGTCTGGCTCTGCTGTGGACATTGGATGCTTCTGGCTGGTTCGTGCTCTGCTGTGGACATCGGATGCTTCTGGCTGGTGTGTGCTCTGCTGTGGACATTGGATGCTTCTGGCTGGGTCGTGCTCTGATGTGGACATTGGATGCTTCTGGCTGGGTCATGTTCTGCTGTGGACATTGGATGGGTCATGCTCTGCTGTGAACATTGGATGGGTCATGCTCTGCTGTGGACATTGGATGCTCCTGGCTGGGTCGTGCTCTGCTGTGGACATTGGATGGGTCATGCTCTGCTGTGGACATTGGATGCTCCTGGCTCGGGCATGCTCTGCTGTGGACATTGGATGGGTCACGCTCTGCTGTGGACATTGGATGCTTCTGGCTGGGTCATGCTCTGTTGTGGACATTGGATGCTTCTGGCTGGTTCGTGCTCTGCTGTGGACATTGGATGCTTCTGGCTGGGTCTGGCTCTGCTGTGGACATTGGATGCTTCTGGCTGGGTCGTGCTCTGCTGTGGACATTTGATGCTTCTAGCTGGGTCGTGCTCTGCTGTGGACATTGGATGCTTCTGGCTGGGTCTGGCTCTGCTGTGGACATTGGATGCTTCTGGCTGGTTCGTGCTCTGCTGTGGACATTGGATGCTTCTGGCTGGTGTGTGCTCTGCTGTGGACATTGGATGCTTCTGGCTGGGTCGTGCTCTGCTGTGGACATTGGATGCTTCTGGCTGGGTCGTGCTCTGCTGTGGACATTGGATGCTTCTGGCTGGGTCGTGCTCTGCTGTGGACATTGGATGTTTCTGCTTGGTTCGTGCTCTGCTGTGGACATTGGATGCTCCTGGCTGGGTCGTGCTCTGCTGTGGACATTGGATGTTTCTGCTTGGTTCGTGCTCTGCTGTGGACATTGGATGCTTCTGGCTGGGTCGTGCTCTGCTGTGGACATTGGATGCTTCTGGCTGGTTCGTGCTCTGATGTGGACATTGGATGCTTCTGGCTGGGTCGTACTCTGCTGTGGACATTGGATGCTTCTGGCTGGGTCGTGCTCTGATGTGGACATTGGATGCTTCTGGCTGGGTCGTGCTCTGCTGTGGACATTGGATGCTTCTGGCTGGGTCGTGCTCTGCTGTGGACATTGGATGCTTCTGGCTGGGTCATGCTCTGCTGTGGACATTGGATGCTTCGGGCTGGGTCGTGCTCTGCTGTGGACATTGGATGTGTCATGCTCTGCTGTGGACATTGGATGCTTCTGGCTGGGTCGTGCTCTGTTGTGGACATTGGATGCTTCGGGCTGGGTCGTGCTCTGCTGTGGACATTGGATGTGTCATGCTCTGCTGTGGACATTGGATGCTTCTGGCTGGGTCATGCTCTGCTGTGGACATTGGATGCTTCTGGCTGGGTCGTGCTCTGCTGTGGACATTGGATGCTTCGGGCTGGGTCGTGCTCACCTGTGGACATTGGATGTGTCATGCTCTGCTGTGGACATTGGATGCTTCTGGCTGGGTCGTGCTCTGCTGTGGACATTGGATGCTTCTGGCTGGGCCATGCTCTGCTGTGGACATTGGATGGATCATGCTCTGCTGTGGACATTGGATGCTTCTGGCTGGGTCGTGCTCTGCTGTGGACATTGGATGCTTCTGGCTGGGTCGTGCTCTGCTGTGGACATTGGATGCTTCTGGCTGGGCCATGCTCTGCTTTGGACATTGGATGCTTCTGGCTGGGTCATGCTCTGCTGCGGACATTGGATGGGTCATGCTCTGCTGTGAGCATTGGATGCTTCTGGCTGGGTCATGCTCTGCTGTGCACATTGGATGGGTCATGCTCTGCTCTGGCCATTGGATGCTTCTGGCTGGGTCATGCTCTGCTGTGCACATTGGATGGGTCATGCTCTGCTGTGGACATTGGATGATTCTGGCTGGGTCATGCTCTGCTGTGGACATTGGATGCTTCTGGCTGGGTCAGTCATGATGCTTCTGG
The DNA here is from genome assembly GCF_040938575.1 of Ambystoma mexicanum. NCBI lineage: Eukaryota > Metazoa > Chordata > Amphibia > Caudata > Ambystomatidae > Ambystoma > Ambystoma mexicanum. Next base: position 37,514,996 of record NC_090929.1, read on the forward strand.
CTGGGTCATGCTCTGCTGTGGACATTGGATGCTTCTGGCTGGGTCATGCTCTGCTGTGGACATTGGATGCTCCTGGCTGGGTCGTGCTCTGCAGTGGACATTGGATGCTTCTGGCTGAGTCGTGCTCTGCTGTGGACATTGGATGCTTCTGGCTGGGTCATGCTCTGCTGTGGACATTGGATGCTTCTGGCTGGGTCATGCTCTGCTGTGGACATTGGATGCTCCTGGCTGGGTCGTGCTCTGCTGTGGACATTGGATGGGTCATGCTCTGCTGTGGGCATTGGATGCTCCTGGCTGGGTCGTGCTCTGCTGTGGACATTGGATGCTTCTGGCTGAGTCGTGCTCTGATGTGGACATTGGATGCTCCTGGCTGGGTCATGCTCTGCTGTGGACATTGGATGCTCCTAGCTGGGTCGTGCTCTGATGTGGAAATGGGATGCTTCTAGGCTGAGTCTTGCTCGGATGTAGACATTGAATGCTCCTGGCTGGGTCATGCTCTGCTGTGGACATTGGATGCTCCTGGCTGGGTCGTGCTCTGCTGTGGACATTGGATGCTTCTGGCTGAGTCGTGCTCTGATGTGGACATTGGATGCTCCTGGCTGGTTCATGCTATGTTGTGAACATTGGATGCTTCTGGCTGAGTAGTGCGCTGTTGTGGACATTGGATGCTTCTGGCTGGGCCATGCTCTGCTGTGGACATTGGATGCTTCTGGCTTGGTCATGCTCTGCTGTGGCCATTGGATGCTTCTAGCTGGGTCATGCTCTGCTGTGGACATTGGATGCTTCTGGCTGAGTCGTGCTCTTATGTGGACATTGGATGCTCCTGGCTGGTTCATGCTCTGTTGTGGACATTGGATGATTCTGGCTGAGTCGTGCTCTGTTGTGGACATTGGATGCTTCTGGCTAGGCCATGCTCTGCTGTGGACATTGGATGCTTCTGACTGGGTCATGCTCTGTTCTGGCCATTGGATGCTCCTGGCTGGGTCGTGCTCTGCTGTGGACATTGGATGGGCCATGCTCTGCTGTGGACATTGGATGCTCCTGGCTGGGTCGTGCTCTGCTGTGGACATTGGATGCTTCTGGCTGAGTCGTGCTCTGATGTGGACATTGGATGCTCCTGGCTGGTTCATGCTATGTTGTGAACATTGGATGCTTCTGGCTGAGTAGTGCGCTGTTGTGGACATTGGATGCTTCTGGCTGGGCCGTGCTCTGCTGTGGACCTTGGATGCTCCTGGCTGGGTCATGCTCTGCTGTGGCCATTGGATGCTCCTGGCTGGGTCGTGCTCTGCTGTGGACATTGGATGCTTCTGGCTGAGTCGTGCTCTGATGTGGACATTGGATGCTCCTGGCTGGTTCATGCTCTGTTGTGGACATTGGATGCTTCTGGCTGAGTCATGCTCTGTTGTGGACATTGGATGCTTCTGGCTGGGCCGTGCTCTGCTGTGGACATTGGATGCTTCTGGCTGGGTCATGCTCTGTTCTGGCCATTGGATGCTTCTGGCTGGGTCGTGCTCTGCTGTGGACATTGGATGCTTCTGGCTGGATCATGCTCTGATGTGGACATTGGATGCTCCTGGCTGGTTCATGCTATGTTGTGAACATTGGATGCTTCTGGCTGAGTAGTGCGCTGTTGTGGACATTGGATGCTTCTGGCTGGGCCATGCTCTGCTGTGGACATTGGATGCTTCTGGCTTGGTCATGCTCTGCTGTGGCCATTGGATGCTTCTAGCTGGGTCATGCTCTGCTGTGGACATTGGATGCTTCTGGCTGAGTCGTGCTCTTATGTGGACATTGGATGCTCCTGGCTGGTTCATGCTCTGTTGTGGACATTGGATGATTCTGGCTGAGTCGTGCTCTGTTGTGGACATTGGATGCTTCTGGCTAGGCCATGCTCTGCTGTGGACATTGGATGCTTCTGACTGGGTCATGCTCTGTTCTGGCCATTGGATGCTCCTGGCTGGGTCGTGCTCTGCTGTGGACATTGGATGGGCCATGCTCTGCTGTGGACATTGGATGCTCCTGGCTGGGTCGTGCTCTGCTGTGGACATTGGATGCTTCTGGCTGAGTCGTGCTCTGATGTGGACATTGGATGCTCCTGGCTGGTTCATGCTATGTTGTGAACATTGGATGCTTCTGGCTGAGTAGTGCGCTGTTGTGGACATTGGATGCTTCTGGCTGGGCCGTGCTCTGCTGTGGACCTTGGATGCTCCTGGCTGGGTCATGCTCTGCTGTGGCCATTGGATGCTCCTGGCTGGGTCGTGCTCTGCTGTGGACATTGGATGCTTCTGGCTGAGTCGTGCTCTGATGTGGACATTGGATGCTCCTGGCTGGTTCATGCTCTGTTGTGGACATTGGATGCTTCTGGCTGAGTCATGCTCTGTTGTGGACATTGGATGCTTCTGGCTGGGCCGTGCTCTGCTGTGGACATTGGATGCTTCTGGCTGGGTCATGCTCTGTTCTGGCCATTGGATGCTTCTGGCTGGGTCGTGCTCTGCTGTGGACATTGGATGCTTCTGGCTGGATCATGCTCTGTTCTGGCCATTGGATGCTTCTGGCTGGGTCGTGCTCTGCTGTGGACATTGGATGCTTCTGGCTGGGTCATGCTCCGCTGTGGACATTGGATGCTCCTGGCTGGTTCATGCTCTGCTGTGGACATTGGATGCTTCTGGCTGGGTCAGTCATGATGCTTCTGGCTGGGTCATGCTCTGCTCTGGACATTGGATGCTTCTGGCTGGGTCATGCTCTGCTGTGGACATTGGATGCTCCTGGCTGGGTCATGCACTGCTGTGGACATGGGATGCTTCTGGCTGGGTCGTGCTCTGCTGTGGACATTGGATGGGTCATGCTCTGCTGTGGACATTGGATGGGTCATGCTCTTCTGTGGCCATTGGATGCTTCTGGCTGGGTCATGCTCTGCTGTGGACATTGGATGCTCCTGGCTGGGTCATGCTCTGCTGTGGACATGGGATGCTTCTGGCTGGGTCTTGCTCTGCTGTGGACATTGGATGGGTCATGCTCCTTTGTGGCCATTGGATGCTTCTTGCTGGGGATTACATGGGTGACACCACTGACATCCCTGTATCATTTATTCAAATGCCTTCTCCAGCCAGGGGAACCACACTTCCTCTCATGCAGCATAGCTGGTAGGAGCAGGGCTCGCTGTACAGGGATCCTTGGCATGCCTGAGCACCTCTCCACACTTGTGCAGCATAGGTGGTAGGAGCAGGGCTCGCTGTACAGGGATGCTGCCTTGGCATGCCTGAGCACCTCTCCACACTTGTGCAGCATAGGTGGTAGGAGCAGGGCTCGTTGTACAGGGATGCTGCCTTGCCATGCCTGAGCACCTCTCCACACTTGTGCAGCATAGGTGGTAGGAGCAGGGCTCGCTGTACAGGGATGCTGCATTGGCATGCCTGAGCACCTCTCCACACTTGTGCAGCATAGGTGGTAGGAGCAGGGCTCGCTGTACAGGGATGCTGCCTTGCCATGCCTGAGCACCTCTCCACACTTGTGCAGCATAGGTGGTAGGAGCAGGGCTCGCTGTACAGGGATGCTGCATTGGCATGCCTGAGCACCTCTCCACACTTGTGCAGCATAGGTGGTAGGAGCAGGGCTCGCTGTACAGGGATGCTGCCTTGATATTCCCTTCTGAACAAGAGTACCAACAGCGATGGCTGCGGACTCTCACAATGGGTAAAACCACAGAACAGGTTATCGTGCCATGATCTTTCGAGAGAGGGGTGCCTGCTACCTTTTTTGCAATTTTGTAAGGAACTTGGGGTTGGTCACCCTAGGTTACCTGGGGGCAACCAGACGTGGACCCCTTGCTCACTGTGCTTAGAGAGGCTCAGCTTCACCTCACTGATTATGCCCAACAAGGCTGAAACACGTGTATGGGGTTGCTGTTGGTACTCTTGTTCAAGAGGATTTGCCATAGCATTTCGGTGCTGGACTGCCCATGTGGGCGGGACAAAGACTGATATGCAAATGAATATTTCCCATCTGTGAAAGGTACAGTGAGCAAAAAGCGTGCGCTGCAATCTCTCATCTCAGAACAGGTTACCATGCCTTGTTCTTCCCAGAGAGGGGCGCCTGCTACTTTTGTTGAATTCTTTGAAGGAACTTGGGGTTGGTCACTCTACGTTACCTGGGGGCAACCAGACGTGGGACCCTTGCTCACTGTGCTCAGAGAGGCACAGCTCCACCTCACTGATGAGGCCCAACAAGGCTGAAACACGTGTATGGGGTTGCTGTTGGTGCTCTTGTTCAGAGAGGAATTGCCATAGCATTTCGGTGCTGGACTGCCCATGTGGGCGGGACAAAGACTGATATGCAAATGGATATTTCCCATCTGTGAAAGGTACAATGAGCAAAAAGAAATGGCTGCGACCTACTACCTTTTTGAAACGTGTTTGTATATGTCCCTGCAAATGCCTCTGTGCGTATGGGTGTATATTGGTCTAAATATGTTTAAGTCTGAGGGGATCTTTTTGGAGTCACCCAGAGCATCAATCGAAGCTCTCAAGACAGGCACCTGTCTTAATGCCTCCTGGGGTGGGGGGGATTTTCATTGTTTTTGAACGCTGAGGGTGGGGTCACAGCGGGAGTTACGTTTCAGCCTCCCGTTTACCCTCCGCCTTCAAAAACAACCTGGTTTTACACCAGCATGAGATTTTCATGCTGGCGTTAAACCAATGATTTCCTGTGGAAACTGCCAAGTTTTTGCACCACAGGAAATCATTGTAAACGCTGCCTGCCATGCGTACACGGAAGGCAGCATTTAAGTATAAAGTGGCTTTTGCTGTCTCTTTACACTTCGCATGGAACTCCGCAATGCAAATGACGAAGGTTGCCCAGGAGGGACCTACTTGCACATACGTGCAAACGTAATACAAAATGAGCTCCCATGTGTTTGTGTATCTTTGCCTACATATGCAAATGTAGTGCCTCATGACTGCACCCACCTCTGTGTTTGCCTGTCAGTGCATTCCTCTGCCTGAGACTGTATATGCGTGTCAGTTCATACCTGTGTGTTTGTTTATATGTGTAGGTCGATATAGTTATATGTATGTTGCTATATGTGTGTGTATTTATTTGTGTGTATATGTATATATGCCTGTGCTTGTGTGTGTGTGTGTGTGTCTGTAAAGGTGTATCTGTGCAAGACTGTATGGAGCTCATTTTGCTCCAAATTGTAATTTGGTGGCAGGGAGCCCTTACATGTTGACATCCATGTAGGCAGGTTCCCCTGCCAAATTCTCATCATTTGCACGGTAGAGTGCAAAAGTGCAGGGCAAAAGGTGGCGCACACATATGTACTCTGGCTTTTGCTGTGTACTATTGTACTCCACTGTGCAAAGTGAGTAAGCACTGATTGGCATGCTCGCCTGACAGGCAGCGTTTACTGTTAATTGAGAGTGCTGCTTGTCAGGTTTACATGCCAAGCGGCATTCACAATTACAATTAAACGTCGCCCGACATGCTTGAATGTTGGGCTGTGTTTAATAGACTGATTACCATGCGTGCATAGTAAGCAGCATTCCCAATTACAAATAAATGCTGCCGGACGTGCAAGCATGTCAGGCAACATTTAATTGTATATGCTGGTAGGCAGTGTGTACAATGGATCCCTATGAGGTCCGCATGGTTTATGCTGGTGTATAAAGCAGGCAGACCCGATAGGGATGAAAATCTTTGCCGTCGCAAATGCTGGAGCATTTGTTGGCGGAGAGGAAGGAAGGCAGCGTAAATGCAAATTGCGTTCCGTCCCTCTGCTATGCCATACAAATGATTGAAAATGAGCCGTGGCGTGAATGGAAGGCGCGAAAGCCTTACTCAGGGTGTTTATGCCTTCTATTCCTGTTACGGCTCTGATGAACATGAGCCCCTGGGTGGTTGTGTCTATATATATGTTCATGTACTTACCTTTATGTGAGGGTGTGCTTGTGTGTGAGTCCACATGCGTGTGTCTGAATATACCTACATGTGGGTGTGTGTGTGTGTTTGCGTATGCCAGTGTGCATGTATTTTTGTGTGTGTTTGAGTGTGTGTGTGTGCATGCTAGAGTTTGCGTATGCCTGTTTGCCTGTGTTTCTTTTGGTGTTTGTATGCCAGTGTGTGCCTGTGTGTGCATTTGACTATGTTTACTCATATGCCAGTGTGTATGTGTGTGTGTTTGCCAGCATGTGTGTGTGCATGTTTGTTTGCCAGTGTTAGTGTGTGTGTTTGTCTGAGTTGGTGTGCGTGGTTGTTTGTGTGTATGTATGCCTGTGTGTGTGTGTATGTGTGTTTGTATGTGAGTAGGTATGCATGCCATTTCTATGTGTATATGTGTATTTGTGTGTATGTACATGTGTCTGTGTATATTTATGGCAGTGTGCACAGGTGAGTATGTATTTAGATGTGGAGTTTCTCTTCTGAGTGTGTGTGTGGTGTGTGTGTGTGAATGCATGCGTGTGTGTGTGTTGCTGTGTGTGTGTGTGTGGTGTGTGTGTGTGTGCGCGTGTGTGTGTGTGTGGTGTGGTGTGTGTGTGTGTGCGTGTCGCTGTGTTGCTGTGTGTGTGTGTGTGGTGTGTGTGTGTGGTGTGTGTGTGTGCGTGTGTGTGTGTGTGCGTGCGTGCGTGTGTGTGTGTGTGTGCATGCGTGTGCGTGTGTGTGGTGTGTGTGTGCGTGTGTGTGTGTGGTATGTGTGTGTGGTGTGTGTGTGTGTGTGTGGTGTGTGTGTGCGTGTGTGTGTGTGGTGTGTGTGTGCGTGTGTGTGTGTGTGGTGTGTGTGTGCGTGCGTGTGTGTGTGTGTGGTGTGTGTGTGCGTGTGTGTGTGTGGTGTGTGTGTGCGTGCGTGTGCGTGTGTGTGTGTGGTGTGTGTGTGCGTGCGTGTGTGTGTGTGTGGTGTGTGTGTGTGTGTGGTGTGTGTGGTGTGTGTGTGCGTGTGTGTGTGCGTGCGTGTGTGTGTGTGTGTGCGTGCGTGTGCGTGTGTGTGGTGTGTGTGTGCGTGCGTGTGTGTGTGTGGTGTGTGTGTGTGGTGTGTGTGTGTGTGGTGTGTGTGTGCGTGTGTGTGTGTGTGGTGTGTGTGTGTGTGTGTGCGTGCGTGTGTCGCTGTGTCGCTGTGTGTGTGTGTGTGTGTGTGTGTGGAAGGCAGTGCCCCTCCTGAGCGTGGGGGCAGGCTTGGCAGGTGAGCCCGCAGGCTGCCTAGGAATACACCCAGCAGCCCCCAGCCCCGTGATTGCTGCCTCCCCAAGGACAGGCGCTGCCTGTTCCCGAGTCCAGGCTATTAGGCGCCGGCAGCGGCAGCTGCAGCCACCAGCAGCCTGGACGCGGGGGTCAAACGATCCGCAATAAAAGCGACCCTCAGCCAGCGCCCTCCACTGTCTGCTAAATTAAAGGGCTGAGAGCTAGGGACAGCGCGAACCCACCGGGCCCCTCCGCGGCACACGCCCGCCCGCCCGCCCACCCTGTGTCATTTGGGACGGACACCTGCTCCCTCGTCATTGTGCGGACACAGGCCTCGGAGGACGCGCGAGTAATGGCCACAGTTACCATGATCTATCGCGACACATTATGCCCTGAACGCATGGCAATGCACCAATCTATCAAGCACCCGGGAGCTGCAGAGGTGCACAGAGCCCTTACAGCCGAGGAGACAGAGAAGCAGAACTGGGTGACAGCCAGAAGGCACCAAGAAGCCCCCCATGAGCCTGACATCATGGCACAGATCCCAGGTCACTCTCAGGGCTCTAGTGATGGACCGGGCCTCCAAGGAGCCCCACCTCCCTGAGTGCTCCCCAGAAGATGCCCTGGTCTCCCTGAGCGTTTCCTTCCAAGTGTTCCTGAGAACTCCCTTCCAGGTCTCCCTGGGTGTGCTCCAGAAGATGCCCAGGTCTCTCTCAGTGCTCTCCAGAAGATGCCTAGGTCTTCCTGAGTGCTCTCCAGAAAATGCCCAGGTCTCCCTGAGGGCTTCCAGGGGTCCCTGAGTGCCCACTTTACGATGCCCAGGTGTCCCTGAGTGCTCTCCAGAAGATGCCCAGGTCTCCTTGAGTTCTCCCTTCCAGGTGTTCCTGAGTGCTTCCTTTACGATGTCCAGGTCTCCCTGAGCGCTCCCTTCCAGGTGTCCCTGAGCACTCCCTTCCAGGCCTCCCTGAGTGCTCTCCAGAAGATGCAAAGGTCTGTCTCAGTGCTCTCTAGAAGATGCCCAGGTCTCCTTGAGTGCTCCCCAGAAGATGCTCAGGTCTCCCTGAGTGTGCTCCAGAAGATGCCCAGGTCTCCCTGTGTGCTCTCCAGAAGGTGCCCAGGTCTCCCTGGGTGCTCTCCAGAAGATTCCTAGGTCTCCCTGAGTGTGCTCCAGAAGATGCCCAGGTCCCCCTGAGCGCTCCCGTCCAGGTGTCCCTGAGTGCTCCCTTTACGATGCCCAGGTCTCCCTGAGCGCTTCCTTCCAGGCCTCCCTGAGTGCTCTCCAGAAGATGCCGAGGTCTCTCTCAGTGCTCTCCAGAAGATGCCCAGTTCTCCCTGAGTGCTCCCCAGAAGATGCCCTGGTCTCCCTGAGTGTGCTCCAGATAATGCCCAGGTCTCCCTGAGTGCTCACCAGAAGATGCTCAGGTCTCCCTGAGTGTGCTACAGAAGATGGCCAGGTCTCCCTGTGTGCTCTCCAAAAGATGCCCAGGTCTACCTGAGTGTTCTCCAGAAGATGCCCAGGTCTCCCTGAGTGTGCTACAGAAGATGGCCAGGTCTCCCTGTGTGCTCTCCAGAAGTGCCCAGGTCTCTCCGAGTGCTCTCCAGAAGATACCCAGGTCTCTCTGAGTGCTCCCTTTAAGATGCCCAGGTGTCCCTGAGTGTGCTCCAGAAGATGCCAAGGTCTTCCTGAGTGCACCCTTTAAGATGCCCAGCTCTCCCTGCGTGCTCTCCAGAAGATGCCTAGGGCTCCCTGGGCGCTCTCCAGAAGATGCCCAGGTCTCCCTAGGTGCTCCCCAGAAGATGCCTAGGTCTCCCTGAGTGCCCTCCAGAAGATGCCCAGGTCTCGGTGGGTGCTCCCTTTAAGATGCCCAGGTGTCCCTGAATGCTCCCTTTAAGATGCCCAGGTCTCCCTGGGTGCTCTCCAGATGATGCCCATGTCTACCTTAGTGTGCTCCAGAAGGTGCTCAGGGATCCCTGAGTACTCTCCAGAATATGCCCAGGTCTACCTGAGTGTGCTCCAGAAGATGCCCAGGTCTCCCTGAGTGTGCCCCAGAAGATGCCTAGTTCTCCCTGAGTGTGCTTCAGAAGATGCCTAGGTCTCCCTGAGTGTGCTCCAGATGATACCCAGATCTCCCTGAGTGCTCCCTTTAAGATGTCCAAATCTCCCTGAGTGCTCTCTAGAAGAGGTGGGGTCTCCCTGAGTGCTCCCTTCAAGAGGCCCAAGTCTCCCTGAGTGTTCTCCAGACGAAGCACAGGTCCCCCCGAGTGCTCCCATTGAGATGTGCAGCTCTCCCTGAGCGCTCTCCAGAAGCTGCCCAGGTCTCCCTGAGTTATCCCCTTAGAATGGCAGGGAGTGGGTGGGTAGAGTTTAGTTTTCATTGTGAACACTGCTCACCATGCACACATGTCAGAGAGCCTTTGATCTGTGAGCATGGCAAGCGGTGCTCACAAACAAAAGTAAACGCTTCCTGGCATTCCGGGTATAGTCTACTCACTTTGAACTGCGGGGTGCAAATGTGAAGGGCAAAAGGTAGCATACACCCCTGTGCGCCGCCTTTTGCCCTTAACATTTGTAACCCGCAGTGCAAATTGACAAAATTTGCCAGAGGGGACCCACTTATGTGACAGTGCAAATGTAACAAGTCCCAGCGGCAAAATTATGCATTTCGGGAGCATGAGCTCCCAAGAGTCACTTTGGGTCTTCAGGATAATGCTCAGCATTACCCGGGGGGTCTTCAGGGGAACACACAAAGTTACCTGGGGCCCTCAGGAGAACACACAGAGATACCCGGGACCCTCAGGAGAACACACAGAGTTATCTGGGACCCTACAGAGAACACACAAAGTTACCTGGCACCCTCAGGAGAACACCAGGAGTTTCCTGGGACCCTCAGGAGAACATGCAAGGTTACCTGGGACCCTCAGGAGAACACACAGGGTTTCCTGGGACCCTCAAGAGAACATACACAGTTACCTGGGACCCTCGGGAGAACACACAACATTACCTGGGACACTCAGGAGAACACACAGAGTTACCAGACCCTCAGGAGAACACACAGAGTTATCTGGGACCCTACAGAGAACACACAAAGTTACCTGACACTCTCAGGAGAACACCACAAGTTGCCTGGGACCCTCAGGAGAACACGCAAAGTTACCTGCGACCCTCAGGAGAACACACAGGGTTTCCTGGGACTTTCCTGGGACCCTCAAGAGAACATACAGAGTTACCTGGGACCCTCAGGAGAACACACAACATTACCTGGGACCCTCAGGAGAACACCAAGAGTTGCCTGGGACCCTCAGGAGAATATGCAAAGTTACCTGGGACCCTCAGGAGAACACACAGGGTTTCCTGGGACCCTCAAGAGAACATACAGAGTTACCTGGCACCCTCAGGAGAACACACAGCATTACCTGGGACCCTCAGGAGAGCACAGAGTTACCCGGGACCCTCAGGAGAACACAAAGAGTTACCTGGGACCCTACAGAAAACACACAAAGTTACCTGCCACCCTCAGGAGAACATGCACAGTTACCTGGGACCCTCAGGAGAACATACAGGGTTTCCTGGTACCCTCAAGAGAACATACCGAGTTACCTGGGACCCTCAGGAGAAAATACAGTTACCCGAGACCCTCTGGAGAACACACATAGTTACCTTGGACCCTTCAAGAGAACATGCAGGGTTGCCTGGGACCCTAAGGAGAACACACAGGGTTACCTAGGTCTTCAGAAGGACACTCATATGAACTCATTTCAGCAGAACACTCAGCTTAAATTACCTGGGGTCGCCAGAGGGAAATCCAGACATGTACTCACTTCAGGAGAACACTCAGGTGTACTTACCTGGGATCTTCAGAGGAACACAGAGACAGACACAGATTCACTTCACGAGAACACTCAGGGGTATTTACTTGGGGTCTTCAGAGGAACACTGAGACAGACGCAGACTCACTTCAGGAGAACACCCAGGGATACTTACCTGGGGTCTTCAGAGGAACACTGAGACAGACACAGACTCACTTCAGGAGAACACTCAGGGGTACATACCTGGGGTCTTCAGAGGAACGCAGAGACAGACACAGACTCACTTCAACAGAACACTCAGAGGTACTTACCTGGGGTCTTCAGAGGAACACTGAAACAGACTGAGTAATTTCAGGAGAACACTCAGGGGTACGTAACTGTGTTCTTCAGAGGAACACTGAGACAGACACAAACTCACTTCAGGAGAAAACTCATGTCATCCTTATGGGCGATCAAATAAATAAATATATGATGAACTAAGAGAAATTGGTGTTGGTTGATACTGAACTCCCTGTGGCGCAGTAACAGATGAGTGCAGAAACCACCTTCTCACTTACTACAAACGGAGTAGGGGAACTCTGTGTCTTCATTCTCTGCACGCATCAGTGCGACACTGTAATACTATTATGTTGTATCAAGTCGCGGAGGTCTAAGAGTGACTATAAAAAAGTTCCCCAAGTCATATTGTTACCATTGCCTCCACCTTATCCCCTGCCTCATACCAGGTTATTCCATCTTGGCCCCTAAGTGTTTGGATGTTGTTTCGGAAGTGTAGCTTTTTAACGTGTATGCCAACAGCTGATTTGCTTTGTTACTATTCATATAGTAGTATTGTTTGGTATACGCTAGTGCTCAAGCTGATGTATCGGCACAGTGCATTTCCAGAGTGGATTTTGCTTTTTTAAGTTCTCTGCCTATTTTAGTCGTTTGGTTTTTTTTAAGCCTTTTTTCAGCTCTGCCATCCTCTCCTCTAGTCTAGTCTGTTGTAGTTGCCCCCTTCTCCTTTGCGCTGCAGCACAGTTAATCAGTACCCCCCTCACCACTGGTTTCATTGCATCCCAGACCGTTGCTTCAGAGCATACCACTGCAGTGTTTTCTCTAAAGTAACAGCTGAGTGTCTCAGATAGCTTGCTTCTGATTGATGTGTCTTGTAGTAAGGAGTCTCACAATTTCCAATGGCTTTGTGGAGGGTTTGGAAGGCCTTGGACCCACACACCAGCCATTACTGGGGCGTGATCTGATAGCACTCTGGAATGGATTAGGACCTATTCGATACAGAGCAAAAAGCGCACTGGGCATCCGAATTAGGTCTATTCTGGAGAGTCCCTTGTGGACGTGGGAGTGAAATGTGTATTCATGGACACCTTCATTAGCGAGTCTCCAGGTATCTATTGATCCTGTTTCCCTCATGAATGCAGTGAACCCTATTGCCCGAGAGTAATCTTCTCTTGTAGGTGTTAATGTTTTATCGTTGTGTAGGTCTGGGGCTAGGTTGAAGTCACCTCCTATAAGGAGGCGACCCTCAGTGAATGCGATTATATCTGGGAGGATATTGCAGAGGAAGCGATGCTGCGCAATATTCAGGCAGTATATGGATGCAACGGTTAGTTATTGTTCAAGAAGGAGGCCTTTTACTAGCAGATATCGCCCCATTGGGTCTTGCTATACTGTGACTCGTGTGAGGGGGACCTCCCAGATGAATAGTAGAGCCACCCCCCACTTTTTCTCCCCTGCTGTAGCGAAGTAGCGCCCCGTGTATCGGTTAAAGTGAATCTGTTTCTCATCCACCTCCAGGAGTTGAGTTTCCTGCAGGTGCACTATGACGGCGGAAAGCTCGGCTAGTCTGCACTCCACTGATTTCTTTTCCCTGGGAATTTAAGGCTCTGCATGTTCCATGTTACCATACGTAATTCTTTGTCAGTGTCAGCTGCCATGTTTACTCCCAGTTGCTATGCTCATCCATCCCCATGTCACATCTGCGTGCCCTGGCGTGAAATGAAGGTTACCCCTGCTGCTTGCCATTCTGCCTCTCTGATTAGGTGATTCCAGGGGCGTAGGAGACCCATAAAATCTGGGGGGACAGGGGACACCTTGGGGACTTTGTTTTTTTATTTATTCGTTGTGTTTTAGTCAAAGAACTCAACTTTTCACAAAATTAAAATAGCAGCGCGTATTTAATTACATATATCATCACTGTATAAAACAAGAGAAAAGAAGAAAAGAAAACTGAAGAAAATGAAGAAAAAGAAAAGCAGTTCAGAGTGTAAAATCCTCCCAGCGATGGGCATTTAGAGAGATCTTTTATAATACTCTGCCCTGTGCTTTAAGTGCAGGTGCTTTACGGGGTTTCGCCACCCCTTCCTATACTAGTCCACTTGAACCCTCAATGATGGAACATGAATGTGCTCCTTTACAGCAGTGTATGGGCTGCAATCATACCTCGGCACCAGGGTATTCACTGGATTTACATGAATAGCAGAACAAGTGCTGTTTTGAATCTCGAGGCTCTGCTTTATTTTTTTCTGGATCACCCGGATGGCTTATGATGGCCTCTATTAAAACTTGTCTACAACGCATTATTCACCTGGTGGTGGGTAGCAAAAATGCAGTTGCATCCCTATTTTAACACAAGCGTTGGCAACGCCAACCTTTTGGGCTTTAATGTAGGCATGGAAAAGGCCCTTGCCAAGCATCGCCATAGTGGTATTAGGTACCCAATGATGGTAGCAGCTGCAAAATGGTGCAAGTACCTGAACATTTAATTCAATAGCAGTGCCTGGCAAATGCCCAATACGTATAGACAAGCCAACACTTGCCGTGGCTGGTTTTTAGCAGGACTTCAGTGAAGGAAATGCATAGTGCTAATAGAGTGATTGATTTTTGATTGATTGTTTATTTGTATGGTGCCTATGCACAATGTGCTTCAAAGCGCTTCAAGGGGGGGTGGGAGCATGGGAGAAATACAGTTACGTTCTTACAGGTCCTTGAAACAATTAAAAATGTGAAGAATAACTATCATCATCAGCCTGAGGGCATTTCAGATAGTGCAGGTGCAATGAATAATTAAGGCGAAAAGGAGTGTATGAAGGCATCCCTGGATAAGACATTTGTATTACACCAGTAGTATGTTCCCAGCTCCAATTAAGTTATTAACTACAAAGGGCTTTGTAGTAAACATACCTAAGTCAGTGGATTTATCTAAAGCAGAACTGGCACTTTACGTGCCCTTTATAGATCATTCTAGTGTTTTTTTAAAGGAATAGGTTATGGCGTAAAATGAGTCTGTGGCACGCGTGCCATCCATCCACCAAAAACCCATGAAGGTTGCTGAGATAGCCCAAATGACATGATGCTGTGTCGCAAGGCAAGATGACACGCACCCTGGCACCAGCACCCACTACAGGACAGTTCAGAGGTGAATGTATACCTCATTTAAGGTTAGTCCTGACTTCAGACCTAGGCTGCAGGTAGGATTGAGTGAAAAGGAAGTTGATGCAGGTACAGCCTGCTGTGACTGTCTCTTCCTGGTGAGGAACCAGACCGGAGCGCAGATAACACCAGGGCAGTGGGAGAGCGCTCAGCCCGAGCTCCCACGTTCCCTCTAATAAATCCTCCCGATGCCGGCCTGCAGGCACTATCAGGCCCAATCTATGCGCAGCAGATTTGGTGTAGTGTATATAGCTGCAATTATTTCAACAAACGACTTCTAATCGTCCTCGTGCAGGCCTCGGGAGCATGGATCAAGCGTTAGAAGAAGACACATTCATGACTGCACCCTTTATTTGAGAGCATGAGGCAAGGCACCGTTCTTCCATGTACAAATCTCCCCTCTGTACCCTCCTCTACTCCACATTCTCGTCTGCTGTACACCCTTTTCTCCCAAGTCCCTTCCCTGCACCCCACACCAAGTCACTCTTCTGACACACTGCCCTCTGCACTTTCTCACTTGTCTGTACTTCTCTCTCATTTGGAGAACCCGAAGCACCTCCTATTCCATTTCTGCCCTGTGTTTGGGTCTTTCCTGCTCCCCTCTCTCCCCTGCACACACTGGTCACCCCGTGCTGCAAACCATTCCTATCTTTCATCTGCAATCCCTTCTTGTTCCCCTTTCTTCCCTCCCTTGCTCCTCTCTTTTTCTGTCCTCTGCACCCTTTCTACCCTTTTTCACTCTGCAGTCCCACACTCTACTGCACCCCAGTCCTTCGGTTCCAATTCCCCCATGGCCAGCACCCCACAACTCTCATCTACACTTACTCAGCACTTTCTCCTCAGTCTTCATAGCACCCTCGATATCCAGGCTCACATTTCACAGGTTTTCTCTTGCACGCCTTGCATGACCAACCACTCCATATAGCTTCTCAGAATAAGCTGGAACAGGCATGCCAGATCCATGACCTTAAAAGGACCCATTGATACCTGCAAGCATTAACTCTTCCGAAATAGTCTGGAGCATGGATATTTGGAAGGGGGACAGACACAGAAGTCACCAAATCCACGTACTGCTGAGGCCCTACCCCCAAAATCTGATCGCACTGCGCCCACTCAAGTACGCTGACAGAAACAGCCAGGCTGAATAAAACAGGATGAAGCTTAGCCAAGACCTACAGAAGATTAGCGCTTGATTTCTTTTAAGAGATGCGCAGGATAGGCACCAACAAATGGTTTATTTTGGGCAGGGACAGTGTTCAGGTCTGTGCTGGTAATAGTTTGCTTTATGGAATATAATAACACTTTGGTCATAGCGATTCATGCTAGATGCTTTCAGCTTCTAGGCAATGTAATAACAGGTATTATTACCCTCATTTGAACAGCACTGAATTTATGAAAGGTTAAGTGGACCCTGCTGCTTGGTTTGAACTAGCGAAATGAAGGAAGCCCTCATGTCAGAGACCAGGCTTTAGGTGTGGTACCATCCAAACTTCAAGCAGGTGTGAGTTGGTGGGAAGACCTGGAGGGGTATGCCTTAAGTGAGGCCTACTGATATTAGAGTATACATCAAGTGTTTTCCCTTGCCTACTTTAGATATTACTATGGAAAAGAGGACACATCCCATGTAGCGGCCCTTCTTGAGATTGGCTCATCCTCATTTTACTTTATATGGCTTCATGAGGATTTCCTATTCAGTGTCAGGCTGATATCTCAGGCAGTGTCTGCACTTTGCAAGCCAGGCCTGGGGTACAGGGACATCTTGGAGCAAATCGTATGACCCCCCCCCTACTGTGCATTATTTTCTATATATATTTACTTGGGATCACCTAGAAGTGACTCAGTTGGCAGTGTACACTATTACGAAATGCCTCCATCGTAAATGTTCTAACAGTGTTTCTTGTTGCTCCATGTATACTAAGCATGTTGAGTGAGTGCGAAGAGGGACAAAGTGTCACAGGAATAGATGCCACCTCCAGCTGGGGGACTGGGTCTCATTTTGGGAAGCAGTTATAGATACATAGAATTTGTAATGTTTTTTTGCAGAGAAACGTATCAGGTGCAGTCAGTGTGATCCAACTCTAAGGAAATAAACAAGAAACAATCACAAAGTAACCTGGCGGCTTAGGGGCACTAGTATAGTGTAAGCAGCAAAAATAATCCTCACGTCCTTCTCCTTAAAAAAGGTAATACATAATATATTAAACGGTGCTTGGCATTTGTATAGAAACTGCATGTACATGTCAATATATACCGGCTACTATTGTGCACCCTTGATCCTCTGCTGCATAGGTGAATGGCCTCTGTTTTTTTTTGTGCGGCCTTGCAAGCCTGTGTTGGCCAATGCTTGGAGCTGGAATGTAAGCCCTGGCTGCCCAACAGTAATGAACAAACAAAGAGCTGTTCCGAATGTAATGTTCCTCTTTGGCAGGGGCTGGGGCACACTTTCATGAATTGAAAAACATGAAGGCGGCACTGGCAGGGCCTCAGGTTTTTCGATTCATGAAAGTGTGCCACTACCAACGTCAGATATACAGTTTATAAACATGCGCCGCACATTGCAAACTGATCAGGGAATCCTGGCCGCTTAATGTTTTATTGAAAGATTAAGAAGCCAGGATTCCCTGATGAGTTTTGCAATGCATCGCGCGTGTTTAGAAACTGTATATCTGACATTGGCACTTTGAATTCACCACAAATAAATCCACTGCCAACGTCAAATATACAGTTTCTAAACATGCGTGGCACATTGCAAACTAATCAGGGAATCCTGGCCGCTTAATGTTTCATTGAAACAGTAAGAGGCCAGGATTACCTGATCAGTTTTGCAATGCGCTGCACATGTTTAGAAACTTTATCAGACACTGGCATATCCGCACATAAATCTTTCCCATGATGCCCTGCACCTGGGACAGGAGGGGGGGGGGGCACTTGACTGACTTACCTTAGGGTAGCTGCTGCCTGCTCAGCCTGTTCTCACTCTGTCTCCCTGTTCACGAGAACAGCTTCACTGCAGCACGCATCGCTGCCTGGCTTCTCCTTCGTTCTGAAAAACAAAGGCTGAGGCTGCGCAGCAGTGCACTGTGCAGGCAGGGAATGTGCAGTTTGTTTGTTGCATGGCCTGGGCACGTTAATTATGCGCAGGCATGGGGCAGCAGCAGAAGTTGCAGATAGTCAGTCTACTGTAAGTGGTTCCATGTGTTAATATCCCCGCAAAAATATCGCTATACAAAAATGATATTGAGCCATGGACCCTGCGGGGGACACCCCTGCAAACCCTGCATTGTTTTTAAATGTGCGGGGGACACCCCCGTGACCCCCGCCCCCACAAATTACCCCCCCGAAATATTGCCTATGGCAAGGCAAACAACCATATGTACGGCGATATTTTTGGTGGGGATAATAGGTAAGCTTGCAAAAGTAAAAGTAGACTCTACTTTAACTTTTGTAAGCTTACATGACAACCCTGCAGGCTGCAGTCGTATTTTACAGCAGAGATACAAATAATTTGGGTAAAAGCTATTATATCCCCCAATTTAAAATTGTGGGGGGGATTTGTCCACCCTGGGCCCCCCATGTTCTACGCCCATGGGTGATTCCATGTCTCTGGTGTTCCCTCTTGACCATTCCCTCAAACCAAATTCTCCCCAAACTTTCCCCCACCCTCTTCCCCTTGTAAAACGTGCAGTTGAGCCCCGCCCTCAACCTCCGGGGCAACCGGCTCAAAGCCCACACAACCAACCTTAATAAGGGCCAACAGGGCCTCTTACGGACATAGGTAAAACATTGTGCTTGCTTTCGATTTGTTCAGTGTTCTACTGGGTATCAGTTGCAGGCGTCGTCCGTAGTTATCACCTCCCCTGTTTGCGTCATTTCCCTAAGTGCTCAGTGGTGATAATTCGGGGGGGTGGATTACCAGACCCCTGGGGGTCGGGTGGCCACCTGTTTATGGATCGAGCCCCGGGGACTTGTAGAAGCTGGGCGGATATATATATGGGGGAGCTCCTACCATTCAGTCTTTGTCGCTTTTCCTTCTTTTATGGGTCGGAGCCTTGATCCTGCGTCTTCGGTCCACCCGAGTCCAAGTTTTCACAGTGTCTCTCGATGGTAACTCATTACATGATGTTCCCCCTTTGGTGTTTTCGTCCTCCCCAGTGGGGTTCAGGAGTCTTTCCGCTTCTTTCATGGTGCCACTGCTTGCCTTCTGGGTTAAAGTTCAATGCAGTGCGGAAACCCCACCTGTATGGCACTTTTGTTCCCCGCAGCCATCCTGTTAGCGGTTTTAGGGCTTTCCTCTTCAGCAGCGTAGCTGCGACTAGGTCTTGATACAGCACAATGGATGTGTCCCTGAATTAGATGCACGTGTAGTTTCTGGCTTCTTGCATTATCTCTTCCTTGACCCTATAGAAGTGCACTCGTCAGGGGGGTGGTGAATCCTTGTTTTGATCTGGTTCTGTGCACCCTGTTGAGTTCCAGCGGGGCACTTTCTGGCAGCGTCAGAATAGAACAGAATTGGTCCTATGTGAAGTCGCCTAGTTCTGCGTCTGTGATGGACTTGATTATTGCGACGGGAGCGATTCTCTGAGTCTTCATGCTTGGGTTCCAAGAACTCGCATCTAGCTTCCAGTGCTGTGATCCTGTCTGCTCCTTCCCTGATTTCGTATGTTTGGTCAAATAGTGTGGTCTCAATCTATGCGGTTCTGCTTTCCATCTCATCCATGCTCTTGTCCAGGCTGGTGATTTTCCTCATTACTTCCTCCGTGCCTTTTCGGTATTCTTTAGTCATGGCTGCCAGCAGGTCTTGGAGGTCTGACTAGGTTGCCGCTTCTGCAGGAGAGTTGTTGGTGGGTTCCGGATCTCCTCCGTGGGTCAGTGTCTCCGTCCGTTCCCCCCGATTCACTTTCTCCATGGCGGGTGTTACCAATGGAGTGGATATGTCCATTTGCTTTGCTGTTTTGGGATTTTTTGCTATTTTCCCTCTCGGATTCTGCAGGCTGAGCCCTTTGGTCAGAGTGTGTCCTTCCTTGTTGTAGTTTGTGGAGGAGTATCCGGGTAGATGCTACTGCGGTAGACTCGTACCGCGGTGTGCTGCTACTGCTCCTGATTGGGTGCATATTACAGTTTTCTTCTTATATGGAATCTTCGTTCTGTTTGCCTGAATTTGCTTTCCTGGTGGGCTCCGCTGCTACTTTCCTCCCTTTCAGGCTTTACCCCTGTGAAGCGGACTTGTATGGATGGTGAGCAGGGGGGTTGTGTGTGGATTCTGTGCCATCCTGTGGTAGATGCTCAGTAAGTTGCTGTTGCTGAGCCTAGAGTGCATTGCGTGCTTCCACCCCCACTGTGGTGCTTCCAAGTCAGTGCTCTCGTGCCCGCAAGGTGGCCTTGCTTGATTATCTGGACATATCTATAGCCCTGTCTTTATATTTTCTCTAGAGTGGCTGAGGGGATGAAGGACAGGGGGAGGGGGCTTCACCCCTGGTCGCAGCCTTCCAGCCCCAAGCTTACGTAGTTGAGTGCTCACCGAGCAGGTCACTTTAGGGTTCAGTTTGTCTCTTCCAGGGCTCCGGGCTGTTGCGGTGACAGCGGCACTGGAACTTCAAGTGGAGCCTGAGATCTCCAGGAAACAAAGTTGCCTTTGCCTGCGCTTCCTGCTGCGTCGCTCTGCCTCTCCCGCCCGGGACTCCGGAACGGAAGGGTTGTTGATGCCGTTAGGAGTGCTGCAGGTTGCAGAGGTCTGGTGCTGTTCCCTGGAGCGCCGGTTCCGCTCCTCCCTGATAGATTTAACTGGGTAACCCGATCAGTGCTGCTTGAGCGTTGCTTCGGGGCTTACCTGTGATGCTGGCGGTTTCTCTCCCTCTGGGGCGGATGGCTTTCTCTGCCTCTGCTTGTGTTGGGGCTCCGCCTCTGGGTCTCAGACGCGGCATGTGAATGGTGCAGGTGCCGTTAGGGGTGCTGTGAGCTCCGGGGGGGTAGGCTGCTGTTCATTGGGGCCCTGCTTCCACCCAGGGGTCTGCCTCGAGTCGATAGGCTCATCAAGGTAGCCTGCTCAGGGCTGCCGTAGTGTTGCCTCGAGGCTGTATGGGCTGCATTGGGAGTGCATCTCCCTTGCTATTGAACCCGTAGGCCCTTTAAGCGAGGTCGTGCTATCTGGGATGGATGGGGGTGCAGAATTTACTCCGACACCAATACTCAGACCGACGCAGGAAGCTGGCAAATCTTTAGCTGTTTTATTAACAAGTATCTAAAACAGGGAGTACAACGGGCAGCAACGGACGCCGCACAAGCATTCTCAATGTTTCACATGAAAAAACACATATTTATAATAAATACGTGACATTATACTATGTAGCAAAATAAGAAAACCTACTTGGAGTTGTGTTAGGCTTAAGGGGAACATCTAAGTATACTTTGGGGATAGGACTGTGATTGGACCTCTAAGGCCCTCCCCTCGTGCAAGTCAATACACGATCTTTCATTGGCTTTCAAGCTATAGGGCTCTCTGCTATGTGGCCCTCTATAATTGATTGGCATGCTTGCATCCTTCTGGAATATTCCACTCGCTAGCAGCGTTTTGGTGGCAGGTTTGTCGCCCTGCCTGCCGGCTGGCGCCGACAAGAGCTACATGTGTGTGTGTGCGCACGCGCGCCCTACCTACCTTTGGACTTCCTTTCCTTTCTTGGTTTCGGCTGTTCACAGCAGGGCCCTTTAGGCGTCCTGCTGTGAAATCCTACCTTGCCCCGTTGGATCACTCACCAAATGGTTCTCTCCTTGTAGTCTGGCTGCATGGGAGAGGAGGGGGGAGGAGAGGAGAAGGAGCTGGGGGGTGAGGGGTGGCACACTTGTGTGCTTCTGCTGTTATTATTGTACAGCGTCTGAAAGCTGTCTGCACCTATCGTGCCCCCACTTATGCCCCCCCGCCCTTTAGCTCCATATGGTGCCCTGTTGCGCTGCGTTGGCACGTTTCCCAATAAGGGCGCAGGAACTCTCCCCCGCTACACTGCTCTAAGCGCTAGCTGTGGTGAATACTAGCAATCACGCGTATAGCTCAAGGTTGAGCATTGCATGTCCCGGGTGAAGCACTCCCATCCCGAGTGGGTCTCTCTCACAATAATGATGTCATCGTGTTGGGGACGCGCCGTGAGATCTGCAATGGAGGGCGCAGTCTGTCTCCTGAAGCCCAACTGCGCCCTAGTACACACGTGCCTCACCCCTGCAGGTTCCTGCGAGGCTGAATCTCGACTCGTGGGTCCACCAGGGTCGGATTGGCCCCTCGGCCTTTCGCCCTGTGGCTGGGCTGAAATCGTCCCTAGGGAGTAGGGGCCGGTTTCTGGCCATACTTGGGCCGGTTTGGAAGAAAAAAAAAATGAAATAAAACATTATTTTGTCACATTTTTTTTTTAAAAAAGCCTTTCATCCTTCTTAGGTGGATAAATGAGTCCCAACACAGGCTGGGTGATATTGGGTGCATATTTGTTCTATAAAAAAGAGCTGAAGCGGAAGTGCTATACAATAACATATTATCATTTGGCCTTGGACGTCTGCTTGGATTCACAGTAATTTAGTGTACTTAGGAACAATGCTATTTGATGCCACTTCCTGTTTTGTCAAGGGGTGAAAGGTCGTGATTCATTGCTTCCCAGGATGTCACTTTGGGGTGGGGTCAAATGACATCACTTCCAGTAATGTCATCAGAGGTCAAGGGTCATGAGGCGAGGGGTGGGCCACTTTTTTTTGGGTGACCGGGCCTATTTCTTGTCCCAGTCCGACCCTGGGCTCCACCTGCACTAGGCCTCTTAAAAGCCCCGAGGAGAGCAAGTCCGCATCCATCCCACTGCCCTCTCCCCCCTCCCCCCAGCACCCGTTCAGCTGGCGCGCAGCTTGGCATAGTGCCATGAGCACCTTCTCAGAGCCACACTTCAGCACTGTTGCATGTGTGATGGTGGGCAGCTTCACGCAGTGCCCTGTGTGGGTTTGCAGATAACCTGCAAGAGTGCTGCGTGTTTAACAGCACTGTGTGTTGCATGACTGCATCACAGTGGGTACTATCACTGCACGCTTGGCATCACATTATGACAGTGTTTTTATTTTATTTTATTTTTTAGATGTGTAAAGCGCACTAATAGCCCAAGGGCATCGAGGCGCTGTGGCAAGAATGTCTTAGTTACAGGAAAGGGTGCTTGGCTCGAGGTTACAGTGAGCATACACCTGACAGAGTGAGGCAAAAAGCAGTTACATTGTCACGTGTTAACTGTCTGGGTTACATAGATGGTTAAGTCATGTACATGAAATGGTGTCAGTATAGGTTACATAGCATGGCACAGCTAGCAGTGTAATCCATAAAACAAGAGCAGTCGTGCCCTGCTTAGACAAATAACAGGCTATGTGCGAGTCTATGCTTCTGAGGTGAGGTGGTAGGGAGTTCCAGTGGGTGGCAGCGATGACAGGGAAGCTAGAGCCTTCTGCACAAGCCCTCAGGGTCTTAGGGGCAGTTATCCAATTAGTATATGCGGTTCTGGAGGGTCTGTCTGTAGTAGGTTTGGCTATTCTTTATGATAGGTACTGGGGGCGGTGTTATGGATTCATTGGTGCGTGATGGCTAGGGTTTTGAAAATGATGCGTTCTTTGATGGGAAGACAATGGACTTGTCTCCTGGTTACTGAAATGAGATCTCTTCTTGATATGCCTTCTTGATATTCTTGCTAATCTGCACACATTTTCCTATGCTCACTGTGACAGGAGCAGTCCCCCCTGTCATACTTAGTTGGGATATGAAAGCCAAGAGTACATCAAGGCACCTTAGAAGGGGGAAGGCAAAACCTTCCTCCTGCCATGGCCAGCCTAATTAACTTACAAAGGCTCCATGCATCCACCATGTCCTTTTGTTTAGCTTTGTAGATGGTGGTGTGATTGACATAATTAACATACTTATAGAGTGTACTTCAAACAGGCCCACATGGGCCCTGGCTGCAGAGGGTAACAAAGGAGACAGGAAACCCCAAAAACCTTTCAGATGCATCTGTGTCAACCTGAAACCAGCTCCCACCCTAAGCATCGCTTTGACAGTGAAATGTCAAATCTGGGACTGCGTGTATTACAGTAGCCATCCCCTCAGAGGGACCCCATTCCGAAGGTACAAGTATGTGGATTGACAGTAAAAGAAAGTCTAGTCCTGCCGCAGCTTCAAGGGAGACCTGTCGCTTTAATCAGGAACCACAGAGCCCGCCATTGACCAGAGAGAGCCGCTTTGATCCACAACAGACAGGAAGATTGGACTTAGTATTACATGTTTTCACCCCTTTACCTTTTCTGTTGCAAATCACTCTGCTTATGACCTCAGGCATACAGGAGATTGTTGGTGGGGACACATGATTTGGTTTATTAAGGTAGGCTTAAGCCTGCACCAATCACTGAGGCCCATGTGGCTTTAAAAGAGAGCTGAGCCCCTCTTCTGGCAGATCATCTGAAGACTTTGCAAGTAGTAACAAGAAGAACTCAGCATTGGACGCTGGCTGAAGGTACAGTCGGCCTTGCATCTTCCGCCAGTGAAGGAAGGCCAGGACCTCCAAGAGGGAAGCAAGATCCCTCCCCTAACCATCTCCCATGGAACATAGAGGGAGATACTGAATCCAGAGGACCCACCAGCAGCTCCATACCTGAAACCCAGCCCAAACACAGTGTGCGCCTCTAGGCCCTGCAGCAAGATTCTTAAGTGGGAAGCGCCAGAGAGTCTCTGAACCAAACCAAGGACAAGGGAGCTGTCTGCAACACTCTCGTAAGCTTTGGGATGTCCTCCTTAAAGGATGACACAAGCCAAGTGAAGAAGCTGAGAGGAGTGCATCGACAAGCATCTACCAGCATCGGCCTAAGAGTACATTTTCCAGCCACTCGAGCCCCTCAAGCTGCATCAGACTGCACCGCTGACTGTTGTTGCGCTGCAGTCTTTAAGGCCGTCCGAGAGGCCTCGACCAATGCTGCAGATCTGCCGACCAGCAGTGAGACAATGATTCCTGACCCCAAGTCGCTGTGTAGGCCATCCCGCATCCATCCGTCCAGCTTCGCTCGCCAAAATGCCTGCCGCCTGATACCCACAGCTGTTTCTCGTCTTGAACTCTGTCGCAGAAGCTACAAAGCACCCTGAAACCGACCTGACCTTGTCGAGCACCAAGAACAGCAACAACACAAGGTACATTGTGGTTCTGTCCCCCTGGTCCTTCTCTGAAGGCCCTTAGTGATATTTTACAACCCATCGCTCCCTTTGTATTGAAACCAAGTATCCTTGAACTTTTACAATTACTATGCCAACTACCCTCCTGTTGGTATCCGGAGTGCATCCCTTTTCGTTCTTTGGAACTGTCTGTCCTCTGCATTCTTTTACAGGGTGGGTTGTATTTTGTAGTGTTGCTAGAACTGTCTATTATGATAATAATAACGTAGATATTTTGATACAACCTTGACTGGACAGTCCCTTTTTTCATTGGGTAATAATTGTATTTTTGCTGTGTTGCAACTAACCAACGATCCACAACCTTTCGGAGATAAGCCTGCTGTTCCATCCACGTTACCAACATTGGACAATGAGGATTATAATTGGCTTGCTTTTCCAATCTGTTTGGGTCCCTTCGGGTGTACTAGAGGTGTGGGGCTGATTGATGGTTTAGAAACCGATATTCACCCCTGGACCACTGGTGCCCCGGAAGTTGATTTGTCAAAACACTATGTAGATTCTTTGCTGCACCCCCTAGATAGTTATCTGTGTGCGGCACATAGCTGCATTTTGAGGGTAGGAAATGTATTGCACCCAACTAACCGTACTAAAAACTCAATATTCTGCATACTCACCCTCAAACTCTACACTAAGCATAATCCTACCTCACACTTCACAACACCCAATATGAACCCAAACACAAGCACATACAAAGCACCCATGCACAATCATATCCCAACACCACATGATGTCTACAAACGAAACATGCAACAACACTCAGTGAAAGTTTTTTCCGAACTGAAGCTGCCAACAGCACATCCAAGCTCTCTTGCTCTCCTCCCGCTCAATCCCACTAACAGCCCCCAGTCCTCCTCCCACTGCAAATCCGGCAGAGCGCCAGGAGACCCCACACAGGTGGCAGCAGCGCGCGGTACAAGACCACATAGCCTAAGGCCACAGTGTGTGGATTAAAAATAGCATCACACAGGAATTCTGGGAGTGAGAACTAGATTTATAATCGGAAATCCAGGGCTACAAGTCCCAAAACATAAAAGTTTGGCCTTTTGTGTAGGCATGGGAAAGGCGCTCGCCAGGGATTGCCGTAGGAGTATTAACCGCCCATTGATGCTAGCAGATGCAAAACGGTGGGAGAACCTGGGCATCTAACGGCCGTGCCTGGCAAATACCTAATACTTACACAAGTCAAAACGGTTGGCTTTGCCAATGCTTGTTTTTAACCGGATTTCAGTGAAGGACACGCAACGTGCTCATAAATGGAGTGGCTGAAGGCAGACCTGGTTATTTAAATATTGTTATTGTACCAGTAGCGCCTTTACAGCTCCAATTAAAGCATTAACTCTCAGAAGGTTGCTTAGAAAAAACACTGGCCGGCCCTTTGAGTGCAAAGTTGGGTGGGAAAGTGCGGGAACTGGGTGGCAATGGCCACAGGCTGCAGATGGGAGGGCAAAGGACCAAACACCACCTCCAAGCCGTGTGGCCGCCCTCGTGTGTCAGTTCTCCCCCTCTGTACTCTAATATAATAGTGTCGGCTTCTGGGGGGAGGCAAGTGGCACACATGGACGGGACTATGGGAAGGTGGCAGGCACTAGAAGCTCACAGCAGGGCTTGCATGCTGTGCCCTGTTCTCGGTGCGCTCACAGGGCAGATTGTCACAGTTTGCGCCAGTAAAGGTTGCGCCCTGTGCCCAAAGAGCATTTGAATGTCCGCATCGTGGGTGCGCATATTGCCAGGCCCTTTCCCCCTCTTGTGCATTTCTGCACGTTGTAAAGCCGCAAATGGGAGGCACTTTAAAATGCACACCTGAGTGGAACAGACCCCGGGGGGTGCACCGCACGGCCACTCCTGCCTGCGCTGTGCACTTGTTTAGAAGTGGAACAGCAGCGCGTGAGGTGAACCTCTGCTCTCCCACCTGAGTTTCTTTATCTCAAACAGGGAAAGAAATGCGTTTTTCTTTTTTTAGCATTTCGCAGTGATAGGCCCTCTAAGGGCCCGTCACTGTGAAAGCTTCTCCCAGCGCCACGTGAGGCTGCCTACGACCCTCTGCGAGTCACTCTCCCTCTCCACACACCTCCCTCACTCCCCTTCAACCTTCAAGCTTTTCTCTCTACCCCACCCCCTCCATCCTCCTCCTCCTCCTCCTCAGCGCATGGAACTGGCCACCATCAGGACACATTGCAAGTAGACGGACCTCCCCCACAGCGGCCAAGCTCTCTCCATTGCCCTCCTCAAAGGCAGACATTTGGCAAGACATGGATGGCGTGCATTTTAGTGCATGGGGAAGAAATGTGTCCGATTTTGGTTGGGCTCTTAGGTGGTGCCTGGGTGCTATTTATAAGCCAAAACGAGTCCATTGCAGCAGGGAACAGAGGAAGATGGCGTGTGAGGAGGGGCACACAGCTTGTGGGTGTTTGGTGATTTGCCCACCCATTTGCAGTGGCCATTCCCACCTACTTCCTGCCTCTCCCCGCTCAAAACACAACCTCTGGCATCTATTTGAGCTTTCTTTTTCAAGCCTTACCATCAAACTTTGGGCATGAAGGGCCTGCTAGTGTTTTTTCAAACCTGTCTTCGGAGAGAGGAGGGCGTAACTGGAGCTGTAAATGAGCTTCTGGTGTAATACACTCGATTTAGCAGCAGTGCACACGTGCTTTCACTGTAGTCCTGATAAAAACAAGCCTTGGCATAGCCAACAGATTTTGCTCGAGTGTAGGTAGGAATTAGAGACTTTTTCCAGGAACTGCTGTTAGATGCCAAGCAATTGGCACAGTTTGCAGCTGCGAACATCGATTGCCATTTGGCACCGTTAGGGCAGTGCTTGGGAAATGCCTTTCCCAGGCCACACAAAGACAAAATGGCTGGCTTTGCCAATGCTTGCTTTGGTCTTGTCACTTTGCTGCGGGTTCTGATTCTCACTTTACCCTGGAATCTTTTTACACGAACGGTACATTTACCGGTGCACATCGGTGCCGGGTAAACCCCCACCGCAAAGTGCGAATGCACACATGCATACTGGGAGACCCCCTAACATGGGCAGTCAGGTAGTGCTCGCCCCCACCTGGCAAGATACATAACCTTCCAGACGGTCGGCAGCATCTTTCTGTTTACACCTTCCTTTGCACCCCTTTACACCCTTCTCTGTTCCTCTCCCCGAACCTCCCGGAGCCTCTCAGTCTGGGTGAAACACATTGGCAGCCGCGCTGATGGGCTGCAGGGAGTGCCGATATGCTTCTCTTAGCCCAAGCTGGAAGCTGACCACCGCGGGGGTGCCCCTCCACTTTATACCGTGCATACCCCCCACCCCCGTCGCTTTAGGCTATCGGGGAGGAGGTAAGTTTAGACACTGCTCGATTGCCTGAGTTACCGCCACAGCAGAAAGGGGTTTGCGCCCCTTTGCTGTGCCCAATCTTGCCACAACCTGGCCTCCTATTCACACCCTCACCCTCTCAGGGCGTCCTCCAAGTTCAGCAAAATATGGTACCAGCCCATATCCGACAGGTGAACCCAGTCCTTCTCATAATACGCAGGCACTCCTAGATTTATGAGCCCGTGCCGGATTGTTAAGATGCGTGCCGCCTTTGCCGACATTGCCACGTTCAGCTTTTTTCTGGACTTTTCAACAGCTTCGATTGACTTGGCCTCACCCCATATAAACCTATGAATCATTTCTGACCACATCAGTTCGCAAGCCCCCAAGGTCTTGCTCAACGCCCACATTGTGTGGCACATCTTGCGTACCAGGACACCTCTATCCAATTGGGCCAGATCATTCTATCCTAGGTGGATAAATCAATATGCCGGGAGGGGGGATGCCTTCTCCTCCAGTAATGCCGCCAATGTCTCCTCCTGCTCCTCCCATCTCATTCCTCTCTTACCAAACCAGAGGATGTCCGTATTGCTCAAGGCCCTGTCTCTTCCATGCCTGCTGAGGTATTTTCTATAAGCCCCTGATTTCCAATGCCCAATCTCCTTAATCCCCTGGACGCTGGCCCCTGCTGCCGTGGAGGCTGCTCCTATTCTGAAAGAGTGGGTGCCATACTGCCTTGGGTCCCCTCTGCCCTGTTATGCCTTGGCGTTTCAAGCCCCTTTGGGGTGGCTCCATGTGCTAGGGGTGTACCACTTCCGGCCTTACCTGACATCTTCCAACATGGGCCCCTCCCACGCAAATGACTGCCATGTACAGCCGCAGGCAACCCCCCCCCCCACATACACACAAACACGCGCATGCATTGAGAAAGGAGGACTGTTTTGCTCCACTCCTGCTGCAATCTCTCCCTAACACGTAAAAACGGCACCATGGGGTGCCCAGTTTACTGTTGCTAAATGGTTTCCAGTGCAGGGGTTGTACCAGTACAGCCTTGGCAAAGAGCAGGCAGCCCAGTAATCCTGGCTCTTAGCCCAGCAGCCTTCTATCGCGTGGCCTGCTTCCCTCTCCTTTTTCACCCGCAGTGCTTGGAAACAGATGACCAGGGTGAAGCGTGCTATAAAAGCAGTCTGCCAGGCGAACATGGGTGCCTTAGCAGTGGGGTGCAAGAGAAATTCCGTCCAGATATAGCACAGAGAACACACCAGAGAGACGTTACGAGAACATAGGCGGGGGCAGGCAGTCAACGACGAGAGACACTATGTGAGAGAGACGGGCTACTGGGGGGATGAGGGGCTGGTACCGCAGAGAGCTCTTGAACCAGGTGATAGGGGGTGCAAGAAAAGTTGGATATTGGTCAGGTGACAAGGGCATACAGTGGGGCCCCCAAGGCCGCAGCCAGAGCCGGGGTCCTCGAAGCTTGCTGTGTATTCAAGCTGGAGGAGAGTGGCGGGGGCAGGCAGAGCCCCCGGGGTGACTGACTAGTGACTGAGCGTGGCGCTAGTTTGGGCAGCCAGGGAGTGGGGGGCGGGGATCCCGGGAAGGTGCAGCCCCCAGGAGTGCCAGTGTGACACTATTCCACCTGCGGGCTCTCCTCCTCTCCGTGCACGCACGTCATCTCACACAAAGGGCCCGATTCATGGAATGATTTGTGCGGAAAATAGGGTACTTGCCTGAACCACTGCGCTCACATCCGCCTTCATCGATTCATGGAATCGAATGCGCTGTACTTTTCCTGGACTTGGGTGGAGTTCGGGCTGGCTTGGCATGGTTGTGTGTGCCGCCGAGGGCCTTGCGCGAGACTCCTGTCAGAGCGTGGGCGTGGCTTGCGCAGAATGCTGGGAAGGGGGCGGAACACCCAAAATGGGGAATAACTTGCAAAAAAGTGGCCATTCCGAGGACAGCCTGCAGGCAGTCCCTCGCATGCCCACAATTGCATGGCATGAGACATATTCATGGATTCGATCAGGCAACCTCTCGGCTGGGAAATGGCCACGCAAGTCCTTCATACAATCCTCCGCCCGAAGGCAGGCGTAAGTACACTTGCGTGTAGGATTTGCAGCATGGAGGTGGGTAGCATGTCGGATTTTGGGGTATGTGTACTCAATCAGGGTTCTGATCTAACTTAGGGGTGCGCATAAGCAGTTTAGCGGGGTGCAGGAACAATTTACAGGGGTTCCCATGCACATTTTCTGAGTTTAGACCGAGTTACGATTTTTCATAAGCAGGTTGTCCGGGTGCCGGGAACACTTACGGGGGACCCTGAGCAGGGTCTCTGAGTTGCAGGTCTGCTTGCAGGGGACCCCACGTACTGTTTGAAAGGTGTGTGTATTCGATCCCCGGGGGAGCGTGTAAAGGTAGCTGATCTGGCTGTTTATGCATTGTATGTGGGCGTGTCGTGGGCGTTCCGGCTGCGATTTGCTAATACGGTTAATTTGTGTGATGAATTTGAGGAATACGCGGGGCGTCCATTTTTCATTCTGCGCACAGGCTCTGTTCTTCTTGGTGCGCGCCCCTTGCAGGACTTCTGCGCACATTTCCACGAATCGGGCCCTCAGTGTTTAGGGACCAGAGGTGACCGGGTGACTGCCACTGCCAATCCCCCTCCTCACACACAAAGAAACAGGGCAGGCAGCCCCGCCCATAAACGGCATGCACTGGTCTGCTCCATCGGGGCATTTTCTAGCCAATACGGGGCCCAGGGCAAACAGCAAAAATGTGCCCCTTCTCTCATGAGTTTGCCGCTAACTTTGATTCCGCGGAAACGCTACCTAAGATAATACTAAAAATATCAGTGTGCCCAGAAAGAGGTCCCTGAAAATGCCACAAGAGGCTGACCAAAGATGAGGTGCCCAGGTACTGCGTCATATATATACCTGCAAGGGGGGGGTTGTTCACAAAAAAAGTAAGAAAGGTTCATAGAGTTAAGAACTGAGACGAGGAAGAGGAGGACGTGAAGGCAATGGTCATTACATGGATTCATTTAAATGTATATTTTGGCAAGGGACAGAGTAGGGGCCTCTTTGACTCTCCCCAAAGTTTACAAGCAAAGTGTAAAGTCGCTTGGTTATAATGGTGACAGAAGGCACCGTGCAGGTACACTCGTTGCTGCTGTCCTGTGCTGCATAACATATCTATTATATTATTTAATAATTTACAAGCCTCACCGCTCATTAAAAGTGCAGAGCTCAGGTTTCCCATTGCCATGCATGAGAAGGACGGCCAGTCCTGTTTTTGCTCTGAAATCTGAGGCTTGTATGTTTTTCCATTAGAAATTAAGGAAAACTACAAGTCCCAGGATGCAAAGGAAATACTGCATAGCCTTGTCAAGCATGTGTAATGTCCCATTTCTGTTGTTATAAGGAGCTGTGTCTCCTTTCTGTTGTTATGCTTGGGGGGGCTGCACCCCACGAGTGATGTGGGCGGGGTTCCTGTTGAAGCGGCAGTTCGTGCTTGGACAATAAAGCGGTACAAGCTACAGCTAATGTCTCTGTGTCTTATTTGCCTTCCAGCCTTATTGCACGATATACTAAACAATGGCGACGAGATACTTGCTACACTGAGCAATTGATGTGGATCCTGCGCGACTTTTGGCACCCGGACCAGTCCACGGCCCAGGACTACACGTGGCTGAACGCTTCACAAGCCGCAGACGGTGAGCGGAGCGCATATTACAGCTACATTGCAACGACGTGGTGAACGATCCTGACCGCGTACGGCAGTGCAGCATCACACTTGCACAACACAAGACGCCTAATGCAACGCAGGCCCAGTTTTCGTGGGTTTGAATTGCACCGCCGCGGAGGAAACACTACTACGCAGGCCCTGCTCTCAAGTGTTCAATTGCATCGCCGCCACAGAGGGAACGTTCCGATGAAAGCGCTACCATTCGTTTTACAAGTGCAGCACGCTTCATAACGGCATGATCACGTGCTGACACTGCATCATTACACTGACAACAATCTACGTGTGCAGAGAAGGTTAGTTTCTCCTAAGGCTGACCCCCCTACAGCGGCACTGAGGACACCATACTACTACCCATTCAGGTGAGAACCTGTGCACCCTGCACCTGCCATCATGTCAAGCAATGAAGCAGACAGCAGTCTGCAGGGCCCTCGATCCAGCTCCACCCCCGGCCCCCCTGAGCTCAGAGAAGAATGCGGCACTGAGTCACTACAGCAACAGGCCATGCCACATTTCGACATTCGACACCAGCAGTTTGGTGCCCAGATGGCTTAAAGAACTGCAGATATGTATTGATGCGTCAGGGGTCCGCGAGGAATGCCGACGAAACCTAATGTACTCGCTTTTCCCGGTGGTAAGGGACATTGTATTTGAGCTGCCAGAAAACAACACAGACACATTTCAAGGCGTCCTTGACTCCCTGAATAATTATTTTGCACCGTTGAGGAATGTAGATTACGAGAGACCTATTTTCCACACCATCACCCAAGAAAAAGTGTTACAGATGTGGATATGAATTCCCACATGTTGGTCCATGTCCAGCTGTAGGTCAAAAGATGTAGAGGCGAGAACCACTTCCAGTCTGTCTGCAGGAAAATTAAATTCTTCCAATCAGCAGAAACTAGCAGAGACTCCAGGAGACAAGATGGCCGCCACTCAAGGCGGGAAAACCCACAAACCAATGCGCGACGATCGCCTACCACTAGCAGGCATAGCTCCCACAGTGACTCACGGGAGCCATCACACAATGACAGATGGCTTGATGAAAAGAGGGACCACTCTAGTCGCTACAGGTGCAGGCACGACTCCCAACGAAGGAAACCGCGACAGAAGATCAGATACCTGGAAGAGTCTCCACGACTGCGACGAGACTCGCACTCCTCCTCGTCCAGTGGAGACCGCAAGAGAGGATACGTCCATGCCAACGGGAATAGCATTACTGCAGAATACAGTCCGACATTATTGCTACAAATAAATGGACCGAGTTGTGAATTTCTAATCGACACCAGAGCCACTGTAAATGTGATTAATGAGGACACATATAATAAGTCTCTGACTATAAAGTATAATCTAAGGGAAGCAGACACCCTAATCTACCCATACAGGTCGAACAAACTTCATAACTGCTGAGGCATGTTCACGGCCACATGTCAATATAAGGACAAAAGTCAAAGAGTCAAAATATAGGTCATAAAAGGAGAAGTACCAGGGGGAAGTATACTGAGCTTCTGGTCAGACATTCAAATGGGCCTCATACATATAATGTACCAGATCATGTCCGCATACACCACCAGCCCGAAGGAAATGATACAGAAAATGTTTCCGACGCTATCCAAGATCTGGGGAAGCTCAAAGACAAACAAATCCAACTACACATACATTCACACATTCAACTGACGGCCCAACACTTCAGGGGCATTCCCCTTAATATCCAGAGACATGTAGAAGATGAAATTCAATCCCTATTGAAACAAGGCAGTATTGAACTGGCGTCAGGACCCACACCGTGGGTGTCCCCCATCGTGCCCGTGGCCAAAAAGGAGAACAAGACCAGCATCCGCATCTGTGTGGACATGAGGCCTCCAAATGTAGCAATAGATAGAGAACGTCATCTCGAGCCCAGGATGATGGACATGATGCATTTACTTCATGGGGCAAAAGTGTTAGACTTAAATAAGTGTTATCACCAGCTTGAACTGCATCCATCCTCCGGGTACATCAACACATTCTCTACACACCTGGGACTTTTTAGGTACAAAAGGCTCAGCTTTGGAGTATCATCAGCAGCCAAAATATTTCAAAATGAAATTCACCAAGTTATTAAGCACATCCCAAATTGCTTAAATTATAGTGATGACATTTTAATCTTTGGCACCACCCAGGAAATACATGACGACACACTAAGGAGAGTGTACATGGCCCTTGAGAATGCTCACCTCACGCTCAATCCAGACAAGCGCGCAATGAACGCCAGTCCGACAAAGCGAACCAATACATAGATCATCACCCAGTAAGCAATGCACTCCCCAAATCCATCACAATGGCTCAACTAATAGAAGCCCTGAAGAAAGACCAATTACTTCAAAAAATACAAGAATGCCTGAAGTCTAGTCAATGGCGTACCAAACTCGACCATGGACAATCTCTATCTCCAACTGAAGAAAGACACTTCTGCACCTTCAGACTCATTAGGCACACGCCATCCATGTCGCTGGAAGGTCTTTTGCTGAAAGAAAACAGAATCGTCATCCGGGCAAGTTTGCAAGAGCAAGTGCTAGCAGTAGCACAATCGGGGCACCGGGGAATAGTAACGACGAAACGGCAGCTTAGAACCAAGGTGTGGTTTCCCCAGATGGATGGAAAAGTGGAACAGCTACTGGGCAAGTGCATCGCACGCCAGGCCGTCGCCCCACGCACCTTTCCAGAGCTGCTCAAAATGTCATTGATGCCTCTGCA
This sequence comes from Ambystoma mexicanum, assembly GCF_040938575.1. Lineage (NCBI taxonomy): Eukaryota > Metazoa > Chordata > Amphibia > Caudata > Ambystomatidae > Ambystoma > Ambystoma mexicanum. The sequence goes on from NC_090929.1 coordinate 37,549,405, forward strand.
AGTATGGGACGAGGTGGCCATTGACATGTTCGGCCTCCTGGCAAATGGAAAGTATGTGCCTGTGATTGTCAATGAAATGTCCCGATTCCCTGAGGTACACCTCATTCATTCCACAAGCGCCCAAGCAGTAACACTGGCTTTAGACAAGACTTTTGCAGACTATGGGATTCCATCCATCGTAATATCAGACAATGGCCCCCCCATTCAGCGGACATGACTTTGCCATGTTTGCGGAACATCTTGGGTTTCAACATCGCAAGATCACGCCACTGTTCCCATAAGCCAATGGAACGATGGAGAAATTCATGGGAAACCTGAAACGTGCCCTCCAAGTTTGCTCCATTACCAACGGATCATTTATGTGGGCAATCTGCACATTGTTAAGAGACTACAGAAACACTCCTCACAGCTCGACAGGGGCATGTCCGTCCGTGCTGCTGTTTGGACGAGTAGTAAGAACCAGACTGTCACACAATCCCGATGTCTCTCTTCCCAACACCTACGTCGACACTGCAAGAACGAAGGACAAGGAGAGCAAAAGAAAGATGAAGAGTACGGTGATCTAAGGTGACACGCAAAACCAAGTCCCATCCAAATAGGAGACCGGGTCCTGCTAAAACAGAACCAAGATGTCAAAGACGTCTCCGCATTCAAGCCAGAGCCAATGACCGTGCCACACATACAAGGGTCAATGATAACCGCAGCAAGCCCACGGGGCACCATCACACGGAACTCCTCATTCTTCCGAACCTTTGAAGGCGACAGAAGCCAGGCAAACACCATCTCCACCAGGGAAGAAGTCTCCTCAGATCTGAATTCTGAATACTGAGAAGAAGACAGGGACGCTGATGACAGCAACAGTGACTGCATTGCAAGCGAGGCTCCACCCGTACGTAAGCCCTCAAAGTGGATAGAAGAAATTAACTAAGGAACCCCAGTTTATATGCTAAGTACGGGGGCGATGTAATGTCCCATTTCTATTGATGTAAGGAGCTGTGTCTCAGTCACTGTTCAGTAACCGTGGGGGCTCTGCCTGCCCCTGCCATTCTCCTCCAGCATAAATACACAGCAAGCTTTTTGAGGACCCCAGCTCTGGCTGCGGCCTTGTGCGGCCCACTGTAAACCCTTGTCACCTGACCAATATCTCACTTTTCTTGCACCCCCTATCACCTGTTTGTTTGTGTCCGAGTGGGTGTTGATTGGGGGGGTGCTGTTAGGTAGGGGCTATGACAGGGGTGGGGTTCTTTTGTAGGTGTGCTTTGCGGCCGAGTGGGTGCTGTATGTTGGATTGCGGGGGGCTGTTAGGTAGGGGCTATAACAGGGGTGGAGGCTTTTTGTAGGGGTTGTGCCCGAATGGGTGCTGTATGTTGGATTGCGGGGGGCTGTTAGGTAGGGGCTATAACAGGGGTGGAGGCTTTTTGTAGGGGTGATTTGGGGCCGAGTGGGTGCTGTATGTTGGATTTCGGGGGGCTGTGAGATGGGGGCTATGCCAGGGGTGGGAGCTGTTTTTTTAAGGGTGGTTTGTGGCCGAGTGGGTGCTGTATGTTGGATTGCGGGGGGGGGGGCTGTTAGGTAGGGGCTATGCCAGGGGTGGGTACTTTTTGTAGGGGTTGTGGTCGAGTGGGTGCTGTATGTTAGATTGCGGGGGGTGGGAGGCTGTTAGTTAGGGCCTATGACAGGGGTGGGAGCTGTTTTTTAAGGGTGCTTTGTGGCCGAGTGGGTGCTGTATGTTGGATTGCGGGGGGTGGGAGGCTGTTAGGTAGGGGCAACGACAGGGGTGAGAGCTGTTTTCTAGGGGTGCTTTGGGACCGAGTGGTGGGTGCTGTATGATGGATTGCGGGGGGGGGTTGTTATGTAGGGGCTACGCCAGGGGTGGGAGCTGTTTTTTTAAGGGTGCTTTGTGGCAGGGGGTAGTGTACGCAGCTTTGTGGTTAGGGCTCCTTGTACGGTGTGGGGGCCGAGCGTTGTGTGGTGGGATCCTCGAATGAGGGGTGGGGGGGTAAGACGCGGGGGCCCCTGGAGAGGTCGCTATTTGTTTATAAAGCAGCAGAAGAGGCTGGATTCGTTCTCTGCGCTTCGCGCCGCTGAGCTCATCCTAATTAGAGCTGAGAAGGCAGGATGGGAACGGCGAAGGTGCCCTCCGCCCCCCCCACATCCCCCACACTGCGAGCCCTCTCCCCCTCTCCCCCCGCATCCATCTCTCCCTTCACTGGCGCCCTCCCCCTGCCTCCTCTCCCCATCTGTCTTCACCGGCAGAGAGTGCTCTCCCCCCTCGCCTCCATCTCCTGCGCGCCCCCTTCACCTCTCCTGCACCCCAGGACGGGGACTTCGCAGCTCTTCACTCATCGCCCCCCCCCCCCCAGCTCCTTCCAGCTGAGGCTGCAGAAACACGGAGAAGCGTGCTGTAGAGCCGGCTCGCTCCCCCACCGTGCCCCACTCTTGCCACAGAAGCACCCCTTCCCTACCCCAACTCCGGGAATACAGACTAGAGTCCTGCCACCAGCCATCGGCTAGTGTAGGGTGCCCCTATTGACGACCTCGGACGGATGAAAGAGCGTGTCTGGGACTGGAGGCTGGCAACACACGCAGGAGTAGATGCATGAGCCCAGTGAGCTACCTCACGGGCCTATACACCTGGAACGTTCTCAGAGAGAGAGAGAGAGAGAGAGAGAGAGAGGGGAAACGAAGAATAGAGAGAGTTCAGAGGTAAAGAGAGAGAGAGAAGTGTAACTACCTTTTGGTGGTTCAGTATATGGTAAGGCATGACTCGACTCTCAGTCAACGTATCTTTCAGAGGTGCTAGCATATACACTGGGAGGGAATTTCAGATACCATTAGTACCCCCGAGAAGATCTGTTATACTTTCAATGGTATTGAATAGCTCTACTCAACATGGCTAGCTGCAAAACCTTCTAATGAAACAGCACCGGCAGGTCTCTTCAGGTTTCTTTAACTTGCATTTGCAAAGCAGCAACCTTTTATTTTATAGCAGGGATGCATGTCCACACCTAGATAGAATTCTGAACAGTGGCCTGCGTCGCATCTAGATAGAATTCTGAACAGTGGCCTGCGTCGCATCTAGATAGAATTCTGAACAGTGGCCTGCGTCGCACCTACATAGAATTCTGAACAGTGGCCTGCGTCGCATCTAGATAGAATTCTGAACAGTGGCCTGCGTCGCACCTAGATAGAATTCTGAACAGTGGCCTGCGTCGCACCTAGATAGAATTCTGAACAGTGGCCTGCGTCGCATCTAGATAGAACAGTGGCCTGCGTCGCATCTAGATAGAATTCTGAACAGTGGCCTGCGTCGCACCTAGATAGAATTCTGAACAGTGGCCTGCGTCGCACCTAGATAGAATTCTGAGCAGTGGCCTGCGTCGCATCTAGATAGAATTCTGAACCTGCGTCGCATCTAGATAGAATTCTGAGCAGTGGCCTGCGTCGCATCTAGATAGAATTCTGAACAGTGGCCTGCGTCGCATCTAGATAGAATTCTGAGCAGTGGCCTGCGTCGCATCTAGATAGAATTCTGAGCAGTGGCCTGCGTCGCATCTAGATAGAATTCTGAGCAGTGGCCTGCGTCGCATCTAGATAGAATTCTGAGCAGTGGCCTGCGTCGCATCTAGATAGAATTCTGAGCAGTGGCCTGCGTCACATCTAGATAGAATTCTGAGCAGTGGCCTGCGTCGCATCTAGATAGAATTCTGAGCAGTGGCCTGCGTCGCATCTAGATAGGACTTTGATTGAAGGATAGCATGCCCGCGCCTAGATGAAACTTGAATGTTAACATGTGCCACACTTAGAACTGTGAACACCATCCGGCGCCGCGCCTAGAAGGGAATATGAAGGCCAGCAAGTGCCACACTCAGACAGACCTGTGAATGTTAGCATGGTAAAGGTCAGGTAACCCACTAACCAATATAAGCTCAAACTCTCTGCAGACTTATCTCACACAAAAAACTCACCCAACCATCTCTCGCACAACAAGCTGCACACCCTGCACAACACCGCAACACATACTGCACCAACAGCACACGCGGACCGACACTGATCCAATACCCGCACCAAAGCTCAGCGCATGGTGTATACCGAGTTGAAGCTGCCAACAGAACACCACTCCTCTCACTATCCTACTCCCTCTTCACCTTACTAACCCATCCCACCTTCTCGTTTGCAGATCCGCCAGAGCGCCTGGGGACCAACTCTGTTGGTGACGGTGCACGGTACAAATACCTTTAACATTTAACATCATCACCAGACAGATTACAGTGGACCTCAAGTCTGAATGTCTCCTCAGTCCCCCCTCCCGCGGCACAACCCCCCTCCCCTGGGTTACGCACAAGCCTGCAGCAGGAGCATTAACAGCACGAGCTGCCTTACTGTCATGCACCCCCTCCCCCCATTTTCAGCCTGCTCTTCTTCCATTTCCCTCGCCTCCCAGCGCATTCCAGGGCCCCACTCCCCAATACAGTCACTTCCAAACTACGTTATTAACTTTCTAAAAACTCTTTTCTTTCTCACAAATGGGGCGTCTTTCTCTTCCCATTTGTGCGAGTGCAATTCCTCCTGGAACTGCCCCCTCTAGTGGCGAGGCAAGGCCCGACTGTGTGACAGAGAGAGAGGGGAGGGTGAGGGGGCAGGTGACTGTCCACAGAGAGAGAGGGGGGGGCAGGCGACCGTCCACAGAGAGACAGGGGCGGGTGAGGGGGCAGGCGACCATCCACAGAGAGACAGGGGCAGTTGAGGGGGCAGGCGCACGTCCAGAGAGAGAGACAGGAGCGGGTGAGGGGGCAGGGGACCGTCCAGAGAGAGAGAGTGAAAAGCGAGGCTCTAGTGATGCAAGCCTGTCTTTTGGCTCAGGGGCGGTCCGGCTTGGAGGGTTTTGCCAAACCCTAAGAATCACTGTTTCTGCTTCCGAGGAGACTCTGCCTCTCTTCTTCTTGCTGACAGATGTAACCATCAGCTGTGATTACTGCATACCAAGGCTTGAGCCCTTTACTGCATCCTCTCGGGTTGGGTATGGTCTGTGTGGACTTATCAGGTTGAGTATGCAGTCCTGGGTTAGGGATCTCCGTGATCCGTGTGGACTTGTCAGGTTGAGTATGCAGTCATGGTCTGTGTGGACTTGTCAGGTTGAGTGTCCAGTCCTGGGTTAGGATTCTCTGTGGTCTGTGTGGACTTGTGGGGTTGAGTATGCAGTCCTGTGTTAGGGTTCTTCGTGGTCTGTGTGGACTTGTCAGGTTGAGTATGCAGTCCTGGGTTAGGGTTCTCTGTGGTCTGTGGGGACCTGTCAGGTTGAGTATGCAGTCCTGGGTTAGGGTTCCCTTTGGTCTGTGTGGACTTGTCAGGTTGAGGTGGGTTAGGGTTCTCTGTGGTCTGTGTGGACTTGTCAGGTTGAGTGTGCAGTCCTGGGTTAGGGTTCCCTTTGGTCTGTGTGGACTTGTCAGGTTGGGTATGCAGCCCTAGGTTAGGGTTCTTCATGGTCTGTGTGGACGTGTCAGTTTGAGTGTGCAGTCCTGGGTTAGGGTTCTCCATGGTCTGTGTGGACTTTTCAGGTTGAGTATGCAGTCCTGGGTTAGGGTTCTCCATGGTCTGTGTGGACTTGTCAGGATGAGTATGGAGTCTTGGGTTAGGGATCTCCATGATCCGTGTGGACTTGTCAGGTTGAGTATGCAGTCATGGTCTGTGTGGACTTGTCAGGTTGAGTATGCAGTCCTGGATTGGGGTTCTTCGTGGTCTGTGTGATGTCACGGTTTATTACACGGCACACTGCAGCCAGGGAACTCCTTCCCCTACAATGAACGGGTTTTATTTTTAATATACTGCAGATTCTTTTGAGTAGGCCTCCAACCCATCTCGCACCCAACTTCCACAAACACCCTGTGTCACAATGGACTAGGAACCAGGCTGGTGTGTATTAATAAGATATTGTATTAATGTATTATACCATGTGAATGAGGATAATCAAAATACAACAACCACCATAATTTTGGCAACACAAATGCAATATCCTATCTAGAGCGACCAAGTGGAAATGGGCCGTTACACTCGCTTTTGTTATAATGCCAAACAGGAAAGTACAATCAGGTTGAAATAGACTGTTATACTCACTTTTGTTTTAATGACAAAACAGGAAAATAACAATTCCACACAAAGTGATAGCACCTACAGCCAAGCACCGCCCCCCCTTCAACACCCCCCGCCAAAAAATCAATTTGGCCTTGATTCCTTTGAATGGAAGGCAGTTGCTAGGAGTAGGAAAATAGAGGGAAACCGGTTTTGGTGTAAAGCCTGCCAGTATAGAAAGGGAAAACCCATTTTTGGAGGAAAATGGAAGAATGGAATTTTGATTATTTCTCACAACTGCTAGGTGACAGAATCGAATAACATTGGTATTGCTTACACTTAGGAGATAGGCAAAGTTTTAGAAAATACTAATCAGCACACCAGGGCAAAATAGAAATGCAGTAGGAAAATCGGGTTTTGGAAGAAAACAAATGCAAAGGGAAAATACAATGGCAAATGGAAATTTGTTTATACTGAGGTTTACAATGACAGGCAGCTCAGGGCTTAAAATAGAAAAATCGGTTTTCAGTGGCAAGGACAGAGGCTCATAACAGGTAGACTTCTAGGCAAAAGGGATTGCTCACAATGGGAACAACGCTTTGGGTTTAATAGAACAGATGCAAATAGGAATTCGTTTGGTAATGCACACAATACATGGACAAGTTCGGTCTTTAGTTACAAGGAGAATAATTCTTTTGAGGCAACACTTTGCTGACCATAACAATTAAACAAAAACACCAGGAACAAGATGGTTGATTTCGAATTGCAACAATCTTGAACTGTGAATTTCAACTGGGAATTAATTGATTTACTTAAAAACATACTAAGGATTTACACAGACAAGTGAGAGGTTTTTCAAAGGAGATATGCTAACATATGCAGGCAAACAAGATATTCTTCTATGGGGAGATGACTGGGCTACATGAGCAATTGGGGTTTTCAATGGGAAATATTGGATGTACTAAGATACAAATGAAGAGTTTATGCAATTTATGGCTGAGGTTATATGCTACTTACAAAGCAAGAATTGGTTTAGGATTCAGGAAAGCCAGCTGGATCTCAGGACACTCTGGACAGATAGGGTAATGGATCTGGTTACTGCACTCTCTAGGATGCTAAGGTTCAGCAGCCTTTTCCCCATCCTCCTTTCGTTGCTCCCCGTATTTTGTGTGTATACAGTCCTAATACAGTCCCCCTTATTTAGCAGAAATTACATCACTCATTTTACAATCTACGGGGAGTACCCTGTAATTATCCCTGCCACCAGGATTGGACAGTTTCTTTCTCTCTCTCCATCATCAGTCAGGATTGAATCAGGGATTTTGGAGCACCATCTGTCTTTCCCCTTTATTACCCTGCTTTGTTCTCAGTTCAACCTTTTTGGCAAAAAATTGGTTATGTATCATAACTTCCTGATTGTACTAGCAACTGCCATATGCAACATATATTCTGTTTGAGTTGGTCATGGGGAATTAGATAAACTGACCGCCAAATCTGTGAGATGTAGCATGGCCGTGTGCCGCCTTTTTGTCATTTTCAAAAAATGTACAACAGTTATGAATATGTAAATTCTCAAGCATGTTCCTAATTACATTCTTCACCTTTTCATCAAATTTCATAATTGTAACATGTTGAGATCAGCCAGAAACCTGATCTAACTGGCTATTACAGTTCCCAGAGCCCCAGGTAAATGCAATTTATATCCTTAAAACCACCTGGAAATTACATGAACAATGGCATACAATTGAGATCCATCCTCAGTCTGATGGCTGCGCAAAATTCCTAAAACGAAATAGTCTTTTAATATGAATGATGAGTGTGTCTGTCAGCAAATGGGCTGGGCATTTCATCCCACACAGCCATCTGTTTCCCTGGGTCAGCTTATGACCAGAGGGATTTTATGATTCTCTTTGAAATTGACAGTTTGCTCTTTGAAGTGGGTGCAACAAGAACTCGCACCTTTTCGTCATGCTTTAGCCAAGGATTGCCTTCTTTGAAATCCCTGCATTGCTGCCATCAGGTCTGCAGAACAGTGAATGTTGATGCCTCCCGCAACATCACATTTTATTACAGGATTGTTAGAGGATAGGTGTGATATCTAGCTGGAGGTAGGGCTTTCATTGTGAAGTTCCTACCTTAGCCAGAACTGTTTTTTCCTGAAGTAGTGTCTCTTCACAGGTTGCAGGAGTTTTGTGGGTGACACCTAATTTACATTTGTTTTTGTCAAACCCCACTTCATGTTTCCCTGAGATTTTCTATGTGAGCACTGATGTCTTTTTCCATTGTTGTTTTTTATAAAGCCGTTTTTATTTGCAACACCTATGCAGGCCGTTTTTGGCTTTTAACGTTTACAAATCCTGTCTTGCAAGTCACAGGATTTTTTGATTTCTCCTTCTTGGGTGCATTTACATTGCTGCTGGTCCATTGATAATGACGGGTAGGCCCCTATCCCCATGGTTCTTTAATTTCACATGAACAAAAAGAAAAAGCCAGGCCGTTTTTGGTTGCAGTGTTTAAATTCTTCTGTTCATGTGAAAGAGAAGCAAAAGCCAGGCTGTTTTTGGTTTCAGTGTTTAACTTCTTGCCATTCGTGTGACAGGGAAAGCAAAGCAGGGCCATTTTTAGCTGCAATATTTAAATTCTTCTGTTCATGTGAAATAAAAGCAAAAGCCAGGCCATTTTTAATTGCAGTGTTTAACTTTTTGCAATTCATGTGACAGGGAAAGCAAAGCACTGCCGTTTTTTTGGTTGCAGTGTTTAACTTCTTGCCACTCATGTGACAGGGAAAGTAAGGCAGGGCTGTTTTTGGTTGCAGTGTTTAAATGCTGCTGTTCAGGTGAAACAGACTCTGTTTGGGGCCTGTAAATGCACCCCACAGTGGACCTGTCAGGTTGAGTATGCAGTCCTGGGTTTGGATTCTCCATGGTCTGTGTGGACTTGTCAGGTTAAGTATGCAGTCCTGGGTTAGGATTCTCCATGTTCTTTGTGGATTTGTCAGGTTGAGTATGCAGTCCTGGGGTAGGATTGTCCATGGTCTGTGTAGACTTGTCAGGTTGAGTATGCAGTCCTGGGTTAGGATTCTCCATGGTCTGTGTGCACTTGTCAGTTTGAGTATGCAGTCCTGTGTTAGGGTTCTCTGTGGTCTGTGTGGACCTGTCAGGTTGAATATGCAGTCCTGGGGTAGGATTGTCCATGGTCTGTGTAGACTTGTCAGGTTGAGTATGCAAGCATACTGCATACTGGGTTAGGATTCTCCATGGTCTGTGTGCACTTGTCAGTTTGGGTATGCAGTCCTGTGTTAGGGTTCTCTGTGGTCTGTGTGGACCTGTCAGGTTGAGGTCGGTTAGGGTTCCCTGTGGTCTGTGTGGACTTGTCAGTTTGAGTATGCAGTCCTGGGTTAGGGTTCTCTGTGGTCTATGTGGACTTGTCAGGTTGGGTATGCAGCCCTGGGTTAGGGTTCTTCATGGTCTGTGTGGACTTGTCAGGGTGAGGTGGGTTAGGGTTCTCTGTGGTCTGTGTGCACGTGTCAGGTTCAGTGTGCAGTCCTGGCTTAGGGTTCCCTTTGGTCTGTGTGGACTTGTCAGGTTGAGTATGCACTCCTGGGTTATGGTTCTCCGTGGTCTGTGTGGACTTGTCAGGTTGGGTATGCAGCCCTAGGTTAGGGTTCTTCATGGTCTGTGTGGACGTGTCAGTTTGAGTGTGCAGTCCTGGGTTAGGGATCCCTTTGGTCTGTGTGGACTTGTCAGGTTGAGTATGCAGTCCTGGGTTAGGGTTCTCCATGGTCTGTGTGGACATGTCAGGATGAGTATGGAGTCTTGGGTTAGGGATCTCCATGATCCGTGTGGACTTGTCAGGTTGAGTATGCAGTCATGGTCTGCGTGGACTTGTCAGGTTGAGTATGTAGTCCTGGATTGGGGTTCTTCGTGGTCTGTGTGATGTCACGGTTTATTACACGGCACACTGCAGCCAGGGAACTCCTTCCCCTACAATGAACGGGTTTTATTTTTAATATACTGCAGATTCTTTTGAGTAGGCCTCCAACCCATCTCGCACCCAACTTCCACAAACACCCTGTGTCACAATGGACTAGGAACCAGGCTGGTGTGTATTAATAAGATATTGTATTAATGTATTATACCATGTGAATGGGGATAATCAAAATACAACAGCCACCATAATTTTGGCAACACAAATGCAATATCCTATCTAGAGCGACCAAGTGGAAATGGGCCGTTACACTCGCTTTTGTTATAATGCCAAACAGGAAAGTACAATCAGGTTGAAATAGACTGTTATACTCACTTTTGTTTTAATGACAAAACAGGAAAATAACAATTCCACACAAACTGATAGCTCCTACAGCCAAGCACTCCCCCCTGCAAACCCCACCCAAAAAAAATCAATTTGGCCTTGATTCCTTTGAATGGAAGGCAGTTGCTAGGAGTAGGAAAATAGAGGGAAACCGGTTTTGGTGTAAAGCCTGCCAGTACAGAAAGGGAAAACCCGTTTTTGGAGGAAAATGGAAGAATGGAATTTTGATTATTTCTCACAACTGCTAGGTGACAGAATCGAATAACATTGGTATTGCTTACACTTAGGAGATAGGCAAAGTTTTAGAAAATACTAATCAGCACACCAGGGCAAAATAGAAATGCAGTAGGAAAATCGGGTTTTGGAAGAAAACAAATGCAAAGGGAAAATACAATGGCAAATGGAAATTTGTTTATACTGAGGTTTACAATGACAGGCAGCTCAGGGCTTAAAATAGAAAAATCGGTTTTCAGTGGCAAGGACAGAGGCTCATAACAGGTAGACTTCTAGGCAAAAGGGATTGCTCACAATGGGAACAACGCTTTGGGTTTAATAGAACAGATGCAAATAAGAATTCGTTTGGTAATGCACACAATACATGGACAAGTTCGGTCTTTAGTTACAAGGAGAATAATTCTTTTGAGGCAACACTTTACTGACCATAACAAACAAAAACACCAGAAACAAGATGGTTGATTTCGGATTGCAACAATCTTGAACTGTGAATTTCAACGGGGAATTAATTGATTTACTTAAAAACATACTAAGGATTTACACAGACAAGTGAGAGGTTTTTCAAAGAAGATATGCTAACATATACAGGCAAACAAGATATTCTTCTATGGGGATATGACTGGGCTACATGAGCAATTGGGGTTTTCAATGGGAAATATTGGATGTACTAAGATACAAATGAAGAGTTTATGCAATTTATGGCTTATCCCTGCCACCAGGATTGGACAGTTTCTTTCTCTCTCTCCATCATCAGTCAGGATTGAATCAGGGATTTGGAGAACCATCTGTCTTTCCCCTTTATTACCCTGCTTTGTTCTCAGTTCAACTTTTTGGCAAAAACTGGTTATGTATCATAACTTCATGATTGTACTAGCAACTGCCATATGCAACATATATTCTGTTTGAGTTGGTCATGGGGAATTAGATAATCTGACCGCCAAATCCGTGTGATGTAGCATGGCCGTGTGCCACCTTTTTGTCGTTTTCATAAAATGTACAACAGTTATGAATATGTAAGTTCTCAAGCATGTTCCTAATTGCACTTTCCACCTTTTCATCCAATTTCATAATTGTAACATGTTGAGATCAGCCAGAAACCTGATCTAACTGGCTATTACAGTTCCCAGAGCCCCAGGTAAATGCAATTTATATCCTTAAAACCACCTGGAAATTACATGAACAATGGCATACAATTGAGATCCATCCTCAGTCTGATGGCTGCGCAAAAATTCCTAAAACAAAATAGTCTTTTAATATGAATGATGAGTGTGTCTGTCAGCAAATGGGCTGGGCATTTCATCCCACACAGCCATCTGTTTCCCTGGGTCAGCTTATGACCAGAGGGATTTTATGATTCTCTTTGAAATTGACAGTTTGATCTTTGAAGTGGGTGCAACAAGAACTCACACCTTTTCGTCATGCTTTAGCCAAGGATTGCCTTCTTTGAAATCCCTGCATTGCTGCGATCATGTCTGCAGAATAGTGAATATTGATGCCTCCCGCAGCATCACATTTTATTACAGGATTGTTAGAGGATAGGTGTGATATCTAGCTGGAGGTAGGGCTTTCATTGTGGAACTGGTTTTTCATGAAGTAGTTCCTCTTCACAGGTTGCAGGAGTTTTGTGGGTTAAACCTAATTTACATTTCTTTTTGTCAAACCCCACTTCATGTTTCCCTGAGATTTTCTATGTGAGCACTGATGTCTTTTTCCATTGTGGCTTTTTAAAGCTGTTTTTTTTGCAACACCTATGCAGGCCGTTTTTGGATTTTAGTGTTTACAAATCCTGTCTTGCAAGTCATTGGATTCTTTGATTTCTCCTTCTTGGGTGCATTTACATTGCTGCTGGTCCATTGATAATGACGGGTAGGCCCCTATCCCCATGGTTCTTTAATTTCACAAGAACAAAAAGAAAAAGCCAGGCCATTTTTGGTTGCAGTGTTTAAATTTTTTTGTTCATGTGAGATAGAAGCAAAATCCAGGCTGTTTTTGGTTGCAGTGTTTAACTTCTTGCCATTCGTGTGACAGGGAAAGCAAAGCAGGGCTGTTTTTAGCTGCAATATTTAAATTCTTCTGTTCATGTGAAATAAAAGCAAAAGCCAGGCCATTTTTAATTGCAGTGTTTAACTTTTTGCAATTCATGTGACAGGGAAGCACTGCCGTTTTTTTGGTTGCAGTGTTTAACTTCTTGCCACTCATGTGACAGGGAAAGTAAAGCAGGACTGTTTTTGGTTGCAGTGTTTAAATGCTGCTGTTCAGGTGAAACAGACTCTGTTTGGGGCCTGAAAATGCACCCCACAGTGGACCTGTCAGGTTGAGTATGCAGTCCTGGGTTTGGATTCTCCATGGTCTGTATGGACTTGTCAGGTTAAGTATGCAGTCCTGGTTAGGATTCTCCATGTTCTGTGTGGACTTGTCAGGTTGAGTATGCAGTCCTGGAGTAGGATTCTCCATGGTCTGTGTAGACTTGTCAGGTTGAGTATGCAGTCCTGGGTTAGGATTCTCCATGGTCTGTGTGCACTTGTCAGTTTGAGTATGCAGTCCTGTGTTAGGGTTCTAAGTGGTCTGTGTGGACCTGTCAGGTTGTGTGTGCAATCCTGGGGTAGGATTCTCCATGGTCTGTGTAGACTTGCCAGGTTGAGAATGCAGTCCTGGGTTAGGATTCTCCATGGTCTGCGTGTACTTGTCAGTTTGATTATGCAGTCCTGTGTTAGGGTTCTCTGTGGTCTGTGTGGACTTGTCAGATTGAGTATGCAGTCCTGGGTTAGGGTTCTCAGTGGTCTGTGTGGACTTGAAAGGTTGAGTATGCAGTCCTGGGTTAGGGCTCTCCATGGTCTGTGTGGACTTGTCAGGTTGAGTGTGCAGTCCTGGTTTAGGGTTTTCCATGGTCTGTGTGGACTTGTCAGGTTGAGTATGCAGACCAGGGTTAAGATTCTCTGTGGGCTGTGTGGACTTGTCAAGTTGAGTATGCAGTCCTGGGTTAGGGTTCTCTGTGGTCTGTGTGGACTTGTCAGGTTGAGTATGCAGTCCTGGGGTAGGGTTCTCAGTGGTCTGTGTGGACTTGTCAGGTTGAGTATGCAGTCCTGGTTTAGGGTTCTTTGTGGTCTGTGTGGACTTGCCAGGTTGAGTATGCAGTCCTGGGTTAGGGTTCTCCGTGGTCTGTGTACACTTGTCAGGTTGAGTATGCAGTCCTGGCTTGGGATTCTGCGTGGTCTTTATGGACTTGTCAGGTTGAGTATGCAGTCCTGGGTTAGGGTTCTCCGTGGTCTGTGTGGATTTGTCAGGTTGAGTATGCAGACCAGGGTTAAGACTCTCTGTGGTCTGTGTGGACTTGTCAAGTTGAGTATGCAGTCCTGGGTTAGGGTTCGCCGTGGTCTGTGTGGACTTGTCAGGTTGAGTATGCAGTCCTGGATTAGGGTTCTCCATGGTCTGTGTGGACTTGTCAAGTTGAGTATGCAGTCCTGGGTTAGGGTTCTCCGTAGTCTGTGTGGACTTGTCAGGTTGAGTATGCAGTCCTGGGTTAGGGTTCTCAGTGGTCTGTGTGGACTTGTCAGGTTGAGTATGCAGTCCTGGGTTAGGGTTCTTCGTAGTCTGTGTGGACTTGTCAGGTTGAGTATGCAGTCCTGGGTTAGGGTTCTCTGTGGTCTGTGTGGACTTGTCAGGTTGAGTATGCAGACCAGGGTTAAGATTCTCTGTGGTCTGTGTGGACTTGTCAAGTTGAGTATGCAGTCCTGGGTTAGGGTTCTCCATGGTCTGTGTGGACTTGTCAAGTTGAGTATGCAGTCCTGGGTTAGGGTTCTCTGTGGTCTATGTGGACATGTCGGGTTGAGTGTGCAGTCCTGGGTTAGGATTCTTCATGGTCTGTGTGGACTTGTCACGTTGAGTATGCAGTCCTGGGTTAGGGTTCTCTGTGGTCTGTGTGGACTTGTCAGGTTGAGTATGTAGTCCTGCGTTAGGGTTCTCCATGGTCTGTGTGGACTTGTCAGGTTGATTATACAGTCCTGGGATAGGGTTCTCCGTGGTCTGTGTGGACTTGTCAGGTTGAGTATGCAGTCCTGGGTTAGGGTTCTCCGTGGTCTGTCTGGGCTTGTCAGGTTGAGTATGTAGTCCTGGGTTAGGGTTCTCCATTGGTCTGTGTGGACTTGTCAGGTTGAGTATGCAGTCCTGGGTTAGGATTCTCCATGGTCTGTATGGACATGTCAGGTTGAGTATGCAGTCCTGGGTTAGTGTTCTTTGTGGTCTGTGTGGACTTGTCGGGTTGAGTATACAGTCCTGGGTTAGGGTTCTCCGTGGTCTGTGTGGACTTGTCAGGTTGAGTATGCAGTCCTGGGTTAGGGTTCTCCATGGTCTGTGTGGACTTGTCAGGTTAAGTATGCAGTCCTGGGTTAGGGTTTTCCATGGTCTGTGTGGACTTGTCAGGTTGAGTATGGAGACCAGGGTTAAGATTCTCTGTGGGCTGTGTGGACTTGTCAGTTTGATTATGCAGTCCTGTGTTAGGGTTCTCTGTGGTCTGTGTGGACTTGAAAGGTTGAGTATGCAGTCCTGGGTTAGGGCTCTCCATGGTCTGTGTGGACTTGTCAGGTTGAGTGTGCAGTCCTGGTTTAGGGTTTTCCATGGTCTGTGTGGACTTGTCAGGTTGAGTATGCAGACCAGGGTTAAGATTCTCTGTGGGCTGTGTGGACTTGTCAAGTTGAGTATGCAGTCCTGGGTTAGGGTTCTCTGTGGTCTGTGTGGACTTGTCAGGTTGAGTATGCAGTCCTGGGGTAGGGTTCTCAGTGGTCTGTGTGGACTTGTCAGGTTGAGTATGCAGTCCTGGTTTAGGGTTCTTTGTGGTCTGTGTGGACTTGCCAGGTTGAGTATGCAGTCCTGGGTTAGGGTTCTCCGTGGTCTGTGTACACTTGTCAGGTTGAGTATGCAGTCCTGGCTTGGGATTCTGCGTGGTCTTTATGGACTTGTCAGGTTGAGTATGCAGTCCTGGGTTAGGGTTCTCCGTGGTCTGTGTGGATTTGTCAGGTTGAGTATGCAGACCAGGGTTAAGACTCTCTGTGGTCTGTGTGGACTTGTCAAGTTGAGTATGCAGTCCTGGGTTAGGGTTCGCCGTGGTCTGTGTGGACTTGTCAGGTTGAGTATGCAGTCCTGGATTAGGGTTCTCCATGGTCTGTGTGGACTTGTCAAGTTGAGTATGCAGTCCTGGGTTAGGGTTCTCCGTAGTCTGTGTGGACTTGTCAGGTTGAGTATGCAGTCCTGGGTTAGGGTTCTCAGTGGTCTGTGTGGACTTGTCAGGTTGAGTATGCAGTCCTGGGTTAGGGTTCTTCGTAGTCTGTGTGGACTTGTCAGGTTGAGTATGCAGTCCTGGGTTAGGGTTCTCTGTGGTCTGTGTGGACTTGTCAGGTTGAGTATGCAGACCAGGGTTAAGATTCTCTGTGGTCTGTGTGGACTTGTCAAGTTGAGTATGCAGTCCTGGGTTAGGGTTCTCTGTGGTCTGTGTGGACTTGTCAGGTTGAGTATGCAGTCCTGGGTTAGGGTTCTCCATGGTCTGTGTGGACTTGTCAAGTTGAGTATGCAGTCCTGGGTTAGGGTTCTCTGTGGTCTATGTGGACATGTCGGGTTGAGTGTGCAGTCCTGGGTTAGGATTCTTCATGGTCTGTGTGGACTTGTCACGTTGAGTATGCAGTCCTGGGTTAGGGTTCTCTGTGGTCTGTGTGGACTTGTCAGGTTGAGTATGTAGTCCTGCGTTAGGGTTCTCCATGGTCTGTGTGGACTTGTCAGGTTGATTATACAGTCCTGGGATAGGGTTCTCCGTGGTCTGTCTGGACTTGTCAGGTTGAGTATGCAGTCCTGGGTTAGGGTTCTCCGTGGTCTGTCTGGGCTTGTCAGGTTGAGTATGTAGTCCTGGGTTAGGGTTCTCCATTGGTCTGTGTGGACTTGTCAGGTTGAGTATGCAGTCCTGGGTTAGGATTCTCCATGGTCTGTATGGACATGTCAGGTTGAGTATGCAGTCCTGGGTTAGTGTTCTTTGTGGTCTGTGTGGACTTGTCGGGTTGAGTATACAGTCCTGGGTTAGGGTTCTCCGTGGTCTGTGTGGACTTGTCAGGTTGAGTATGCAGTCCTGGGTTAGGGTTCTCCATGGTCTGTGTGGACTTGTCAGGTTAAGTATGCAGTCCTGGGTTAGGGTTTTCCATGGTCTGTGTGGACTTGTCAGGTTGAGTATGCAGACCAGGGTTAAGATTCTCTGTGGGCTGTGTGGACTTGTCAAGTTGAGTAAGCAGTCCTGGGTTAGGGTTCTCTGTGGTCTGTGTGGACTTGTCAGATTGAGTATGCAGTCCTGGGTTAGGGTTCTCAGTGGTCTGTGTGGACTTGAAAGGTTGAGTATGCAGTCCTGGGTTAGGGCTCTCCATGGTCTGTGTGGACTTGTCAGGTTGAGTGTGCAGTCCTGGTTTAGGGTTTTCCATGGTCTGTGTGGACTTGTCAGGTTGAGTATGCAGACCAGGGTTAAGATTCTCTGTTGGCTGTGTGGACTTGTCAAGTTGAGTATGCAGTCCTGGGTTAGGGTTCTCTGTGGTCTGTGTGGACTTGTCAGGTTGAGTATGCAGTCCTGGGGTAGGGTTCTCAGTGGTCTGTGTGGACTTGTCAGGTTGAGTATGCAGTCCTGGTTTAGGGTTCTTTGTGGTCTGTGTGGACTTGCCAGGTTGAGTATGCAGTCCTGGGTTAGGGTTCTCCGTGGTCTGTGTACACTTGTCAGGTTGAGTATGCAGTCCTGGCTTGGGATTCTGCGTGGTCTTTATGGACTTGTCAGGTTGAGTATGCAGTCCTGGGTTAGGGTTCTCCGTGGTCTGTGTGGATTTGTCAGGTTGAGTATGCAGACCAGGGTTAAGACTCTCTGTGGTCTGTGTGGACTTGTCAAGTTGAGTATGCAGTCCTGGGTTAGGGTTCGCCGTGGTCTGTGTGGACTTGTCAGGTTGAGTATGCAGTCCTGGATTAGGGTTCTCCATGGTCTGTGTGGACTTGTCAAGTTGAGTATGCAGTCCTGGGTTAGGGTTCTCCGTAGTCTGTGTGGACTTGTCAGGTTGAGTATGCAGTCCTGGGTTAGGGTTCTCAGTGGTCTGTGTGGACTTGTCAGGTTGAGTATGCAGTCCTGGGTTAGGGTTCTTCGTAGTCTGTGTGGACTTGTCAGGTTGAGTATGCAGTCCTGGGTTAGGATTCTCTGTGGTCTGTGTGTACTTGTCAGGTTGAGTATGCAGTCCTGGCTTTTGATTCTGCGTGGTCTTTATGGACTTGTCAGGTTGAGTATGCAGTCCTGGGTTAGGGTTCTCTGTGGTCTGTGTGGACTTGTCAGGTTGAGTATGCAGACCAGGGTTAAGATTCTCTGTGGTCTGTGTGGACTTGTCAAGTTGAGTATGCAGTCCTGGGTTAGGGTTCTCTGTGGTCTGTGTGGACTTGTCAGGTTGAGTATGCAGTCCTGGGTTAGGGTTCTCCATGGTCTGTGTGGACTTGTCAAGTTGAGTATGCAGTCCTGGGTTAGGGTTCTCTGTGGTCTATGTGGACATGTCGGGTTGAGTGTGCAGTCCTGGGTTAGGATTCTTCATGGTCTGTGTGGACTTGTCACGTTGAGTATGCAGTCCTGGGTTAGGGTTCTCTGTGGTCTGTGTGGACTTGTCAGGTTGAGTATGTAGTCCTGCGTTAGGGTTCTCCATGGTCTGTGTGGACTTGTCAGGTTGATTATACAGTCCTGGGATAGGGTTCTCCGTGGTCTGTGTGGACTTGTCAGGTTGAGTATGCAGTCCTGGGTTAGGGTTCTCCGTGGTCTGTCTGGGCTTGTCAGGTTGAGTATGTAGTCCTGGGTTAGGGTTCTCCATTGGTCTGTGTGGACTTGTCAGGTTGAGAATGCAGTCCTGGGTTAGGATTCTCCATGGTCTGTATGGACATGTCAGGTTGAGTATGCAGTCCTGGGTTAGTGTTCTTTGTGGTCTGTGTGGACTTGTCGGGTTGAGTATACAGTCCTGGGTTAGGGTTCTCCGTGGTCTGTGTGGACTTGTCAGGTTGAGTATGCAGTCCTGGGTTAGGGTTCTCCATGGTCTGTGTGGACTTGTCAGGTTAAGTATGCAGTCCTGGGTTAGGATTCTCCATGTTCTGTGTGGACTTGTCAGGTTGAGTATGCAGTCCTTGGGTAGGATTCTCCATGGTCTGTGTAGACTTGTCAGGTTGAGTATGCAGTCCTGGGTTAGGATTCTCCATGGTCTGTGTGCACTTGTCAGTTTGAGTATGCAGTCCTGTGTTAGGGTTCTAAGTGGTCTGTTTGGACCTGTCAGGTTGAGTGTGCAATCCTGGGGTAGGATTCTCAATGGTCTGTGTAGACTTGCCAGGTTGAGTATGCAGTCCTGGGTTAGGATTCTCCATGGTCTGTGTGTACTTGTCAGTTTGAGTATGCAGTCCTGTGTTAGGGTTCTCTGTGGTCTGTGTGGACTTGAAAGGTTGAGTATGCAGTCCTGGGTTAGGGTTCTCCATCGTCTGTGTGTACTTGTCAGGTTGAGTGTGCAGTCCTGGTTTAGGGTTCTCCATGGTCTGTGTGGACTTGTCAGGTTGAGTATGCAGACCAGGGTTAAGATTCTCTGTGGTCTGTGTGGACTTGTCAAGTTGAGTATGCAGTCCTGGGTTAGGGTTCTCCGTGGTCTGTGTGGACTTATCAGGTTGAGTATGCAGTCCTGGGTTAGGGTTCTGAGTGGTCTGTGTGGACTTGTCAGGTTGAGAATACAGTCCTGGTTTAGGGTTCTTTGTGGTCTGTGCGGACTTGTCAGGTTGAGTATGCAGTCCTGGGTTTGGATTCTCGGTGGTCTGTGTGCACTTGTCAGGTTGAGTATGCAGTCCTGGCTTGGGATTCTGCGTGGTCTTTATGGACTTGTCAGGTTGAGTATGCAGTCCTGGGTTAGGGTTCTCCGTGGTCTGTGTGGACTTGTCAGGTTGAGTATGCAGACCAGGGTTACGATTCTCTGTGGTCTGTGTGGACTTGTCAAGTTGAGTATGCAGTCCTGGGTTAGGGTTCGCCGTGGTCTGTGTGGACTTGTCAGGTTGAGTATGCAGTCCTGGATTAGGGTTCTCCATGGTCTGTTTGGACTTGTCAAGTTGAGTATGCAGTCCTGGGTTAGGGTTCTCCGTAGTCTGTGTGGACTTGTCAGGTTGAGTATGCAGTCCTGGGTTAGGGTTCTCAGTGGTCTGTGTGGACTTGTCAGGTTGAGTGTGCAGTCCTGGTTTAGGGTTTTCCGTGGTCTGTGTGGACTTGTCAGGTTGAGTATGCAGACCAGGGTTAAGATTCTCTGTGGGCTGTGTGGACTTGTCAAGTTGAGTATGCAGTCCTGGGTTAGGGTTTTCTGTGGTCTGTGTGGACTTGTCAGGTTGAGTATGCAGTCCTGGGGTAGGGTTCTCAGTGGTCTGTGTGGACTTGTCAGGTTGAGTATGCAGTCCTGGTTTAGGGTTCTTTGTGGTCTGTGTGGACTTGCCAGGTTGAGTATGCAGTCCCGGGTTTGGATTCTCCGTGGTCTGTGTACACTTGTCAGGTTGAGTATGCAGTCCTGGCTTGGGATTCTGCGTGGTCTTTATAGACTTGTCAGGTTGAGTATGCAGTCCTGGGTTAGGGTTCTCCATGGTCTGTGTGGATTTGTCAGGTTGAGTATGCAGACCAGGGTTAAGACTCTCTGTGGTCTGTGTGGACTTGTCAAGTTGAGTATGCAGTCCTGGGTTAGGGTTCGCCGTGGTCTGTGTGGACTTGTCAGGTTGAGTATGCAGTCCTGGATTAGGGTTCTCCATGGTCTGTGTGGACTTGTCAAGTTGAGTATGCAGTCCTGGGTTAGGGTTCTCCGTAGTCTGTGTGGACTTGTCAGGTTGAGTATGCAGTCCTGGGTTAGGGTTCTCAGTGGTCTGTGTGGACTTGTCAGGTTGAGTATGCAGTCCTGGGTTAGGATTCTCTGTGGTGTGTGTGTACTTGTCAGGTTGAGTATGCAGTCCTGGCTTTTGATTCTGCGTGGTCTTTATGGACTTGTCAGGTTGAGTATGCAGTCCTGGGTTAGGGTTCTCTGTGGTCTGTGTGGACTTGTCAGGTTGAGTATGCAGACCAGGGTTAAGATTCTCTGTGGTCTGTGTGGACTTGTCAAGTTGAGTATGCAGTCCTGGGTTAGGGTTCTCTGTGGTCTGTGTGGACTTGTCAGGTTGAGTATGCAGTCCTGGGTTAGGGTTCTCCATGGTCTGTGTGGACTTGTCAAGTTGAGTATGCAGTCCTGGGTTAGGGTTCTCTGTGGTCTATGTGGACATGTCTGGTTGATTGTGCAGTCCTGGGTTAGGATTCTTCATGGTCTGTGTGGACTTGTCACGTTGAGTATGCAGTCCTGGGTTAGGGTTCTCTGTGGTCTGTGTGGACTTGTCAGGTTGAGTATGTAGTCCTGCGTTAGGGTTCTCCATGGTCTGTGTGGACTTGTCAGGTTGATTATACAGTCCTGGGATAGGGTTCTCCGTGGTCTGTGTGGACTTGTCAGGTTGAGTATGCAGTCCTGGGTTAGGGTTCTCCGTGGTCTGTCTGGGCTTGTCAGGTTGAGTATGTAGTCCTGGGTTAGGGTTCTCCATTGGTCTGTGTGGACTTGTCAGGTTGAGTATGCAGTCCTGGATTAGGATTCTCCATGGTCTGTATGGACATGTCAGGTTGAGTATGCAGTCCTGGGTTAGTGTTCTTTGTGGTCTGTGTGGACTTGTCGGGTTGAGTATACAGTCCTGGGTTAGGGTTCTCCGTGGTCTGTGTGGACTTGTCAGGTTGAGTATGCAGTCCTGGGTTAGGGTTCTCCATGGTCTGTGTGGACTTGTCAGGTTAAGTATGCAGTCCTGGGTTAGGATTCTCCATGTTCTGTGTGGACTTGTCAGGTTGAGTATGCAGTCCTGGGGTAGGATTCTCCATGGTCTGTGTAGACTTGTCAGGTTGAGTATGCAGTCCTGGGTTAGGATTCTCCATGGTCTGTGTGCACTTGTCAGTTTGAGTATGCAGTCCTGTGTTAGGGTTCTAAGTGGTCTGTTTGGACCTGTCAGGTTGAGTGTGCAATCCTGGGGTAGGATTCTCCATGGTCTGTGTAGACTTGCCAGGTTGAGTATGCAGTCCTGTGTTAGGGTTCTCTGTGGTCTGTGTGGACTTGAAAGGTTGAGTATGCAGTCCTGGGTTAGGGTTCTCCATCGTCTGTGTGTACTTGTCAGGTTGAGTGTGCAGTCCTGGTTTAGGGTTCTCCATGGTCTGTGTGGACTTGTCAGGTTGAGTATGCAGACCAGGGTTAAGATTCTCTGTGGTCTGTGTGGACTTGTCAAGTTGAGTATGCAGTCCTGGGTTAGGGTTCTCCGTGGTCTGTGTGGACTTGTCAGGTTGAGTATGCAGTCCTGGGTTAGGGTTCTCAGTGGTCTGTGTGGACTTGTCAGGTTGAGAATACAGTCCTGGTTTAGGGTTCTTTGTGGTCTGTGCGGACTTGTCAGGTTGAGTATGCAGTCCTGGGTTTGGATTCTCGGTGGTCTGTGTGCACTTGTCAGGTTGAGTATGCAGACCAGGGTTACGATTCTCTGTGGTCTGTGTGGACTTGTCAAGTTGAGTATGCAGTCCTGGGTTAGGGTTCTCTGTGGTCTGTGTGGACTTGTCAGGTTGAGTATGCAGTCCTGGGTTAGGGTTCTCCGTGGCCTGTGTGGACTTGTCAGGTTGAGTATGCAGACCAGGGTTACGATTCTCTGTGGTCTGTGTGGACTTGTCAAGTTGAGTATGCAGTCCTGGGTTAGGGTTCTCTGTGGTCTGTGTGGACTTGTCAGGTTGAGTATGCAGTCCTGGGTTAGGGTTCTCCGTGGTCTGTCTGGACTTGTCAGGTTGAGTATGTAGTCCTGGGTTAGGGTTCTCCATTGGTCTGTTTGGACTTGTCAGGTTGAGTATGCAGTCCTGGGTTAGGATTCTCCATGGTCTGTATGGACATGTCAGGTTGAGTATGCAGTCCTGGGTTAGTGTTCTTTGTGGTCTGTGTGGACTTGTCGGGTTGAGTATACAGTCCTGGGTTAGGGTTCTCCGTGGTCTGTGTGGACTTGTCAGGTTGAGTATGCAGTCCTGGGTTAGGGTTCTCCGTGGTCTGTGTGGACTTGTCAGGTTGAGTATGCAGTCCTGGGTTAGGGTTCTTTGTGGTCTGTGTGGACTTGTCGGGTTGAGTATACAGTCCTGGGTTAGGGTTCCCCGTGGTCTGTGTGGACTTGTCAGGTTGAGTATGTAGTCCTGGGTTAGGGTTCTCCATGGTCTGTGTGGACTTGTCAGGTTGATTGTGCAGTTCTGGTTAAGGGTTCTTTGTGGTCTGTGTGGACTTGTCAGGTTGAGTATGCAGTCCTGGGTTAGGATTCTCCGTGGTCTGTGTGTACTTGTCAGGTTGAGTATGCAGTCCTGGCTTGGGATTCTGCGTGGTCTTTATGGACTTGTGAGGTTGAGTATGCAGTCCTGGGTTAGGGTTCTCCGTGGTCTGTGTGGACTTGTCAGCTTGAGTGTGCTGTCATGGGTTAGGGTTCTCTGTGGTCTGTGTGTACTTGTCAGGTTGAGTGTGCTGTCCTGGGTTAGGGTTCTCTTTGGTCTGTGTGCACTTGTCAGGTTGAGTATGCAGTCCTGGGTTAGGGTTCTCTGTGGTCTGTGTGGACTTGTCAGGTTGAGTATGCAGTCCTGGGTTAGGGTTCTCTGTGGTCTGTGTGGACCTGTCGGGTTGAGTATGCAGTCCTGGGTTAGGGTTCTTCATGGTCTGTGTGGACTTGTCAGGTTGAGTATGCAGTCGTGGGTTAGGGTTCTTTGTGGTCTGTGTGGACTTGTCAGTTTGAGTTTGCAGTCCTGCGTAAGGCTTCTTCGTGGTCTGTGTGGACTTGTCAGGTTGAGTATGCAGTCCTGGGTTAGGGTTCTCCATGGTCTGTGTGGACTTGTCAGTTTGAGTATGCAGTCCTGGGTTAGGGTTCTCTCTCAGTGGTCTGTGTGGACTTGTCAGGTTGAGTATGCAGTCCTGGGTTAGGGTTCTCTGTGGTCTGTGTGGACTTGTGAGGTTGAGTGTGCTGTCCTGGGTTAGGGTTCTCCGTGGTCTGTGTGGACTTGTCAGGTTGAGTGTGCTGTCCTGGGTTAGGGTTCTCTGTGGTTTGTGTTGCCTTGTCAGGTTGAGTATGCACTCCTGGGTTAGGGTTCTCCATGGTCTCTGTGGACTTGTCAGGTTGAGTATGCAGTCCTGGGTTAGGGTTCTCCGTGGTCTGTTTGGACTTGCCAGGTTGAGTATGCAGACCAGGGTTAAGATTCTCTGTGGTCTGTGTTGACTTGTCGGGTTGAGTATGCAGTCCTGGGTTAGGGTTCTTCATGGTCTGTGTGGACTTGTCAGGTTGAGTATGCAGTCGTGGGTTAGGGTTCTTTGTGGTCTGTGTGGACTTGTCAGGTTGAGTTTGCAGTCCTGAGTAAGGCTTCTTCGTGGTCTGTGTGGACTTGTCAGGTTGAGTATGCAGTCCTGGGTTAGGGTTCTCCATGGTCTGTGTGGACTTGTCAGTTTGAGTATGCATTCCTGGGTTAGGGTTCTCTCTCAGTGGTCTGTGTGGACTTGTCAGGTTGAGTATGCAGTCCTGGGTTATGGTTCTCCGTGGTCTGTGTGGACGTGTCAGGTTGAGTATGCTGTCCTTGGTTAGGATTCTTTATGGTCTGTGTGCACTTGTCAGGTTGAGTATGCAGTCCCGGGTTAAGATTCTCTGTGGTCTGTGTGCACTTGTCGGGTTGGGTATGCAGTCCTGGGTTTGGATTCTCCGTGGTCTGTGTGGACTTGTCAGGTTGAGCATGCAGTCCTGGGTTAGGGTTCTTCATGGTCTGTGCGGACCTGTCAGGTTGAGTGTGCAGTCCTGGGTTAGGGTTCTTCATGGCCTGTGTGAACTTGTCAGGTTGAGTATGCAGTCCTGGGTTAGGGTTCTCCGTCGTCTGTGTGGACTTGTCAGGTTCAGTATGTAGTCCTGGGTTAGGGTTCTTCGTGGTCTGTGTGGACCTGTCAGGTTGAGTATGCAGTCCTGGGTTAGGGTTCTCCGTCGTCTGTGTGGACTTGTCAGGTTGAGTATGCAGTCCTGGATTCGGGTTCTACATGGTCTATGGGGACTTGTCAGGTTGAGTATGCAGTCCGGGTTAGGGTTCTCCTCAGTCTGTATGAACTTGTCAGGTTGAGTATGCAGTCCTGGGTTAGGGTTATCCATGGTCTGTGTGGACTTGTCAGTTGAGTGTGCAGTCCTGGCTTAGGGTTCTCTGTGGTCTGTGTGGACTTTTCAGGTTGAGTGTGCAGTCCTGGGGTAGGGTTCTTCATGGTCTGTGTGGACTTGTCAGGTTGAGTATGTAGTCCTGGGTTAGGATTCTCCATGGTCTGTGTGGACTTGTCTGGTTGAGTATGCAGTCCTGGGTTAGGGTTCTCCGTGGTCTGTGTGGACTTGTCAGGTTGGGTATGCAGTCCTGGGTTAGGGTTCTCCGTGGTCTGTGTGGACTTGTCAGGTTGGGTATGCAGTCCTGGGTTAGAGTTCTCCATGGTCTGTGTGGACTTGTCAGGTTGAGTATGCAGTCGTGGGTTAGGGTTCTTTGTGGTCTGTGTGGACTTGTCAGGTTGGGTTTGCAGTCCTGAGTAAGGCTTCTTCGTGGTCTGTGTGGACTTGTCAGGTTGAGTATGCAGTCCTGGGTTAGGGTTCTCCATGGTCTGTGTGGACTTGTCAGTTTGAGTATGCAGTCCTGGGTTAGGGTTCTCTCTCAGTGGTCTGTGTGGACTTGTCAGGTTGAGTATGCAGTCCTGGGTTAGGGTTCTCTGTGGTCTGTGTGGACTTGTGAGGTTGAGTGTGCTGTCCTGGGTTAGGGTTCTCCGTGGTCTGTGTGGACTTGTCAGGTTGAGTGTGCTGTCCTGGGTTAGGGTTCTCTGTGGTTTGTGTGGACTTGTCAGGTTGAGTATGCAGTCCTGGGTTAGGGTTCTCCATGGTCTCTGTGGACTTGTCAGGTTGAGTATGCAGTCCTGGGTTAGGGTTCTCCGTGGTCTGTTTGGACTTGCCAGGTTGAGTATGCAGACCAGGGTTAAGATTCTCTGTGGTCTGAGTTGACTTGTCGGGTTGAGTATGCAGTCCTGGGTTAGGGTTCTTCATGGTCTGTGTGGACTTGTCAGGTTGAGTATGCAGTCGTGGGTTAGGGTTCTTTGTGGTCTGTGTGGACTTGTCAGGTTGAGTTTGCAGTCCTGAGTAAGGCTTCTTCGTGGTCTGTGTGGACTTGTCAGGTTGAGTATGCAGTCCTGGGTTAGGGTTCTCCATGGTCTGTGTGGACTTGTCAGTTTGAGTATGCAGTCCTGGGTTAGGGTTCTCTCTCAGTGGTCTGTGTGGACTTGTCAGGTTGAGTATGCAGTCCTGGGTTAGGGTTCTCCGTGGTCTGTGTGGACGTGTCAGGTTGAGTATGCTGTCCTTGGTTAGGATTCTTTATGGTCTGTGTGCACTTGTCAGGTTGAGTATGCAGTCCCGGGTTAGGATTCT
Organism: Ambystoma mexicanum; assembly: GCF_040938575.1. Classification (NCBI taxonomy): domain Eukaryota; kingdom Metazoa; phylum Chordata; class Amphibia; order Caudata; family Ambystomatidae; genus Ambystoma; species Ambystoma mexicanum. Next base: position 37,575,556 of record NC_090929.1, read on the forward strand.
CTGTGGTCTGTGTGCACTTGTCGGGTTGGGTATGCAGTCCTGGGTTTGGATTCTCCGTGGTCTGTGTGGACTTGTCAGGTTGAGCATGCAGTCCTGGGTTAGGGTTCTTCATGGTCTGTGCGGACCTGTCAGGTTGAGTGTGCAGTCCTGGGTTAGGGTTCTTCATGGTCTGTGTGAACTTGTCAGGTTGAGTATGCAGTCCTGGGTTAGGGTTCTCCGTCGTCTGTGTGGACTTGTCAGGTTCAGTATGTAGTCCTGGGTTAGGGTTCTTCGTGGTCTGTGTGGACCTGTCAGGTTGAGTATGCAGTCCTGGGTTAGGGTTCTCCGTCGTCTGTGTGGACTTGTCAGGTTGAGTATGCAGTCCTGGATTCGGGTTCTACATGGTCTATGGGGACTTGTCAGGTTGAGTATGCAGTCCGGGTTAGGGTTCTCCTCAGTCTGTATGAACTTGTCAGGTTGAGTATGCAGTCCTGGGTTAGGGTTATCCATGGTCTGTGTGGACTTGTCAGTTGAGTGTGCAGTCCTGGCTTAGGGTTCTCCGTGGTCTGTGTGGACTTTTCAGGTTGAGTGTGCAGTCCTGGGGTAGGGTTCTTCATGGTCTGTGTGGACTTGTCAGGTTGAGTATGTAGTCCTGGGTTAGGATTCTCCATGGTCTGTGTGGACTTGTCTGGTTGAGTATGCAGTCCTGGGTTAGGGTTCTCCGTGGTCTGTGGACTTGTCAGGTTGGGTATGCAGTCCTGGGTTAGGGTTCTCCGTGGTCTGTGTGGACTTGTCAGGTTGGGTATGCAGTCCTGGGTTAGAGTTCTCCATGGTCTGTGTGGACTTGTCATGTTGAGTGTGCAGTCCTGGGTTAGGGTTCTTCATGGTCTGTGTGGACTTGTCAGGTTGAGTATGTAGTCCTGGGTTAGGATTCTCCGTGGTCTGTGTGGACTTGTCTGGTTGAGTATGCAGTCCTGGGTTAGGGTTCTCCGTGGTCTGTGTGGACTTGTCAGGTTGGGTATGTAGTCCTGGGTTAGGGTTCTCCGTGGTCTGTGTGGACTTGTCAGGTTGGGTATGTAGTCCTGGGTTAGGGTTCTCCGTGGTCTGTGTGGACTTGTCAGGTTGGGTATGCAGTCCTGGGTTAGAGTTCTCCATGGTCTGTGTGGACTTGTCATGTTGAGTGTGCAGTCCTGGGTTAGGGTTCTTCATCGTCTGTTTGGACTTGTCAGGTTGAGTGTGCAGTCTTGGGTTGGGATTCTATTGGTGGCTGCTGATGCTTCCAGCTCTCTTTTGGGACAGAAGTTATATTGGCGGCTGCCGCTGCTTCAGGCTTCTTTTGGGATAGAAGTTATGTTGGCGGCTGCTGCTGCTTCCAGCTCCCTTTTGGGATAGAAGTTATATTGACGGCTTGCTGCTTTTGGGATAGAAGTTATATTGGTGGCTTATTGGAGGCTGCCACTGCTTCCAGCTCCATTTTGGGATTTCATTACTTTGTTTTTTGTGCTGTTTATCTTTAGAGAACATGAGCTACTTGTCAGCTGGACTGAGGTTGGGGGCTGGGGGTGTGTTGGGGGAATCTCTTGCAAGCGGTATACAATTCCAGGACTTTCATTGGAATTTTCCTTCTGAGGGATTGGACGCACACTGCAAGAGGTTGCAGAACTCAGTAGAGGTCCTGAAAAGTGACAGTGGGGTCACCAAAATCATCTCAGTACTAGGTGGGCAAGCAAAGGGCAGATGTCCCCACAAACTAAGAGAGAGAGATTTACTGAATTGGGGGTTCCTTTTGACTGTGACACAATTAGGCCCATGCTTGAGCTTAGACAGGCTGTCTTCATTACATGCTACTGTTACACAGCGAAATGATGGCGATTGTATTGACTGTGTAGGAAGGAATGGCAGAAAGGTCCTGAGCATGTACATTCCACAAGGACCCCCGAGACCTCCATACATGTGAACCTGGCCCAAAGGATGAGCCCTCAGAATTAGCGGACATGTCCCGGCCGTTCCTTCACGGTGGCCGCCACCTTTTCTGTTCAGCGTTCAACTGCTTGTTCCAGGTGCAGGGTGAGGATGGAAGTTTCCAGGTGCAGGGTGAGGATGGAAGATCCCAGGTGGAGGGTGAGGATGGAAGATCCCAGGTGCAGGGTGAGGATGGAAGATTCCAGGTGCAGGGTGAGGATGGGAGATTCCAGGTGCAGGGTGAGGATGGAAGATTCCGGGTGCAGGGTGAGGATGGAAGATTCCGGGTGCAGGGTGAGGTTGGAAAATTCCAGGTGCAGGGTGAGGATGGAAGATTCCAGGTGCAGGGTGAAGATGGAAGATTCCAGGTGCAGGGTGAAGATGGAAGATTCCCGGTGCAGGGTGGGGATGGAAGATTCCGGGTGCAGGGTGAGGATGGAAGATTCCGGGTGCAGGGTGAGTTTGGAAGATTCCATGTGCAGGGTGAGGATGGAAGATTCCAGGTGCAGGGTGAGGATGGGAGATTCCAGGTGCAGGGTGAAGATGGAAGATTCCGGGTGCAGGGTGAGGATGGAAGATTCCAGGTGCAGGGTGAGGATGGAAGATTCCGGGTGCAGGGTGAGTTTGGAAGATTCCATGTGCAGGGTGAGGATGGAAGATTCCGGGTGCAGGGTGAGGATGGGAGATTCCAGGTGCAGGGTGAGGATGGAAGATTCCAGGTGCAGGGTGAGGATGGAAGATTTCAGGTGCAGGGTGAGGATGGGAGATTCCAGGTGCAGGGTGAAAATTAAAGATTCTGGGTGCAGAGTGAGGATGGAAGATTCCGGGTGCCGGGTGATGATGGAAGATTCCGGGTGCAGGGTGAGGATGGAATATTCCAGGTGCAGGGTGAAGATGAAAGATTCCAGGTGCAGTGTGAGGATGGAAGATTCCATGTGCAGGGTGAACATGAAAGATTCCAGGTGCAGGGTGATGATGGAAGATTCCAGGTGCAGGGTGAAGATGAAAGATTCCAGGTGCAGGGTGAGGATGGAAGATTCCGGGTGCAGGGTGAGGATGGAAAATTCCGGGTGCAGGGTGAGGATGGGAGATTCCAGGTGCAGGGTGAGGATGGAAGATTCCGGGTGCAGGGTGAGGATGGGAGATTCCAGGTGCAGGGTGAGGATGGAAGATTCCAGGTGCAGGGTGAGGATGGAAGATTCCAGGTGCAGGGTGAGGATGGAAGATTCCGGGTGCAGAGTGACGATGGAAGATTCCGGGTGCAGGGTGAGCATGGAAGATTCCAGGTGGAGGGTGAGGATGGAAGTTTCCGGGTGCAGGGTGAGGATGGAAGATTCCGGGTGCAGGGTGAGGATGGAAGATTCTGGGTGCAGGGTGAGGATGGAAGATTCCAGGTGCAGGGTGAAAATGAAAGATTCCGGGTGCAGGGTGAGGATGGAAGATTCCAGGTGCAGGGTGAGGACGGAAGATTCCGGGTGCAGAGTGAGGATGGAAGATTCCGGGTGCAGGGTGAGCATGGAAGATTCCAGGTGGAGGGTGAGGATGGAAGATTCCAGGTGCAGGGTGAGGATGGAAGATTCCAGGTGCAGGGTGAGGATGGAAGATTCCGGGTGCAGGGTGAGTTTGGAAGATTCCATGTGCAGGGTGAGGATGGAAGATTCCAGGTGCAGGGTGAGGATGGAAGATTCCAGGTGCAGGGTGAAGATGAAAGATTCCGGGTGCAGGGTGAGGATGGAAGATTCCGGGTGCTGGGTGAGGATGGAAGATTCCGGGTGCAGGGTGAGGATGGGAGATTCCGGGTGCAGGGTGAGGATGGAAGATTCCGGGTGCAGGGTGAGGATGGGAGATTCCAGGTGCAGGGTGAGGATGGAAGATTCCGGGTGCAGGGTGAGGATGGAAGATTCCAGGTGCAGGGTGAGGATGGAAGATTCCGGGTGCAGAGTGACGATGGAAGATTCCAGGTGCAGGGTGAGCATGGAAGATTCCAGGTGGAGGGTGAGGATGGAAGATTCCAGGTGCAGGGTGAGGATGGAAGATTCCGGGTGCCGAGTGATGATGGAAGATTCCGGGTGCCGGGTGAGGATGGAAGATTCCAGGTGCAGGGTGAGGACGGAAGATTCCTGGTGCCGAGTGAGGACGGAAGATATTTCGGGTGCCGAGTGATGATGGAAGATTCCGGGTGCAGGGTGAGTTTGGAAGATTCCATGTGCAGGGTGAGGATGGAAGATTCCGGGTGCAGGGTGAAGATGGGAGATTCCGGGTGCAGGGTGAGGATGGAAGATTCCGGGTGCAGGGTGAGGATGGGAGATTCCAGGTGCAGGGTGAGGATGGAAGATTCCGGGTGCAGGGTGAGGATGGGAGATTCCAGGTGCAGGGTGAGGATGGAAGATTCCGGGTGCAGGGTGAGGATGGGAGATTCCAGGTGCAGGGTGAGGATGGAAGATTCCAGGTGCATGGTGAGGATGGAAGATTCCGGGTGCAGAGTGACGATGGAAGATTCCAGGTGCAGGGTGAGCATGGACGATTCCAGGTGGAGGGTGAGGATGGAAGATTCCGGGTGCAGGGTGAGGATGGAAGATTCCAGGTGCAGGGTGAGGATGGAAGATTCCAGGTGCAGGGTGAAAATGAAAGATTCTGGGTGCAGGGTGAGGATGGAAGATTCCAGGTGCAGGGTGAGGACGAAAGATTCCGTGTGCAGAGTGAGGACGGAAGATATTCCGGGTGCCGAGTGATGATGGAAGATTCCGGGTGCCGGGTGAGGATGGAAGATTCCAGGTGCAGGGTGAAAATGAAAGATTCTGGGTGCAGGGTGAGGATGGAAGATTCCAGGTGCAGGGTGAGGATGGAAGATTCCAGGTGCAGGGTGAAAATGAAAGATTCTGGGTGCAGGGTGAGGATGGAAGATTCCAGGTGCAGGGTGAGGATGGAAGATATTCCGGGTGCCGAGTGATGATGGAAGATTCTGGGTGCCGGGTGAGCAGTGCTGAAAATTGAACAAATTGGCTCTGGGAACCCTCTCCTCGTGGCGGTGGGGCTGGGGCTAAGAAATGTGGGGCTTTGGCAACTGGGGGCGGGGCTCAGGAACCCAAGCTTGGCAAATTTGCATAAAAGCAAAGAGAATTTTGGGAACATGAGATTGTACACAATTTTAAATGTGAAACATGCCTCTGATAGTGATTCAGTAAGAAACCCTGTGAGTGAGTCATGGGTTGGATTCATTTCTGCTCTTTTTATTGGTCACAGTACTCACCCTAAAAAAATAATTCTGTAAATTATATACCAATGTGGACAGCTTCTAAACAGTATGTGAGGCTTTGGCTGTTTCTGCTGAACCACTGGCTGTGCAGGAACGCAGCTGAGGGATACATTTGGGAGTTCCCTGCACTGCTTCGGGATATATGTGATGTCCCCAGGCCCTGGGATGCAGCGAGTTCTGGCCCATTTCCTGTGCTGCGGGTGAGGATCTGCAAAGCTAGGACTGAAGACCCTGAACGCAGCATGAGGACTCAAAACACAAGTTAGGGTGAAAGATGCCAGGTGGACAGTGAGGGTGACAGATTCTGAGTGTGAAGGTTAAGACCGGAAATAAACCGGTACGGAATGGCTTGAACGTTCCCTTAAAGAGCAGGTGCGTTTGGGTGTGGCGATGGGGTTTGTGGGGAGTGAGGACAGGCCAGCAGGGAACATAAACATAGTTCCACTACTTCTTTTTGTACACTTCGACCTTTCGCAGGGAGAGTATTAAAGACCCTTGATGCAGGGTGAGGATGGAATATTCTGGGTGTAAAGTGAGGACGGAAAACACAGGGTGGAGGGTGAGGATGGAAGACACAAGGGTGTAGAGTAACGATGGAAGATTCCGGGTGCAGAATGAGGATGGAAGATTCCGGGTGCAGGGTAAGGATGGAAGATTCTGGGTGTAGAGTGAGGTTGGAAGATTCTGGGTGCAGATTGTGGATGGAAGGTACAGGGTGGAGGGTGAGGATGAAAGATTCCGGGTGCAGAGTGTGGACGGGAGACACAGGGTGGAGGGTGAAGATGGAAGATTCTGGGTGCAGAGTGTGGACTTGAAGACACAGGGTGGAGGGTGAGGATGGAAGATTCCGCGTACAGAGTGTGGACGAGAGACACAGGATGGAGGGTGAGGATGGAAGATTCTGGGTGCAGAGTGTGGACGGGAAACACAGGGTGGAGGGTGAGGATGGAAGATTCTGGGTGCAGAGTGTGGATTGAAGACACAGGGTGGAGGGTGAGGATGGAAGATTCTGGGTGCAGAGTGTGGACTTGAAGACACAGGGTGGAGGTTGAGGATGGAAGATTCTGGGTGCAGAGTGTGGACTTGAAGACACAGGGTGGAGGGTGAGGATGGAAGATTCCGCATACAGAGTGTGGACGAGAGACACAAGATGGAGGGTGAGGATGGAAGATTCCGCGTACAGAGTGTGGACGAGAGACACAGGATGGAGGGTGAGGGTGGAAGATTCTGGGTGCAGATTGTGGACGAGAGACACAGGGTGGAGGGTGAGGATGGAAGATTCCGCGTACAGAGTGTGGACGAGAGACACAGGATGGAGGGTGAGGATGAAAGATTCTGGGTGCAGAGTGTGGACGGGAGACACAGGGTGGAGGGTGAGGATGGAAGATTCCGCGTACAGAGTGTGGACGAGAGACACAGGATGGAGGGTGAGGATGGAAGATTCTGGGTGCAGAGTGTGGACGAGAGACACAGGATGGAGGGTGAGGATGGAAGATTCCGCGTACAGAGTGTGGACGAGAGACACAGGGTGGAGGGTGAGGATGGAAGATTCCGGGTGCAGAGTGTGGACGAGAGACACAGGGTGGAGGGTGAGGATGGAAGATTCTGGGTGCAGAGTGTGGACGAGAGACACAGGGTGGAGGGTGAGGATGGAAGATTCTGCGTACAGAGTGTGGACGAGAGACACAGGATGGAGGGTGAGGATGGAAGATTCTGGGTGCAGAGTGTGGACGAGAGACACAGGATGGAGGGTGAGGATGGAAGATTCCGCGTACAGAGTGTGGACGAGAGACACAGGATGGAGGGTGAGGATGGAAGATTCCCGGTGCAGAGTGTGGACGAGAGACACAGGATGGATGGTGAGGATGGAAGATTCTGGGTGTAGAGTGTGGACGGGAGACACAGGGTGGAGGGTGAAGATGGAAGATTCTGGGTGCAGAGTGTGGACGGGAGACACAGGGTGGAGGGTGAGGATGGAAGATTCCGCGTACAGAGTGTGGACTTGAAGACACAGGGTGGAGGGTGAGGATGGAAGATTCCGCGTACACAGTGTGGACGAGAGACACAGGATGGAGGGTGAGGATGGAAGATTCTGGGTGCAGAGTGTGGACGGGAGACACAGGGTGGAGGGTGAAGATGGAAGATTCCGCGTACAGAGTGTGGACGAGAGACACAGGATGGAGGGTGAGGATGGAAGATTCTGGGTGCAGAGTGTGGACGAGAGACACAGGATGGAGGGTGAGGATGGAAGATTCCGCGTACAGAGTGTGGACGAGAGACACAGGATGGAGGGTGAAGATGGAAGATTCTGGGTGCAGAGTGTGGACGAGAGACACAGGATGGAGGGTGAGGATGGAAGATTCTGGGTGCAGAGTGTGGACGAGAGACAAGGTGGAAGGTGAGGATGGAAGATTCCGCGTACAGAGTGTGGACGAGAGACACAGGATGGAGGGTGAGGATGGAAGATTCTGGGTGCAGAGTGTGGACGAGAGACACAGGATGGAGGGTGAGGATGGAAGATTCTGCGTACAAGGTGTGGACGAGAGACACAGGATGGAGGGTGAGGATGGAAGATTCTGTGTGCAGAGTGTGGACGAGAGACACAGGGTGGAGGGTGAGGATGGAAGATTCTGGGTGCAGACTGTGGACGAGAGACACAGGATGGAGGGTGAGGATGGAAGATTCTGGGTGCAGAGTGTGGACGGGAGACACAGGGTGGAGGGGTGGAGGGTGAGGATGGAAGATTCTGGGTGCAGAGTGTGGACGGGAGACACAGGGTGGAGGGTGAGGATGGAAGATTCCGCGTACAGAGTGTGGACGAGAGACACAGGATGGAGGGTGAGGGTGGAAGATTCTGGGTGCAGAGTGTGGACGGGAGACACAGGGTGGAGGGTGAGGATGGAAGATTCTGGGTGCAGATTGTGGACTTGAAGACACAGGGTGAGGGTAAGGGTGGACGATTCTGGGTGCAGATTGTGGATTCGAAGACACAGGGTGGAGGGTGAGGATGGAAGATTCTGGGTGCAGATTGTGGACGAGAGACACAGGGTGGAGGGTGAGGATGGAAGATTCTGGGTGCAGAGTACGGCTGGAAGATTCTGGGAACACAGTGAGGACGGGAGACACAGGGTGGAGGGTGAGGATGGAAGATTCTGGATGCGAGTGTGGACGGGAGACACAGGGTGGAGGGTGAGGATGGAAGATTCCGCGTACAGAGTGTGGACGAGAGACACAGGATGGAGGGTGAGGGTGGAAGATTCCGGGTGCAGAGTGTGGACGGGAGACACAGGGTGGAGGGTGAGGATCGAAGATTCTGGGTGCAGATTGTGGACTTGAAGACACTGGGTGGAGGGTGAGGGTGGAAGATTCTGGGTGCAGATTGTGGATTCGAAGACACAGGGTGGAGGGTGAGGATGGAAGATTCTGGGTGCAGAGTGTGGACGAGAGACACAGGGTGGAGGGTGAGGATGGAAGATTCTGGGTGCAGAGTAAGGCTGGAAGATTCTGGGTGCAGAGTGTGGACGAGAGACACAGGGTGGAGGGTGAGGATGGAAGATTCTGGGTGCAGAGTAAGGCTGGAAGATTCTGGGAACACAGTGAGGACGGGAGACACAGGGTGGAGGGTGAGGATGGAAGATTCTGGGTGCAGAGTACGGCTGGAAGATTCTGGGAACACAGTGAGGACGGGAGACACAGGGTGGAGGGTGAGGATGGAAGATTCTGGATACGAGTGTGGACGGGAGACACAGGGTGGAGGGTGAGGATGGAAGATTCCGCGTACAGAGTGTGGACGAGAGACACAGGATGGAGGGTGAGGGTGGAAGATTCCGGGTGCAGAGTGTGGACGGGAGACACAGGGTGGAGGGTGAGGATCGAAGATTCTGGGTGCAGATTGTGGACTTGAAGACACTGGGTGGAGGGTGAGGGTGGAAGATTCTGGGTGCAGATTGTGGATTCGAAGACACAGGGTGGAGGGTGAGGATGGAAGATTCTGGGTGCAGAGTGTGGACGAGAGACACAGGGTGGAGGGTGAGGATGGAAGATTCTGGGTGCAGAGTAAGGCTGGAAGATTCTGGGAACACAGTGAGGACGGGAGACACAGGGTGGAGGGTGAGGATGGAAGATTCTGGGTGCAGAGTAAGGCTGGAAGATTCTGGGAACACAGTGAGGACGGGAGACACAGGGTGGAGGGTGAGGATGGAAGATTCTGGGTGCAGAGTGTGGACGGGAGACACAGGGTGGAGGGTGAGGATGGAAGATTCTGGGTGCAGAGTGTGGACGGGAGACACAGGGTGGAGGGTGAGGATGGAAGATTCTGGGTGCAGAGTAAGGCTGGAAGATTCTGGGAACACAGTGAGGACGGGAGACACAGGGTGGAGGGTGAGGATGGAAGATTCTGGGTGCAGAGTAAGGCTGGAAGATTCTGGGAACACAGTGAGGACGGGAGACACAGGGTGGAGGGTGAGGATCGAAGATTCTGGGTGCAGATTGTGGACTTGAAGACACTGGGTGGAGGGTGAGGGTGGAAGATTCTGGGTGCAGATTGTGGATTCGAAGACACAGGGTGGAGGGTGAGGATGGAAGATTCTGGGTGCAGAGTGTGGACGAGAGACACAGGGTGGAGGGTGAGGATGGAAGATTCTGGGTGCAGAGTAAGGCTGGAAGATTCTGGGAACACAGTGAGGACGGGAGACACAGGGTGGAGGGTGAGGATGGAAGATTCTGGGTGCAGAGTAAGGCTGGAAGATTCTGGGAACACAGTGAGGACGGGAGACACAGGGTGGAGGGTGAGGATGGAAGATTCTGGGTGCAGAGTGTGGACGGGAGACACAGGGTGGAGGGTGAGGGTGGAAGATTCTGGGTGCAGATTGTGGATTCGAAGACACAGGGTGGAGGGTGAGGATGGAAGATTCTGGGTGCAGAGTGTGGACGGGAGACACAGGGTGGAGGGTGAGGATGGAAGATTCTGGGTGCAGAGTAAGGCTGGAAGATTCTGGGAACACAGTGAGGACGGGAGACACAGGGTGGAGGGTGAGGATGGAAGATTCTGGGTGCAGAGTAAGGCTGGAAGATTCTGGGAACACAGTGAGGACGGGAGACACAGGGTGGAGGGTGAGGGTGGAAGATTCTGGGTGCAGATTGTGGATTTGAAGACACAGGGTGGAGGGTGAGGATGGAAGATTCTGGGTGCAGAGTGTGGACGAGAGACACAGGGTGGAGGGTGAGGATGGAAGATTCTGGGTGCAGAGTAAGGCTGGAAGATTCTGGGAACACAGTGAGGACGGGAGACACAGGGTGGAGGGTGAGGATGGAAGATTCTGGGTGCAGATTGTGGACTTGAAGACACAGGGTGGAGGGTGAGGGTGGAAGATTCTGGGTGCAGATTGTGGATTTGAAGACACAGGGTGGAGGGTGAGGATGGAAGATTCTGGGTGCAGAGTGTGGACGAGAGACACAGGGTGGAGGGTGAGGATGGAAGATTCTGGGTGCAGAGTGTGGACGAGAGACACAGGGTGGAGGGTGAGGATGGAAGATTCTGGGTGCAGAGTGTGGACGGGAGACACAGGGTGGAGGGTGAGGATGGAAGATTCTGGGTGCAGAGTGTGGACGGGAGACACAGGGTGGAGGGTGAGGATGGAAGATTCTGGGTGCAGAGTGTGGACGAGAGACACAGGATGGAGGGTGAGGATGGAAGATTCTGGTGAGGAGGGGACATTCTGGGCGTGAAGTGAGGAAGGAAGAAACACACAGGATGTCAAAGGGACAGGAATCAGAAGGGTTTACTTTATTTTATAGTTTAAAGCGTGGACCTTGTGCCCGAGCAGCGGAGCACTGTACAGAGTGTGAAGTCAGGGATTGGTTTAAGAAGGACACATTAAAACATATTTTAAATGAAAGCTTTGGGGTGCAGGAGATAGAAAGGATTAGTGCAACATTCCAAGTGTTGTTTGGCCGCCAAAGCAAAAATGTACGTTTAAAAGACCAGAGTTCGAGAACATACTTTTGAACAACAAATACAGAAATACATTGGTTTGAAAACTGAAAGTGAAGATCAGAAAGGTTGCGCTGTTTGCCACAAAACACGCTCTAAGAAATATATAGTTTATAAAGGCAGACTGTTCAAGGGCAACAGGGTCATTGGGGAATCCCTCTAAATGCTGGATTAAAAGTCAATTTTCTATGTGTTTTGAGAACCTGGTTATGGGATTATGAGTAATTCCATTTTAATGGGGGTGGCAAAAGGAAGCAGTTAGGACTTTCACTTTTGCATAACTCTGCCATTTTTATATTCAACCAGATTCCATTAATTAAATTCAAAATCATTTTTCAGAGTTCATCTCAGGAAAATAATTTCTTTTGCTACGTTTTTGAGATTCATTTGTAAGCAAATTATTTCATACATGTCACCTTAGCCACCGTTGCCATGGATACAGGGTGACCATTCTCTGAATGGGGGCTACCATTACGTCTCTCAGGCCTCTAAAGCTGGGTTTTTTAGGAAGCAGTGACCCTGAGGTTCCAAAGAGCAGCATCAGCACCAAAATGCCAGGGGTAGTGGAAGTGACATCACACGATCCTTGATCTCTGATGACATCACAGAAAGTGATGCGATTTGACCCCACCCTGACTTGATATCACGGGAAGCAATTGGACACGACCTTTCCCGCCTTGAAAAAACAGGAAGTGGCCTCACATAGCATTGTTCCTAAGTACACTACTAAATATATGGTTATATGGTATATGCTATGCCTGACTTTGCCAACCAGCTGAGTAGCATTCTACTGCCCTTACTGAAAATGAATACTAGGGCAATGGTTCTTGGAGACTTAAACCTTTGGTCGGGCAATGAGAATGGGCTCATGGCCCAGAGGCTGGAGGATTCTCTAGACCATCTGGGCTTCAAACAACATGTGTCTATGCCAACCCATGAAAAAGGAAATATCCTGGATTGGATAGCCACACACAGCATTAAAATAAAGGACTTACATATCCTGCCACGCCCTTGCTCGGACCATTTTATACATTGCATGGTAAACACTGAGAAACCAATTAAAGAAAAAACTGAAGGAAAAGGGTCCATAATAGCTAGCAACTTGAAAAAGCTTACAGCCAAGGCGCTAGAACCATGGTTAACATCCTTGCCTCAACATTTTTTTAATCTTACAACCTCCAATGAGATGACAGGGATATACAAACAGATGATTCTGGAAGCTACAAACTCACCTGTTCCTCTGAAAACCAAGCAAGTGGTTGAGAGGAAAGTAACCCTTCTTTCACGCTGAAAGCTATTAAACAGAAATACTTCTATGCATGGAAATGATCGCAATGTACTCATGAGAAGGAGTTATGTTATTCCCATGACAGGCCAACACAAAGGGGGATTAAAAAAAGGATGAAAAAAGGATTAATGGGACCTATGAGACCATCCGATCATGGATGATGGAAAATGGCCTGGTTCTCATCAAAGACAAAACGGAGCTGATGAGAATAAGCACCAAAAAGACACCAAACAGAAAGTGAAGACCCTCGGCATCGTCCTGGATCAGAATCTGAACAAGAAGGCACACATAGTCATCCTGAGGTCGTCTAGGGCATATCATACTGAACTGCTGCCCCAGCTGAGACCCTGCATCTCCCAAACCCACTGTCAGACTATTGCTAGGAATGTTGTTGGGTCTGAGATTGATTATTGTAGTAGTCTCTTAGTTGGAGTGGCCAGGGCTGAGATCTCCCGACTTCAGACACTGCAATATACAATGTTTAGGATTATTGTTGGCCTTAAAAAGAGAGACCATATTTCGGGGGCAAGGCGGGGACTGCACTGGCTCCCTGTTGCTGCTAGGATTCAGGTTCGGCTGCTGGCTATTATTCATAAATGTTTAAAGGGATTGGGCCCGCGTTATTTAACTGAAGCACTGACGAAAAAATCAAATGCTAGGACGTTGAGGTCAAAAAATTCAAACCAGCTACAAATTTCCAAATGCAATCTTACGCAGGTCATTAGATGTGCTCTTTAGGGCAGTTCCTAAAGCATGGAATGAGATTCCTCCCGGCCTTAGAGATATGGGCTCATTCCGAGATTGGAGGTAGCCATGGCGCTATTTGCGCCATGGCTGCCTCCAATACCGGGTCCGGCACCGGTCTTGTTCAATGGGGACTTACCAGTGCATTCCGACCCTGGAGGGACCGGTAAGTCCCCATTGAACAAACCATTCCCCATTCCCATTTGAGCCCCCATAGGGCTCAATGGGAAGGGGGAGGGCGCTAATAACAGGCTTGCGACTAGCAAGCCAGTTATTAGTGCCCTGGTCCCTCGGCGGGACCCGTAAGGGACGTGTGGTCAGACCACACGTTCCTTACGGTTCCCGCTAAGGGACCTCGGAATTTGGCGATAAGGGATTACGGGCACCGGTCTCCTTACCGGTGCCGGTAATCCCTTACCGCCCAACTCATAATGACCCCTAACTCAATGGAAATATTTAGTAAAAAGATCACGACATTGGGCCTCATTCCGAGTTTGGAGGCAGCCATGGTGCTATTAGCAGCATGGCTGCCTCCAAACCCGGGTCCAGGTCTGGTCTGGCTGAATGGGGACTTACCGGGTCATTCCGACCTTGGAGGACCCGGTAAGTCCCCATTCAGTAAACCATTCCGCATTCCCATTTCAGCCCCCATAGGGCTCAATGGGAATGGGGAAGGCGCTAATTACGGCCCGCAAATAGCGGGCCGGTTATTAGCGCCCTGGTCCCTTAGCAGGACCCTTACCGCCCAACTCGGAATGAGGCTCATTGCTTTTTAAATAAAGTTGTATTCTTCAAGTTATCGCTGTTCTTTGCATAGTGGCTAATTACGACGTTGGCGGTAGCCATGCCGGTAATTACCAGCATGGCTACCGCCAGAGTACCGCCACCCGGTACATCCCCATTGCCGAGTGCCGGTAATGATTACTACCCATTCCCATTGAGCCTCATAGGGCTCAATGGGAATGGGGAGGTCGGATGCACCGGCACCATTCGTGAAAGGTCAGACCTGGCGGCAAGAAAGGCACCCGCGAGCAGAACTCGTAGTTTCCCGGTCTGGAAGTAACCGCGCTGGTAGCTTACCGGCGCCGTTACTACCCGACCGGCAAACTTGTAATGAGGCCCATAGTCTTTGTTTGTTGAGCCCTCACACCTCTGGGTTTTATGATGCGCTATAAAAGTGAAGAAAGTAAAGTAACAATATCACTGTAATGTGATATACATATCATACAGGAATGTATCGCCATATGTATCGTTAAGATCAGTGTGTATAGGTCCATATTACCAAATGACTGTGAATGCAAGCAGACGTCCAAGGCCAAATGATAATGATGTGTTATTATATAGCACTTATATAGAACACATATACATACAACATCACCCAACCTGTGCTGGTACTCATTTATCAACTTCAGAAGGATGACAGGCTGAGTTGGCCCTGCCGGTATTCGAACCTGCAACCTGCAGATTATACACACGTTGCAGCAGCGAGTGCTCAGGAACGAGGAGCCATGCCAGGGTTCAGCCTCAGCCCAGCCCTGCTCAACCTCCATATCAATGACCTCCTTACAATCCTAGAGGAATCCTAGACCCCAATCTGGAATGTGGAGTAAAGCCAGGGTGCAACCTCGGCCAGCCATGTTCTGACGACCTTACATTGCCAGAGAAAGCGAGGGTGCAACCTCAGCCAGTCCTGTTCTGACCTCCTTACATTGCCAGAGAAAGCCAGGGTGCAGCTTCGGCCAGCCCTGTTCTGACGACCTTACATTGCCAGAGAAAGCCAGGGTGCAACCTCAGCCAGCCCTGTTCTGACCTCCTTACATTGCCAGAGAAAGCCAGGGTGCAGCCTCGGCCAGCCCTGTTCAGCCAGCCCTGTTCTGACCCCCTTACATTGCCAGAGGAAGCTAGGGTGCAACCTCGGCCAGCCCTGTTCTGACCTCCTGACATTGCCAGAGGAAGCCAGGGTGCAACCTCGGCCAGCCCTGTTCTGACCTCCTTACATTGCCAGAGGAAGCCAGGGTGCAACCTCGGCCAGCCCTGTTCTGACCTCCTTACATTGCCAGAGGAAGCCAGGGTGCAACCTCGGCCAACCCTGTTCTGACCTCCTTACATTGCCAGAGGAAGCCAGGGTGCAACCTCGGCCAGCCCTGTTCAGCCAGCCCTGTTCTGACCCCCTTACATTGCCAGAGGAAGCCAGGGTGCAACCTCGGCCAGCCCTTTTCTGACCTCCTTACATTGCCAGAGGAAGCCAGGGTGCAACATCGGCCAGCCCTGTTCTGACCTCCTTCTATCGCCAGAGGAAGCCAGGGTGCAACCTCGGCCAGCCCTGTTCTGACCTCCTTACATTGCCAGAGGAAGCCAGGGTGCAACCTCGGCCAGCCCTGTTCTGACCTCCTTACATTGCCAGAGGAAGCCAGGGTGCAACCTCGGCCAGCCCTGTTCTGACCTCCTTACATTGCCAGAGGAAGCCAGGGTGCAGCCTCAGCCAACCCTGTTCTAACCTCCTTACATTGCCAGAGGAAGCCCGGGTGCAACCTCAGCCAGCCCTGTTCTGCCCTGTTCTGACCTCCTTACATTGCCAGAGGAAGCCCAGGTGCAACCTCAGCCAGCCCTGTTCTGCCCTGTTCTGACCTCCTTACATTGCCAGAGGAAGCCAGGGCGCAACCTCGACCAGCCCTGTTCTGACCTCCTTACATTGCCAGAGGAAACCAGGGTGCATCCGCAGCCAGCCCTGTTCTGACCTCCTTACATTGCCAGAGGAAGCCAGGGTGCAACCTCGGCCAGCCCTGTTCTGACCTCCTTACATTGCCATAGGAAGCCAGGGTGCAACCTCGGCCAGCCCTGTTCTGACCTCCTTACATTGCCAGAGGAAGCCAGGGTGCAACCGCAGCCAGCCCTGTTCTGACCTCCTTACATTGCCAGAGGAAGCCAGGGTGCAACCTCGGCCAGCCCTGTTCTGACCTCCTTACATTGCCAGAGGAAGCCAGGGTGCAACCGCAGCCAGCCCTGTTCTGACCTCCTTACATTGCCAGAGGAAGCCAGGGTGCAACCTCGGCTAGCCCTGTTCTGACCTCCTTACATTGCCAGAGGAAGCCAGGGTGCAACCGCAGCCAGCCCTGTTCTGACCTCCTTACATTGCCAGAGGAAGCCAGGGTGCAATCTCGGCCAGCCCTGTTCTGACCTCCTTACATTGCCAGAGGAAGCCAGGGTGCAACCGCAGCCAGCCCTATTCTGACCTCCTTACATTGCCAGAGAAAGCCAGGGTGCAGCCTTGGCCAGCCCTGTTCAGCCAGCCCTGTTCTCACCCCCTTACATTGCCAGAGGAAGCCAGGGTGCAACCTCGGCCAGGCCTGTTCTGACCTCCTTACATTGCCAGAGGAAGCCAGGGTGCAACCTCGGCCAGCCCTGTTCTGACCTCCGTACATTGCCAGAGGAAGCCAGGGTGCAACCTCGGCCAGCCCTGTTCTGACCTCCTTACATTGCCAGAGGAAGCCAGGGTGCAACCTCGGCCAGCCCTGTTCTGACCTCCTTACATTGCCAGAGGAAGCCAGGGTGCAACCGCAGTCAGCCCTGTTCTGCCCTGTTCTGACCTCCTTACATTGCCAGAGGAAGCCAGGGTGCAACCTCGGCCAGCCCTGTTCTGACCTCCTTACATTGCCAGAGGAAGCCAGGGTGCAACCGCAGCCAGCCCTGTTCTGACCTCCTTACATTGCCAGAGGAAGCCAGGGTGCAACCGCAGCCAGCCCTGTTCTGACCTCCTTACATTGCCAGAGGAAGCCAGGGTGCAATCTCGGCCAGCCCTGTTCTGACCTCCTTACATTGCCAGAGGAAGCCAGGGTGCAACCGCAGTCAGCCCTATTCTGACCTCCTTACATTGCCAGAGAAAGCCAGGGTGCAGCCTCGGCCAGCCCTGTTCAGCCAGCCCTGTTCTCACCCCCTTACATTGCCAGAGGAAGCCAGGGTGCAACCTCGGCCAGGCCTGTTCTGACCTCCTTACATTGCCAGAGGAAGCCAGGGTGCAACCTCGGCCAGCCCTGTTCTGACCTCCGTACATTGCCAGAGGAAGCCAGGGTGCAACCTCGGCCAGCCCTGTTCTGACCTCCTTACATTGCCAGAGGAAGCCAGGGTGCAACCTCGGCCAGCCCTGTTCTGACCTCCTTACATTGCCAGAGGAAGCCCGGGTGCAGCCTCAGCCAGCCCTGTTCTGCCCTGTTCTGACCTCCTTACATTGCCAGAGGAAGCCAGGGTGCAACCTCGGCCAGCCCTGTTCTGACCTCCTTACATTGCCAGAGGAAGCCAGGGTGCAACCGCAGCCAGCCCTGTTCTGACCTCCTTACATTGCCAGAGGAAGCCAGGGTGCAACCGCAGCCAGCCCTGTTCTGACCTCCTTACATTGCCAGAGGAATTCCTGCAGCAGATGGCTCGAAAAGAAATGCCTTCTGTGTGCAGATGCCCTGTTCACTCTGGCACCCAGAGAGGAAGGACTCAAATATAACCGTAAACTTCTCGAAGAATACCGCAAGCCCAGGGCACTAATGGCGAAGCTTTCACAAGATCCCGTTGCTACTATTCCAGAATGCGGCAAAGAACAGCAGCAAAGTCAAACTCTAGCAGTAAAGGCGCAGACTGCACTTAGCGGGGCCTCAGAGAAAGTGCACCTGGCAGCTATACAATGCCAACAAAAACACTTCAGGAAAAAGCCCGCTGTGCCCTCTCTGCCACCATACTCCAGTCCACCAGCACAACCAACGCTAAACCGTCTCCCCTGTCCTATTTTACCAGAGTGCAGTGAGGGGCAGGAGGGGGTCCAACATTAAACACCCATTTGCAATGCAAACAGTTTGGGCTTTTGTGTAGGCATGGGAAAGGCACTTGGCAGGCACTGCCATAGTGGTATTAACGGGCCATCGATAGTACCAGCTGCAAAATGGTGCGAGTACCCGGGCATCTAACATCAGTGCCTGGAAAATGTCAAATACTTAAACACAAGCCAAATGGTTGGCTTTGTCAATGCTTGCTTTTAACAGGACTTTAGTGAAAGACATACATAGAGATTATAAATAGACTGGGTAAAGCCCAACCTGGTTTGGGCATTTTTATTACACTAGCAGTGTGTTTACAGCTCTATTTAAGTCACTGCCTCTCAGAAGACTGCTTTGAAAAAACACTGGCAGACACTTCAAGCCCAATATTTGATGGCAAGGCTTGAAAAATCGAGCTCAAAGATTTCCCATGAGGAGGTGCATTGGGTAGGGAGGGAAAGGAACTGGGCGGGGATGGTTATAGATATTAGCATTTTTGAAAAAAACAGATGTTGCAGCCAATGTCGGCTTGAGTTCCTATCTAGAGCGAAGCCTTTGTGCCTCTCTGGTTCCTTTCTCAGATGGCCAAGGGTCTGCACCAGGGGTGCCTGTATTGTGGCTGCAGCAATATATGTACAATTCGGAGAAATACAGTTGGTACCCTTTAGTGCGCTCCTTGGGAAGAATTACTCAATCACTTGGTTATGTTAATTCCAATTTGTTTATTCAGTATAGGTTCTGGATACTCCATACACTTAAAGTTTCAATAAACAAACTTTGTCTCCCAAATTGTCTCCCAACACGTGTTTCCCCATGACTTTAGCCACGGTTCCTCAGGGGAGATTCTTGTGTGTAGATTCTTGTGGATTCAAAGATGTTCCTTTCTCTCGGTACGATTGCCTCTGTGCATCCGTAGATATTAGCATGGCCATGGACAGTCAATGGGTGGATAAATAACTAAACAACACCTACAAGCTGTGTGTCCCTCCTCAGATGCCATTTCCCCATAGCTGTTCTCTAATGCAATCGGTACGCCTTATAGATGGGGCAAGCACCGCCTAATAGCCCAGCCTAAATAAGAGTATGCGGAACAGGGCAGAACTTCTACAGACATCCTGGACCTTCTGCTGTACCACCCATGGGTGCATAGCAGAGAAAGAGTTATGCCCCCTGCTGCTCAACATTCAGAGAGTGCTTTAAACATTCTAGCGCCATATCAAGAGCAGGGACCCAAACGCCCTCCACTGCCAGGCACTGCAAGACCAAACAGCAAAGCCCTCCAAACAATCTCCTGAACGTAACATGCCAGAACTGTGCCACTTTGGTGGCAGCATGCCAGAACTGTGCCGCTTCGATGGGAGCATGCATGCCAGAACTGTGCCACTTTGGCGGCAGCATACCAGAACTGTACCGTTTCGGCGGCAGCATGCCAGAACTGTGCCGCTTCGGCAGCAGCATGCCAAAATTGTGCCGCTTCGGCAGCAGCATGCCAGAACTGTGCCACTTCGGCGGCAGCATACCAGAACTGTACCGCTTCAGCGGCAGCATGCCAGAACTGTGCCGCTTCGATGGCAGCATGCATGCCAGAACTGTGCCACTTCGGCGGCAGCATACCAGAACTGTACCGCTTTGGCGGCAGCATGCCAGAACTGTGCCGCTTCGGCAGCAGCATGCCAGAATTCTGCCGCTTCAGCAGCAGCATGCCAGAACTGTGCCGCTTCAGCAGCAGCATGCCAGAATTGTGCCGCTTCGGCGGCAGCGTGCCACAGTTTGCAAGCACAGAAAACCAAATACAGGACAGGCCTTAAATTACCCATGCGCAATGCACTGGAGATTAGAGCTACCACAGCACAGCAGGGTAGAGTGCTACAGGCCACAGGGGGGACATGTTGCACACGAGAAGGTAGAAACCCAGAGTTTAGGCAAATGTGGACTTAATACAGGCTAAGTAAATGCCAGTCGGGACTAGGAACTGGCCGGCACAGCTCAAACAAGACTCCCAGGGACAACTACATCGGTCACAGCGTGACTCGGGTGGCGTAGAACGCTCTCCAAACCCCGCAGACAACCCCAATCTCCCCAAAGAAGAGACAGTGCATATAGAAATAAGGAGGTTTATGAAATCTGGACACCAAAAGCATCAGCATTAAGAGACTGTAATATGTATGTGTCCCGTGTATTTACTTTGTCAATATTTGTCTAACTTGTCGTGCCAATAAAGTACCTTGTCCAGGGGCGTCACTAGGGAGGGGCTGTGGAGGGCTTTAGCCCCGGGTCTTTTGGTTGTAGCCCCGGATAGAAGCTCAGGTATCCCCGAGTCCCGACAGTCCCGACATTAGCGAAGCCCCAGATCTTTTCCAGACCTAGCAACACCCCTGTATACGCCTGTTCCTTTGCCTCCTTCACTGAGCCCCCCTGGGTCCCTCCCCCACCCCCGCCTGAGCCGAGGTCAGGCCAGCCTCTGTTCCCTGAGAGTGCTTCCTCTGGCTGTGAGGCTGCAGAGAGGCTGCTGATAAACAGCCTGTGCGAGCTGCTCTAATCTGCTGCCTTGGCGCTGGCAGGCCGGCTATCTGCTCCCCTGGCAGCCGTGCAGCGCGGCCCGTATCATCCCGGCGAGAAATATTACCTTCAGCGCCTAATCGAGGCGGCTTTCCATCCCAGCTGCGTAGGAAGGGGAGGGATGGAGGGGTAATAGGAATCCTTCATCGCCTGCAAGCCAGGCACACAATCGACATTATGCTGAAACACGCACGTGCACATGCACCGGTGCCCGCACACACGCATATGTTCATGTCTTTATGTTTTAGAAAGAGTTAAGGGACTATGGGCCTCATCACGAGTTTGGCCTGAGTCCTTAAATTCTGTGGCAATGGTATTACTGTCGCATTTAAGGGCTGGCCAAATCACGAGTTGGGCAGAAAATGCCAATTTTCTGGGCATTTTTGGCGCCATTACCTTTGGTGCAATTACCACAGGCCGCGGAAATATCACTCACCAAGCCCATCGGACCAAGTTGCGGTAGCGTTATTAAGGTTGGCCGCTATACACGGCGGTATTCCCGCCGGGATACAGCCCGACTCGTAATGAGGTCCTATATATTAAACGGTGAAGTCTACAAACGTTGGGAATGCCACTGTAAGGTAGCAACCTGGAATAACCTTCTATCATACACTACACATAACAAAAGAAACATTGACTCACGCTACGCCACAACTTCACAACACTCCCTTTAACACGATGCTACTGTCTGCAGCCGTCGCGTGCACGACGTCTGTTAACCCCACATTACTTGTACAGCGCTCTGTTGCTTCCAGCTTCTTTCAAGTATTTACACCAAATACACGTTTCCACTTAATTGGCCACTTTGTGGCATTTCCTGCCCTGCACAGCAGGTGTAGAGACTTAAATGCCTGCTCTTTTATGCATCTAAACTATAGCGTGAGGCCTTCTCGTCCACTCCCGCGCGCGCCCCCCCCCCCCGTTCTGAAGTACTCTGTGTACTCAAGACACCTGATCACTAAATGAAACATTAGGCTTTTTACTTTGTCTTTTTCCACAGTCATAAGAAAGAAAGCTTGATTTCGCATGACTCCAAACTGACTGCCTGGAGTTTTGCAATTTTCAGCAGACGCCCAGACCTGATCCGAGAAATGGCACCCCAGTTCGTGCCCAACACTATTGGGCTGCAAGACAAACAGGCACGGTTTTCTGGGGCATCTTTTGTTAATTAGTAAACTATTTACTTTATCGGTTCTATGGAATTAATCAAGTTAATGCACCACCTTATGACCAGATGTTAAGGGCTCCAACTTAAAATGTTACTCTTTCATGGGCAACATATATGTTGTTTTTCAATAATACGTCACACGATATGAGAACTGAGAAGTGAAATGCAAAACGATTGACGCTGTTTACATATTTCCCATGGGTTCACATTGCTGAAGAATGAAACTTTTCTAAAATCAGAACAACCATCCAAACCGTACCAACATGTTTCTGCCCTAAACATGCACAACGAAAGCAGCGCATGTGCTTTCTTCAGGACACAATCAAAACAAGATACTGGTAAAACTAACTCTGCAGTCAAACATTGTGTGGAGTGAATGCATTTTGAAATCTAAATGAATGCTGTCTTTGAATATTTGTTTATGATTCCCTCTCCTTGGGAAAGTCCTTTTGTTGTATGTGAAATCTTAAAACAGATTAAACAAACAGCAGGTGTCCACACTCTTGCGGAACACTCCTGTCCCCTGCACACCCATTTGTGTTGGAAACCAACCAATGTGTAATTTGTCTCTCACTTACATTGGAAAAGACATAATGACAAAAAAGATTACATTTTTATCTTAATACAATCTACAATAAAGGTTTCTATATATAGATATATGCATTTATACAAATGTCATCAAAATGGACACATTCAATTCAGTCTTGAAGCCAATACATGTCTAATGCATGTGGAAATAGTTATCTGCATTCGTCAGAGTCTGCTCTACGCGTTTTGGGAAAGTGCCGTCCCTTCCTCAGGAGCTGTTTATTCAATCTCCTTCCTTTCTAGACCATTTATTGTCAACTTGATCTATAAAAAAAAGAATATTTCTATCAAAATTCACTTTCTTGTACATATTGTCCATGACACTCACATTGACAATCACCCGGGATTTCCAGAGTGTTGTCATAGGTAACAGGTGCCTCCCTGCAAACATAAAGATATGTCGTTCTTAAATTCGTTTTGACCCTTTGGACTGTATTTTTACCTAAAAGCTGTGTTTACACTGATAGTCATGAAAGTCTTCATTCAATACCTGGTTTCCCACTGATATTGCCACGAGATATCTCTCCGATTCCCACGTGTATCAGAGGGTGCCGATGACTGTGCGGACGATTATATGTTCATGATCCGGAACACAGAGAGCAACTAAGCATTGCCTAGCTGTACAAGCACCAGACTTTGGCCACCCAACTAGGACAAATACGAATTTGATCACATTTGTTCCATAACCTTTGAATCCGGACTTACAAATGTATGAAAACAATGATGTTTGAAGTAACTTAATGAACTCGTATTGGAGGGACCAGGCTATCGATACATTCGTACTCCGGGAACCAACCGGGTGGCATTATTGGATCCAACAAGAATTATCCAACAATGGGCATGATTAATAACGGCAGGCACTTGTAATATTACTTACAATTGCGAGCAACATATCTGTTTATGTAAAAATCAGCCTAACTTATACTAATCAATAAACAAAAGGCCACCCAGATAGGGACTACAAGCATGCTTTAATTTTAAACCTTCACGACATCACGTGTACATACTACACGGAATTAGAACATCACATGATTAGGATCTGAAGGCATGCCGCATGGCGCGCCTCGATGATAGAATCTGTCAACTGATTTAAAAACAGATCAGCCACTAGGAGGACAGACTAGCTGTCGCAGAGGAAGCTACGAGACGCACACAGGGATACCATAGTTACGGCAATAGACCTAATCAGGTAAGATGTAACCGTTAGCATTCATGCATACAGTCCCATTGTTATATTTTCTAACTCGAATAAAAGTCACTCTCATGCTGCTACGCCATGCCCCAGTACTTCATGAGCACTTTCTCACGGCCAAGCTCCGATACGTTTGGAGCATTTTCTTTCACTGAGCATATTTGCGCGGTAGTCACAAACACACCACCCGAGAACTGAATTATTTCACCACTCGTCTTGTCGCATGATCGTCAAAAGGAAGCAAAACTAAAATTAAGAGCTAGGCGGGTAAGCGCTCGCGGCACACGTTAGAGAGGGGAGATCTGTCTCTAACAAGATGACTGATCTACCCTCAGATGTAGCACCTACCTGCTAAACCTTAATATTCGACAAAGTAGGTAAACTTGCCACACCACAAGTAACCGGAGAACTAAGCACAAGAAATAACGACAACAAAACCAAATCTGGGTAGATGATGATTCATACGGCCGCTTTGCCGTTAACAACTTTATGGATTTCTCAAGACTTTGGAAGTTAATCTTCCAGTCCAAACAGGGAAACGATAAGATAAAAAGCACAAGGGTACAGACCAGGCCTCTCGAGCATCATATCGCTGGGTGGCAAGACGATAAATGGTGAGACAACGTTAAGTTGAACGCAATGAACAAATTGAACAAATTCACATTCACGTAAACGGCTGCCAGGACGGCCAAAAACGTATATTGTCTAAAATTACCTGTGGCCTAGCGAATGCCAGCACCATTTACTACAAACTATATTATTTTTCAACTACCAGGAATAAGAATTAATCAAACAAGCTATCAAACAGGGTCTTCAGTAGGAGAAACCACTGAAAAGCATGAACAACGAACAATGAATAAAGCAATAGAGAATCGCCAAACCAATAGAATCTGACCGACACCTTCTTACCTAAACCTCACAAGGTAAGCAATGTTAAATTTGTTTGAAACCCAAACCATGACACATAGTCATGTAACAAATTTCACAATTTCATGTGACTCTAAAAATGGAGTCTAACCCCATATTTTCCTCCCCCTTGGACCCTCACAGAAACACTAGAAACTCGTTCATTCAGCAACATAGACTGTTGAAACAGAGGAAAAATGGATACCTAACATGATTGCTGTCTAGACAAAACGAAGTAAATGTCAAAAGACAAATGCTTTTAATAATACAATATCTAATTGTTGAATAAATGGTTTCACTTGTGCCTTGAAAACGCAGAGCAAGGGCAAAACGCATGCATGTGCCTCCAGGCGGGTATTGGAGGCCCTACTGTACGATACTACTGTACAAACACTGATGTTTGGAAAAAGTTTATGAGCACTTATGAAGAAATGACAATACATTCTGAATAAACAGGACCGTCTTTAGTTTATCAGACCTTTCTAATTTAATTATCACCAGAAGTGCACAGGCTAACATAGAACACAAAACCTATACTGATGCACCCCTTTGACTGGTTGGTGAATACCAGTCTCTATGCAGCCGTGCAGCAACTGGCCCTCGCCTACCTAATCTATAAAGATACTTAGAAAACACTTATATATGGGGAGAGTGCACTGAACTAATTTACTCACCCACGTACACAAAACTTAAAGTGAATGAAGTAGCAAAATCATATCACAAGCGAAAGCTGCACGCGTGTGGGTGAGACGCGTAGAAAGGCAGACCTGTGAGTGAACTTTGATGTAAAGAACAGCGGGGAAATCAGCGATGCTAAGGAACACAGTATTCCTGCGAAAGGAAGTAACCCACTGGAAAGTCTCTGTGAAAGGTACTTTGTTTGAAAGGAGAAAGTGAATGAACAGTAAAAGTGAAAGGAAGAAGATTAATTCCTAGAGAAGGGAAGAGTGAGAGTAACACAGTGAACTTTGAGTCAAATTGTTCCTGCTGTGGTCTAACAATTAAGCCACTCAAATTCGAAAGTCTTTGACATCCAAAGGGGTTCTGAGCCTGACAAAGGGAGACCCAAGGTTTGTGTTCAAAGTTACTGTGAGTGGTCCGAGCCTGACAGAGGGAGACTCAAAGTGAAATAAGCATGATATGATATGATATGATATGATATGATATGATATGATATGGCATTCATAACGCGCCTATACAAAAGGGTTTCAAAGCGCGACGAGGCAAGGGAGGGGGAACAGAGGGAAGACAGAGACAACAATCTTACTAGGCCAGGTGATATTGAGATAGCGTAAGTGCAGGGGAGGCAGGAGGGGGCAGTGCAATACATAGGATCAACAGTAATAAATAAATAAATAAAATCCGTAGGTAAACGTGCACCCAGCTTGTGGTAAATGCATGGGTTTAGTTTAGTTTAGTTTGTTTATTTTTATAGCGCAGCCAAACCCTGGGGTAACTGGGCGTTTAATCCTTGAGAATAACATAAGTGACAGACAGTTGCACATGCGCAGAGACAGTCAATAATGATACAGTACAATAAACAACGTGAGGGACCAGGTTACGGAGCGGTCCATGATAATGCGGCATAGGACAGTTCTTTAAAGGACCGGGTTACAGATTGGTCCAGAGTTTATGGAGAGCAAAGGTAAACCGGATGTAGGTGTGAGCTAAGAGCAGGCAGCAAACTATTGTTGAGTAGTGAGCAGCTCCTTCACTTTAGCTCTGAAGGACCAGAAGGAAGTCTCGGCTCTAATCACCATGGGGAGTGCGTTCTAGATTTTCGCTGCTAACACGGGGAAGCTTGCTCCTCCTACCGCTTTCAAGTTAAACTTTGGGATGTTGAGTTGGTGCAGATATGGGGATCTAGTAGGTCTGGACGAGTTTTGTCTAGTAAATGTGTCTGATAAGTAACGCGGGGCTGTCAGAGAGAGGCATTTGTGTGTGATGATGAGTGAGCGTAGTTTGATTCTCACACGGATAGGGAGCCAGTGAATCTTCTTTCTGATGGTGGAGATGTGGGCCTTGCGGGGGAGGTTGAGGGCACACATTGAGGGTGTTGTTTTGGAGAATCTGTAGTCTGTTCAGTGCAGACATCAAGTGTCAAGAGCTGGTGTGGACTGTAGGGATACAGAAACAGCCCCCAAGTGCATGGGTTGCCTGGGGGTGCAGTGCAGGAGTGCAGCTGGCGGAGGAGGGAACCTGGGCCCGAGATCAGAGGGTAGCCAGGTGACAGTGCAGTTTCAGTCAGGAGTTCAGCAGAGGAGAGGAGGAGAGAAAGCAGAAGCAAAGAGGAAGATCTTGAGGTGCTTTCAGAACCGGAGATGGCTCTCCTCAAGTTTCAGGGAGGCAGGGAGGCTCTTCCAGAGGGAGACCCCAGCAGAAGGAAGAGATCTACCACCACCTCGTTGCTTGGAGAAGCGACTGACCCTTAGGGAGTTGGAGGCAGATGAGCGAAGAGCTTGTGAAGGACGGTATTTAGGAAGAGAGAGCTGAAGGTATTGAGGCCCAGGCCCCAGAAGGCCTTATGGACAATCCAGAGTGTTTGGAACCTAATCCTCACAGCCACTGGGAGCCTGTGCAGAGACTTCAGTGGTGGAGAGATACGATCCCTGGGTTTGAGCCCAAGGACAAGTCTCGCAGTCCTGTTCTGGATGAGTTGCAGAGGGCGGAGAGTAGAAGCAGGAAGATTTAGAAAGAGGCTGTTGTAGTAGGTTCTTCTCTAAACCTAAAATGTGTAAATAAATAAATAAGTATAGACAGTGAACTGGTAACCTGCGCTGACCGTGTTGTAGTCATTAAGATTAATATATAAGACAAAAGTAGATTTCTGTCAAAAAATAAATGTATTAATGTACAAACAAAATTACTCTTCGAGCTTTCCTTTTGACAAAACTGTTGTACAAATCAAATTGTTCACTGATTCAAACGTTTGTTGTCTCCTTTGCCGATGATGTTATACAATTTATAAAGATGAATTACCTTAACCAGCCAACAGCCGATACCTGTTTCGACACGTAGTCTTTCTCAAGGCTGATACATGAGCTGTTCTCACTCTACAAAGTTATAGATCTAATATAAAACAACCTAAAATTCAACATTTTACAAGAAGAAAAATGGAAAAGAAAGGGAGACAAGAACAAACAGAAGAAAAAGAAAAGACACAATTATGAGCCAATCTATAGCAACACGTGGAAATTGCCACAATGCATAAAATGTAATGGCCCTTAGTGCTGTGATCACCCACTTTTCTCTTGAAAATGTAGCCTTTGTGGAGCAACCGCAATCCACAATCCACAAATCACAAATCCAATGAGTCCTCTGGACCCATCTAGTCAAGGTCAGTCATTCACCCATGCATAGTGCCTACATTAGAAAAATCTCTATAGATGTTGTTAGTTGGGGTGCTCACACTATATCGTCTGCATTAGACTAATTGTTATGATCGTGCTGTTTTACTTACGTGCAAACTTATTCACCCATACCGTGAATTCCATGTATGTAACCTTGCAAAGACCCTAATGTTGGGTATCAGTGGGGTTTGGGAGATTATCCAGTCACCATACTGTCTATCAGTTTGAGCCAAATGATTGTTACCTAATTTATCTATTTTTATTTATTTATTACATTTGTTATACGCCCAGACCCTGAGGTATCACGGCGTAGTTACAGGCAGTGGCAAATGCAATCTTAAAGTTGAGCACAGCAATGCAGGCAATAGTACAGTTATACATTTATAAAAACATGATATACAGTGGCACAGGGACGTAGGCCTAAGCTGGTCAGGTTCTATGTACATGTTAGAACTGATAGAATAACCAGGTTTTAAGCGATTCTTTGAATTGTGGAAAGGAAGTTTCATTCTTGATATTGGTGGGAAGGGCATTGCAATGCCTGGGAGCCAGTACTTTGAAGCTACTCCCCCCTGCATTTTTTTCTTTTATATCGTGTGACTTCAAGATTTTCACTGTTGTTCGATTTGAGGAGTCAAGTGTGGTTTTTCTTGGTGACTGTGTTAAGGAGGTATTTTGGCACTTTGTTGGTGATACATTTGTGGGTGATGCTGAGGGTTTTAAAGAGTATTCTGGCTTTGATGGGGAGCCAGTGGTTTGCTCTTCTGATATTGTAAATGTGGTCAGATTTCTTTATGCCAAATGACGCTCGAAGGGCTTTATTTTGCATCAGTTGGAGTTTGGCTAAGTTTGTGTTGGATGTGCCTAGGAAGAGGATGTTACCATAGTCAAGCTTAGAGAGTATTAGTGCTCTTGCTAGTGTAACATAGTTTTTGGCAGGGAGAAATTTGCGGCTGAGGGAGATTAATTTGGAAGTGTAGGAGGTAGAGGAGGCAGGGTGTTAATTTGTTTGGTCATGGTTAAAGTGGCGTCTAGGTATACATCAAGTGTCTTCACTTGTTTAAGTACCGGGATTGTGTTGCCATCAATGATTAACGTTGAGTAAACAGGCTGTATGGAGGCAATTTTAGATGATGATCCTAATATGAGTAACTCTGTTTTGCCATCATTGAGACAAAGGCTGTTGTTGTCCATCCAGTTTTGTATTAACGAATAGATTTTATAAATAAGCACTGTGTCTTGCTCGTGGTTCCCTGTTAGGGGGATGAGGATCTGGGTGTCATCTGTGAAGTTGATCCAGTGCTGCAAAGAGCAGATTGGTATAAGCGTTGTAGAGGGTGGGTGATAGGCAGGAGCCTTGCGGGACGCCTAACGGGACTGGTAAGGGGTCGGCTGATTCTTCCCCAATGGTCACTCTTGAGGTCCTATCTGCGAGGAAGGATTTGATCCAATCTGTGGCATTGTTTGACAGGTTGAAGTTGTTGGCTAGGGTGGCACAGAGTTTGTCATGGTCGACCAAATCGAAAGCCGGTGATAGGTCTAGTAGCATAAGTAGGCAGAGTTTGCCTGATTCTCCAGAAGCATCCATTTGGATCTTCAGGTCGAGTAGAGCTGTTTCCGTACTATGGTTAGGGCGGAATCCTGACTGGTGGTCCGCCAGTAGTTGGTTATGTTCTAAGTGGTTTTTGATCTGGGAATATGCTATTTTGTCGATAGTTTTCAGGAGAAATGGGACAGTGGTTATGAGTCTGTAGTTAGTGGGGATTGAGGGGTCCAGTGTTGGCTTTTTAGGAGGGATGTTACCCAGGCTTTTTTGATACTGGCAGGGACTAGGCTTGAACTGAAGGAAGCATTGACAAATTTGGTGATGATAGGTGATAGGGTGGGGGCGCATAGTTTAACTAGGTGGGATGGGAATTTGTCTTCTTTGCAATTGGAGGCTTTGAGTTTGGTTATTGTATCTAGCAATTCTTTATTAGTAACTGTGGTGAAGTAAAAAGGGCTACATGAAAGGGTATTGGGAGTGATGGTGGCTATATGAGGAGTGGTTTTTTCAGCAAGCAGTGTTTTTTACTGTCGATTTCCTTTTGTAGGAGCATTATTTTAGAGGCTAATGCCTCATAATTCACATTATACCAAATTATTTAATGGGCTTCCGGAAATACAAAAAGTGTGCCGTTATTGATATTAGAGATGGTGGTGTATATCATCTCTGCACTATCTTGTCGGTCGTGTATTGTTAAGTTACTGCATATAAGTGAGCAGATCATTCAGTATGTCCGGATATTCCGTCTCTCATTCATAATCCCTGTTACACCATTGAGAGCTGCAATAGCATAATCAAACTTAGCCTTGACCCAAATCCAAGCTGCCCAGCTCCACTAAGGAGTATTCAGGGACTTCTTTTTTATGATAATTTTTTTTGTGTTTTGATTTCCAACTACTATTCAGGGACTTACCCCTTAGTGGTTATTTTATATTTAGGTTTCAATTTTTGGTCTCAGCTCTCCACGTCAGATTTGTTTTAAAGCTACAAATAACAAAAATATGTATATGTGTATACTTTGTTATACCTGTCTGAATTTCCACTGGTAACACCACATTCCAAAAAGGTAAGCGTGCTTCCTCCACTATGCAGTGTCCCTGGCATATCCAGAATATCTCACAATAGAGTCTCTTTCTAGGATTTTTAAGCTTGTATTTAATGTTTGTCCATGTGGTATGTCTGGTGGCATCTAGTCTTAAATAATGATTATTTGTCAGAAAATGTAAAATAGCCTTCAGCTATTCTGACCTAGGTTCCGAACGCACTCTAACTGCCCTCAGGATGTCCCGTCAGGAATCATCCTATCTGCACGGTGTCCCGTTTGCAAACTCACACGGGTGCCATTTTGTTTGTTTGTATATATGCAAAGGTAGACGTGTGACGTCACGCACATGCACCGCTTGACGTCACTCCCCCATATTGGGTGTCTTCAACAAAGCGATTGGAAAATAATTAAAAGATATCGCTCAGTTATTCTGTCATGTGTGTAAATTTACCACATTTTTTCTCCCTCAGGATGTCCTGTCTGGATTCCTCCTGTCTGCACGGCGTCCTGCATGTTAGTTCGCTCGGGCGCAATTTGGTATATTTGTATATATACTAAAATAAACGTGTGACGTCACGCGCGTGACGGCAATTCCCCATAGTAGGTAACATCAACAAAACAATTGTGGTTAACACTTGGCCTTCAGTGCCTTTTCATTGTATAATCTTCCTGAATGGAATTATATAGTTCTTAATAGTATGACGGATGTCAATGCATAATTACAACTTTCCCCTGTTAGAATAATTACCACGTATGTCATAACGTCCCCTTACAGGAATATAAACATTACTTAGCTATGAGTGGCGGTCATTTCGCTGTCATGCTTAACCACAATGCACTCCTCAAATGGGGTAACTCCCTGCCCCGAAAAACCATCAGGAGACCCCAAGGACTCCAACAACCTTAGGGCTATCACCAACTCTAACTTTCTGCTTAAAGTGCTAGACAAAGTGGCCTACAGGCAATTCCAAAGTTTCATTGAGGCCAATTGTATTCTTCACCCCAGACAATCGATCGCAGAGACTGCACTTGTGGACCTACAGGCTCATAAGCTCAGTATATCAGACGAAGGCAGGACAGGCATCCTGTCTCTAATGGACCTGTCGGCAGAGTTTGATTTGGTTGATCATACTATGTTAAAACGATCCCTTCATCTCTCAGGGCAATGCTCAGACAGTGCTGCTGAATGGTTCCTTTCCTTTCTGTCAGATCGCGAATCCCGCATTCAGCGGAGACAGGTAAACTCTGCCACCAAACCGATCAGGTGTGGAGTTCCGCAGGGGGCCAGTATATCACCATCTCTGTTCAATCTGTAAATCCGGACTCTCTGAGCCGGCTACACATTCAAAGTGTTTTCTTCACCACCATTGCAGACAATTTCCAACTGGTCATTGAGGCGACTGGAGACTATTTGGTGGACTCCACCGTCTTGTCCACTACCTAACATCTGATAGAGGACTGGATGTCCTCTAACTAGCTCTGCTTGAACAGCAACAAGACTGAACTAATGATTTTTGATCCCAAGACAGCACGAGCCAAGCTCAGCTCTGAATACTCCAGCTTTATAATTGATACAAGCAGTATTCGCATCCTCAGTAGGATGAAAACCTTGGGCATCTGTCTTGAGGCGTCTCTCGATTCAGACGCCCATGTTGACCTGCTGACCAAGATTTGTAAGTACTCTCTCCACCTGTTAAAGAACATCAGGCTGTTTATCTCTAAGATTAACCCTGCTACAATCGCCCGAGCTACTATTCTGGCAAGACTGGACTACTGCCACGCTCCACTAAGAACCTTAGGAGGTGCCAATTACTACACAAAACCGCAGTGCGCATTGTCGACAATCTCCCTAGGCGTGTGCATATTGCCCCCTATAGACGGGAACTGTACTGGCTGCCCGTCCAGGAGCGTATTAACTTTAATATGGCCACTATCATCCATAAATGTGTGCATGGAGACGCTCCATCCTGGCTGAAAATGCTGATCCCACAGTATCGCCCGGTCAGAGCACTCCGGCCATCTACCAAAGGGAAAATTATCTGTTCCAGGTTCCAAAGGGTGAAGGATCTGGGAAGATCCTTCCAGGTCAAGGCTGCCAAGTTTTGGAATTCCCTTCCTCTTCCCATGATGCAAGATCACAGCATTTGGACTTTTGAAAAATCCTTTAAAAAAATTGTTTTCAAGTAAATCCTCCCTTCCAGTCCAGTTTCCCATTAACTTGTCCCGTGATATCTGTTCGTCCGCTTGTGTTTATGTCGCGCCCTGATGCCTGCTGGCACGTTATAAGTAAGTAAGCAAATAAATAAATAAATAAATAAATAAATAAATAGATAGATAAATAAATAAATAAATACAGCATAAGCATTCCGCCTTAGTTTAACATAAGAATATATATGGCTACAAATCTTATTTGGTCTAGAATTACACCCCATATTAAGAATAAGGTGTACCCATCTTCCCTATGGATATTATAAACTGATGGGAGCAGATTGTAATTCTAATCTTTGATACTTGATTAATTTACTCAACTCATATATTTTCTTGTACCTTCTCTGGAATCTGATTACCATTTACAAAAACACATTCATCTCATGTTCGGGGTTCAGACCCTTTGTTGTGCTCCGTAATCTAGAGGTGCACCCAGTTTCCACCTGTCTGGGTAAGAGTCTTACATCCCCGCCACGTTCACCACTTGGGGCTTTCTGTAAACCAATATATTTCAGATGGCTCTTTTCTTCCATCTGGTGATGTTCCTGCCAGTGGTAGGCCAAAGGTTGCCAGTTAACTGTCTTTACCTATCTAATGCAAACATTCAGCCATCAAGACATTTCACCAAGAGCATCTGATGTAAACATTCCACTATTGGTCAAGCTCAGAGGCGTTGCTAGGGGGGGCTAAGTGGGCTATAGCCCCTGATCTTTTGGTTGTAGCCCCGGATAGAATCTCAGGAGCTACAGCCAAAAGACTAGCTAGCCCCCAGTCCCGACACTTCCGACATCAGCGTAGCCCCGGGTCTTTTCCAGACCTAGCAACACCCCTGGTCAAGCTCATCAATGCTGTCTACTGTAAACATTCAGGGGTTGTCCAACTTCATCAGTATCAGCAAATGGATACTTTCAGCCATTAGCCCATCTCCCTGATACCTCCTGCGGTGCACATCCGAGATTCAACCATTGACCAAGCTCATCTGATCGCAAGGCTTCAGTTCTAAGCTTAGGCAGGCCATACCCAAAGACTCGATGCCACCGCCATTCAATTCTCCAACTGCATCAGGGCAGTACACAAGTAGGTCTCCATGCCACCACTGTCCAGTTCTCCAACTGCATGAGTACCGTACACAAGGGGGTCTCCATGCCACCACTGCCCAGTTCTCCAACTGCATGAGTACCGTACACAAGGGGGTCTCCATGCCACCACTGCCCAGTTCTCCATCTGCATGAGTACCGTACACAAGGGGGTCTCCATGCCACCACTGACCAGTTCTCTAACTGCATGAGTGCCATACACAAGTGAGTCTTCTTGCCGCCAGTGCTCAGTTCTCGAACTTCATGAGTGCCGTACACAAGTGGCTCTCCATGCCACCACTGCCCAGTTCTCCAACTGCATGAGTACCATACACAAGTGGCTCTCCATGCCACCACTGCCCAGTTCTCCAACTGCATGAGTACCATACACAAGTGGCTCTCCATGCCACCACTGCCCAGTTCTCCAACTGCATGAGTACCATACACAAGTGGCTCTCCATGCCACCACTGCCCAGTTCTCCAACTGCATGAGTGCCGTATACAAGTGAGTCTCGATGCCACTGCCATTCAATTCTCCACCTGCATGAGTGCTGTGCACAAATGGGTCTCATTGCCACCGCTGCTCAGTTCTCGAACTGCACAAGTGCTGTACATAAGTGGGTCTCCATGTCACCACTGCTCAGTCCTCAAACTGCATGAGCGCCATTTACAAGTGGGTCTCCATGCCACTGCTGCTCAGTTCTCGAAATGCATGAGTTCCATTCACAAGTGAGTCTCGATGCCACCACTGCTCAGTTCCCCAACTGCATGAGTGCCATACACAAGTGAGACTCCATACCACCACTGCTCAGTTCTCGAACTGCATGAGTGCCGTACACAAGTGAGTCGTCATGCCAGCACTGCTCAGTCCTCAAACTGCATGAGTGCCGTACATAAGTGGGTCTCCATGCCACAGCTGCTCAGTTCTCAAACTGCATGAGTGCCGTACATAATTGGGTCTCGTTGCCACCACTGCTCAGTCCTCGTACAGCATGAGCGCAATTCACAAGTGGGTCTCCATGCCACTGCCTTTCAATTCTCCAACTGCATCAGTACCATACACAAGTCGTTGCCACCACTGCTCAGTTCTCTAACTGCATGAGTGCCGTACACAAGCGAGACTCCATGCCACCACTGCTCAGTCCCCAAACTGCATGAGTGCCACACATATGTGGGTCTCCATGCCACCGCTGCTCAGTTCTCGAACTGCACGAGTGCCGTACATAAGTGGGTCTCCATGTCACCGCTGCTCAGTTCTCGAACTGCATGAGTGCCATACAAAAGTGAGTCTCCATGCCACCACTGCTCAGTCCTCAAACTGCATGAGTGCCGTACACAAGCGAGACTCCATGCCACCACTGCACAGTCCTCAAACTGCATGAGTGCCACACATAAGTGGGTCTCCATGCCACCGCTGCTCAGTTCTCGAACTGCATGAGTGCCACACACAAGTAAGTCTCCATGCCACCGCTGCTCAGTTCTCGAACTGCACGAGTGCCGTACATAAGTGGGTCTCCATGTCACCACTGCTCAGTTCTCGAACTGTATGAGTGCCATACAAAAGTGAGTCTCCATGCCACCACTGCTCAGTCCTCAAACTGCATGAGTGCCGTACATAATTGGGTCTTGTTGCCACCACTGCTCAGTCCTCGAACAGCATGAGCGCCATTCACAAGTGGGTCTCCATGCCACCACTGCTCAGTCCTCAAACTGCATGAGTGCCGTGCATAAGTGGGTCTCTATGCCACCGCTGCTCAGTCCTCAAACTGCATGAGTGCCGTACCCAAGTGAGTCTCGTTGCCTCCAATCTTCCATTCTCTAGCTGCATGCGTGCTGTGAGCGTGTGGGTAAGGCTTGAAGCTGGATTTTGGAAAGACTGAAGAACTCTGGTGGGGGCAGCTCCAAACTCTTGCCTACTAAGCTTGCACCACTTCTGTGAACCCTTGCCCTGCTCCTGACTCATTTCTGTGACGTTTTTTCCCATTTTTGACCCACTTTTGTGAACCCTTTAACCACTTCTGTGAAGCCACTGTCAGAAGAAGTTGCTGTTCTTAATGTCATCATTTTTGTGTTTGCCAGAAAATGTACCCAATCCTTAGCACCGTGGTAATTCTACCAATTCTGACTGGCCTGGGGCCTTCCTTGTAAATTACGGAAACGTTCCTTTATCTGGGAGCACCTGCACACTTCCCAATCCAGCTCCTCAACACGTGCTGGGCGCGTGGTGGGAGCATGCGCAGAGACGATTTCCCCACCACACGCACGCCCTGCACTGGCTGCCGATCACTGGGCCCTGCGCATGGCTCAAGGAGCCTGAGATTCTCAAGGCCCACCTTGAACCGCCAGTGTTGGTTTCATCGCCTCATTCCGGCCTCAATCTGCCGACCGCTGGCCATCAACCGTCTGCTGGCCCTCGCTAGGCTTGCAAGTCTCGAGTGGGGGGTACCTTGCTCATTGCTACGGGACTCCTGGCCACGAAGCTGAAATCCTGCCTGTTTCCATTAGCAAACAGATCCCCCCTCATTGCTCTAACTCATTAGTGCAGAAAGCCCTTAACTAAGCCCCCCCCATGCACGGATGGGATATAATGGTCCTCTGGCCAGTAGTGACCCCCCCCAACCTGCTCTGGGTCCTGATCACCACCTCGTACAGAGAATCTAGTGTGGAAAGGGAAAGGACCCGCCCTCGCTGGCCATTGCAAAGAAAAGACAAGCACTTCTCGCTCTTCTCCCCATAGTGCTCTGAAACAGCTTGATGTTGGTATTAAGCGCTATATAATAAACCTCGGCGTGGGTGGCTATTAGGAGGGGAGAGGCCAGCTTTAGAGTTTATCAGTGTGTGTTGGCTCTGCATCCCTTGCACTATGATAATGAGCTCCAGGGGAGAAAGGACCCTGGTGAAAGAAGTACAAACACGCGCTGCCCAATGGATGCCACAGCTGGGCCCTCCTGCCACATTTAGCAATGAGATGAGGTTGGCTTGTGGCCTCTACAGCTTGTGGGATACTGCAGTTCTGTGCCTCGCAGCTGCGTCACCCATCGAATGGTTCATCTTTGAAATATGTCCTTACACTTCGCAGAATTTTGCAACCCTTCGCAGCATTAGCAGCAAATCACGGCAGACCGTTGTGCAGAATCAGCAAGCAGAGTCCCAGAATTTCACAGAATCTGCACACTGTGTCACAGGGGCGGCCAATTGGGTCGCGTAAAGAATTCCAGGAAGGGCCAGGCGCAGGAGTGGCAGGAGGGAGTGCTTCCAGGACCATGTCCCTTGTATTTCTCGCCACAGGCCTGGCGACTGCTCCAACAATAAGGAACCAGATCTGTGCTCTACTTCATGACCAAGTTTATATCATGTTTAGATGTCATTAAGGTGCCGGCCATACGGTTGGCAGATGCACAGGCTGTCTTCACTTTTAGTTGCAGCCGGCCTGAGGATCAGGAGGGGATATGTTGGCTTGGTAAGGAAAGTCCAAATGAGAAAGAGGGTTTCACATTGTGCGTGCCATATTTGTGACTGGAGGTGCCGCGAAGTTGGCATGATGTTGCAATTTTATATGTATCCAGCGTAGTTAATGAGAATGGGATGCGTTACTTTAAGTGTTACTTTGTGTTCAAGTTGATACATATTAGATTTGCACAAGCACAGCAAGATACATGTTAAAATAGCCAATGAAATATAAATACAATCTAGATATGGTGTGCTATGAAGTGCCTAGAAGCTGGGCAATAAGGAGTTTCATAATGTGCATTAAAGGAAAGGGAATTTGTCATTGGAAACCCACTGTGAAGAAGACATGGTATTTATTAAATATACATGCACACAGGATTTATACATCTACATATAGTGTGATCTTTTTGCAGTCAGGGGTTCACAAGGTGAATTTTAAGTGACTGGGAAAAACAGGCTTTGCAGGGTTTGAGGCCGAAAAGAGGAAATGATTAAACTGAGCAGATGGTCAGCCAGCAAACCGACCCACGGGTTTTATTGCTTGGCAGTATCGCAAAGGAAGATGTAATCTTTTTAAGTGCATGCGAGCTTCTTATTTATTGTTCGGAGGGATCCCGCCATTTGCTTTTGACCAAAATAAACTTGTCGGTGAAGTGACGCTTGAGGCCAAAGTGACCTCTTCATGGGCTTTGATTGTTCAGGTTGTGACCAGAGGCCATGCATTTTGAATTGGTAGCCATTTAGATTAGGGTTTTCCGGAGATGCCAGCAAGTCGAGGTTGGTGAGATAGATATCGCCAGTTCAAAGGGAACCTGTTAATTCTGCCTCACCTCATGTTGTTTAAAGTATTCGTGCAAACCATGTGCAATTACATTTAGGGTTACAAGGTTTCAGGCCTGCTGTGAGTTGTAATACATTTTGTTTGTATGTGAATGTGTAACTATGTGATGATGTTACTTCATACCACTGACAAATCCTAAAAGAAAGTGGGTTGTGCACATGAACTGAACTTGGTAGTAAAGATAAAACGTGACCAATGAGAATGGGGGCATTGGAGAAACATTGGATTTCTTTTGTACAGGTCTTGACCAATCACATGTGGGGGGTGTCTTGTAATAAAATATATGAGAGTGTTTTACGGTTGCGAAAATGTATATAATGTGTCAACTTGTGTGGTTCAGAGAGACACAAGTTAATTTGACTTTACAGCATCATCTAGCCCCTCCCCGGATGATTGTACAATAAACTTGCTTTACGTACAAACGTTCACTCACTTCTTAAGTGGTGGGCCTGCTTTGGGTTAAGGTGATTAGACGCCCACCCCCACAATTGGCAACAAAAACAGACTACAGGCTGTCCGAGATGTTGGGGGTCACCTGTCTGCACAACTCAGCTGTGGTGCCTCTCTGCGGGGACCAATCTTCCGTGCACGGTGAAAAAGAGAGGTTTACGGGAACCATATTGGTTAAAGACCTGTCTGTTCCCCGGAGGCATGTGTCATGATGCCTACCTCCAAGGAGCCAGGTCTGACCCAGCAACCCCAGAGGCAGGCATCATT
This sequence comes from Ambystoma mexicanum, assembly GCF_040938575.1. NCBI lineage: Eukaryota > Metazoa > Chordata > Amphibia > Caudata > Ambystomatidae > Ambystoma > Ambystoma mexicanum. The sequence goes on from NC_090929.1 coordinate 37,614,222, forward strand.
TCCCCCAGGGGAGTGCCAGCGCGCCCAAGCTGGGGCCCTTTGGATGCAGTCCTGGCGCCTTAGGCGCCAGGCTCATGTTGGACCTCTGTCCTGGCGCCTTAGGCGCCAGGCTCATAAAGCTAGACATGTGTTCAAGTGTTTTAATGTGCACTTACCTGATGCAGACCATGCTGCCACATCCAGGCCCTCTTGAGGCCTGAATGGAACTACTTGTGGGACTACTTTTCACCCGGGTGTGGTCAGGGAAGGATACATACCTGATCGGAGGAAGGATACACACTTGGGACTTCTTCCAAAGCTATTTAAACCACACCCGATCAGCAACTCACGCTTCGCGTTGTTCTGCTCCTCGCAGCTGGACGCTCACTGTGTCAGCTCCTGCATCTGGACTTCAGCCACGCCTGTCAGCATCCTGGGTCACCTGTAAAGGGAGACAAGAGACCTTACCAGCTAAATCTGCACCACGGAGACATCACACTGACGATCCTGAAAGGGAAGACATTATTTTTAAAAGCATTTCGTTACGATCGCTGCAGCGCTGCATTTCACTCACCTTTCCTGGGTTCCTCCATCTTCAGCAGCGATCATCCGGATCCACAGCCACTTCCCAGAGCCTAGAGAAAAAGACAAGAATAAGAGGTGAGAGAAGGAAGGGAATAAGACTTACCTGTTGGGTCATTCCCATTTCATTTCGGGTCTTGCTGCTTCCAGGCATTTTCCGGACCCCGGCCCCTATGGGGAAAAAAGACAAAGACATTGAATGAGCGAAAGCAAAGACATTACCCGAACGCTCATCCAGAACTAACCTGCCATTTACTGGAACTGGAACTGCACGTTTCACTTCGGGTCGGTGCCACATCTCCGGCATTCCGAACCCCGGCCCCTAAGGGGGAAAAAAAAGACAAGCATTAGCGCTTGCTGCAAAAAGACAATGAACATTATTATTAAGCTTGGACTTTTGAACTTGCAACAGAACTTTTACAGAGCCTTACCTGAATAGTCAAGCTTACCTGAACTCCCATCAATCCTCAATCCAGTGAAGTAACTGGGTTTCAATGCGCCCCTGCATCAGAAGCAGGATGGAGAGCTCATCCTTCCTGACCCTAAGGTGAGACTTCACGGGGAATCGTGGAAGGGTATCGTGGAGGGCTGGAAGAGAGTGGGAGGCTTGAGCATAACTCAGCCAGTAGGTAATACTCCCTTTTCACGCACAGGGGAATATTCCTGCGAGCCGGAGAAGCCAGAGTAGAGGGCCCTTCCTGTCCATCTTCAGAGTCCTGCGCTTCACCATTGAAGAAGCATCAGCACTCGAAGCCAGACCTGCGCCTCAGTGGGAATCAGGTGAGCGTTACAGCATGGTGCCGTGATCCAGCAGTGCGGGACGAATTGAAGGAGCACCACTTGGGAGCACTTCGGGTTCACGTGAGTGCACTTTTGGGGGGTAAAGCAAGATGGGAAATAGGGGAAAAAGAGGTTTGTTTCCTTGATTAAAGTGGTTTGGTAAGGGTAGAATCGGAGTGTGTGCGTGGAGTTAGCTGAGGTTACAGGGATTGAAAGGATGAATGCTTTGAAGGAGTGAGTGAAATGTTTTACGTTATAAGTCCTTATATATTTTTACCTGCTTTGTTATTTTAGAGGTCTTAGGTGGTACCCCACCCAGCACGGCCATTGTGAGGTTTGTCCTGATACCCTTCAGTTTGCGTGTCTGGTTGGCTGGTGCCCTCGCCTCGGGGTCAGGTGGAATCTTATGATGAGTCAACCCGTAGATACCTTCCTAAAGTATATCCTTGGCACCCTTCATTTTGTATTGACTATGAGAACAGTGCCCTCGCCTCGCTTTTCTTGGTTAGTCAAAGTAGTGAAGGGTATCTTCCTGTAGTCAGGAAAAAACAGTATTGTAGTAGAAAATACCCTACTAGTAATGAAGAGAGCAAGAGCAGCAGTGTTGTAGTGGAAAACATTGCACTCCTTCTATGGCCGAGTGAAGGAGATATCTTGGAGATATTGGCCGGCGAGTGTTTTTTGGAGAAAGATGCTGTCTTTTGTGTAAGAGTGAGAAGTATAATTAAAGTGAGTGATTGTGGGGTAAAATGAAGTAACTGGGAATGGGAAAAAAGTGGGTTCTTTGGGTGGACATTTTTGTGCCACAGGTTCGGCTTCAGTGTTATTTTTTGTGAAAATATGTTGGATAGATTGGGTTGGGATATGGAGACTCTGCTGAATGATCTCTGTTGGGTACTTTTTGGTTATACGGCGAAGATTTTAAAATACCATCCGAAATGGCTGCGGGAACCTAAGGGTAAAATGCTCAATTCTTGGCCCACTGAAGGGACCTATGACAAGGTGGGTATTGGAAAACCTGCATACTTTTTTAACTACAAGGCGCAAGGGTTTGAAGTTAGAAAAGCGGTTAAACATCTTAGAGCTATGGAGGATGTATGAGAAAGACTGGAAGACCCATAATGTTAAAGTTTCAGAGGAAGGGCTGAAGAAGTAGGGTGCAGGAATTCCTTCTGCACTGCCCCCGTATGGGTGTTTTCCTTTGTCACCCACAGAAGGGTATACAGACCGTGAGTTTGAACCTCCATTTTCTCCAGTGGCCACTCCAGTGGTTGGGAGACGGACACAGGTAACTCCTCCATCAGGTACGATTCTTAGAAAATGGGACATAGACGAAAGTGGAAGGATGGCTCCTTCAATGGTTAGGGCTGAAGAAAGGTTAAGAATGGAGATCGCAAAAGGGAATAACTCCCCCGACTGCTAGGATAGCAGAGAGATTAAGGGTAGAGGAACGAGAGAGAGTGAAGCTGGGAGCTAGAAGAGCAGATGAAGGATTGAGAATGATTGAGACAGGGGAGACTGTGCCTTTTACCGCTAGGATAGAGGATAGACTGCGAATGGTAGTAGAGACACAGGAGCAGAAAGAATTGGAAGAAGTGCTGAGGCTAGTGGAGGAAGAGGTAGTGCTGCTACGACACTAGAGAAGTGAAGAGCGTGAAGAAGTGAATAGACACGAAAAGGATGTAGAGGAAGGAAGGTGGAGGCACGGACAAATTGTTGTTAAATTGGATACATCAGTTATCAAAGAGATCAATGTGGACCTGTAGAACAAAAGCATTGCTATGGGTACATTATTCGAGCAAGAAGACTGGGAACTGGCACCCTACAGTAGGGGTGAGTATGCTTCCCTGCCTGTAGAAGTATCAGGGGAGGTGATAACAAGAGTAGGAGAGCAAGGTGAATGGGAATCGGATGTTGAGCAGGGAGTAGAAGCCCCACCTCCCGCTCCTGTAGCAGTGACAGAGAGTAGACCATGGAGTCGTAGGATGCACTGTGATACTTGCATGACCATTGTAAGTAGCAGTGAGAGATGGGGAAGCACCAGTAAAAGCAGTGGCAACTCAGTTTCCGTTGCTCCAAACTTACTTAGCTCAAATCCGGGGGCAGGGAAGTGGATTTATGCATTAGAGAAACACACTGCTGGTGTCATGTTGGCCATAGGAGATATGAAGAGCTTATTTGCGGCTCTAATGGGGGAGCGGTCAGATGAGCTTTGGAGGAGAGAGGGGTATCCGGGATTTCAGTTGGATACAAATTGTTACGCCAAGGAGACAGCCGTTCTGCCAGCCGTGCCACGTTTCTATGTCACCGAATACGGCGCTTTTCGGCACCGTTTCATAAATGTTGGAGGTTACTTTAATGGTCCGGGACGTGGACGGACTTGAATTCCCATCATCCTTGGTTCTGTTCTTTTCTCCAATGGGAATCAGAGAGCCTCGCTTTGAACTGCATATTACGTTTTACGTAACACAGAAGTATGCTTCCTATTGAAGTTACTCCAGTGATTTGTTGCTCCTGAAGTTCCATCTTCACCTTCGACTTACCTTGGATTCTTCTACTTGTGTACCGAACCACCAGCCTGTTGCACAGATTTCTCCTTCTGCCTTCGCCTTGTTCCCGGTTGTTTTCGCCCGTGTATAGAACCTTCTAGTCTGTCTACGGACCATCCTCCCGGACGCTGATTTTGCTTCAAGTCTTCTGCCCGTGTACCGAACCAGGACTGTTATTTGGTTTGGAATTGGAACTCCTCCACTCTACAGCGCGAACAAGCGCACCGCAAGTATCTAATTTCCTTACCTGGGTAATCATGTTTGTCTTGTCAATCGTGTTGTGGCTGCTTCCCAGTTAAACTGACTTCTTCCACATCCTTTTAAATTAAACTCCTCCGTGCACAAGAACACTCTGCAGGGACGTGCACCAGCCCATCTCTAGAGTGATCCGTGTGCCGTCGGGTATAGTTCCCCTACTAATATTCCTCTTTGTGGTTTTGCACCAGCCGTTGTGGACTTCCTACTTAGATTAAGCTCCAATCAACACAGTGAGGCTAACAGCTCCGTTATCTCTCTTCTTCAGAGTTAGCTCTGTCATATTAGTTGAGTCCTTCGCTGAACCCAATTTCTTCTTGTCTTTAGTGTTGGGTTACCTAGAGGGAAAATCAGCTGTAGTCAGTACAGGTACTACTAGTGTGATATTAAGAATTAACTGTGTTAATCATTATTCTTTCTTAATATTGATACCTGTTCATTCCTTTACAGCTGGTGACTATAGCAGTGTGTGTTCCCACTCTTTTGAGTGATCGGTCTCCTTGATTGTATCCTTAAACAGTCTGGGGACATATTGCTAAAAAGAGCCTTCTTGCCCTCAACAGAGAGGAGGCCCTGGTTAGGTCTGACTACAGGCTCTACAATCAAGTCGTGGGTCAAGGTTCCGATACATCACCAGGATTACCAACCGGTTTAACAATATCCCCATTCGCCTGATATAAATTCTATTCTAGTTAAACAATTAAGTTGGATGATGATTCTGCTGCACACATCCAGTTAATTCAGGAGATGTGGAGGACAGAGACAGGAAAAATGTGGGATAAGAATGTTGTGATTTATTACCACATGCTAAAGAAGGGATTTCCTGAGGACGTCCAGCACAATCTAGATAAAGTAGTAGGGATGGAGGCCAAGAGTTGCCTGGAAAATCAGGCACACAATGTGCATTTTTGTAAAAGGAGGCAAAAGAAGGAAAAGGAGAGTATAGAACAGGCACAAAAGGCAGAGGGCAAGTTTGTTCAGAAAAAGATAGTGAAAATCTGTTTGGAAGGAGCAGTGATTACCAGCTGCATGGAGGGGATAGCAAGGACAACTGGGACACAGAGAGATAGTGAATTGGGTATGACACAAGGTTGGATGGACAAGTATGCTCCCGGACCAAGGCAAATGAAAGGGTTTCCGAGCGCTCGGGGAGGATTTTTATGAGGAAATGGGTAATTTGATGTATTCAGAGGAATGGGACACAGGTTGAATGGGCCAATAGGGAAACACTATGGAGGGTTGTGTGGGGTTCAGTGTTGGTCATGCGGAAGGATGGGACACGTGTTATGAGATTGTCGAGACAGGTCACAGTATTTTAATTTGGTAGCTCAGCAAATGCAATCCCGACCATGCCATACGCCCCACTGTGAAGAAGACACAGTATTTTGTAGAGGAGTGTTAGGAAAGATTGCCATTTCATGTGTAATTTTCCCTCCAGTTGTGTACCCTCCAGCTTGTTGCTGCTGTTTAAACACCATAGTCTGACTTTGCCAGTGGAGCACAGGCTTCAGCTGCACTTCGCTGGCCTTTTCGCTCACTTTGCTATGGGGAAACTGACATGCCCTTAAAGACAGTCAGTACTGGGAGACTTTGTTTCCCTTAGTCCTTTCCAGTGTTGCAACTTTTCAGCAACATGTTGCAAGTGCACAATGTACCTTACAGTACAGTGCACTTGGGTCTTCCTTTCATTTCCAAAGGCCCTGGACTCCCTCAAAAGATTTCTTAGGAAAAGTGCAGATGTGCCCTGGACTCCCTCAAAGGATTTTTTAGGAGAAGTGCGGATGTAGCAGCTTATCTTTTCATAGATTTTTAACCCTTTCCTGCCATGCAAACTGTGATTACCACGTTTGGCACAGAAAGGTGGCCTGGCTCCAAATGGCCATGTTGCGAGGTTCTTTGTACTGTCCTTTGGCCATTTGCCCTTCCTCTTCCCCAGGTCAAGTCGACCCGGGTCAGTCCTTATTTGGGCTTGCATTCTCCCACGAAACGCCAAGCTTTCGCTGGCTTCTGCAATGCTTGTGTGTGGTGTGCCCCCAGGTTGTGGGCTGGACTGTCTAGTTGCAATCCATATCCTGGGTGGCAGAGAGTCTGGTGTGATGTGAATGACTGGGACCACCTTGGTCTGTGATTGGTCCACATATGGTATGCCTGTATGTGAGCAGATCTCCCATTGGGTCCTCTTAGTTTTGGCGCAAAGGAGATTCTGGATAAGAGAAGGCTCCAAACACCCCTACCATGTCAATCTCTTGAGTTCTCCCTGAACGAAGGATAGGATCCAAGTATCCTGAAAACAAGAAGCTGAGTCGAGGAACTGCTGGTGACCCGCTGGAAGGTTTGGCACCCTGAGCCCGGTGTTGTCCCGCTAGACCCCTCTGCATCTGATTGAACTAGAAGGTCTGCAAAGATGCTTTGACCCATTGGAATAGTGGGACTAACTATTCTCCGAACCTTCATCAAACCCTGCAAGTAAGCCTTCATGGAAGTTCCTCTGGGCCATCCAGTGGGTTGACCAGCTTGCGCAGGATCTTTACTCTGACACAGCTGCAGTTTCGAGAAGACCCTTGAAACTTGGTACATCGCAAGCTCTGTGTTCACGCCACTCTCACACCAAACCTTGTACACTTGCCATTCCCAGGTCTGGAGTAAAGAGAGAGCGGCCGAACCAGTGTACACACGGTTACCGTATCACCCAGCCGTGGTGACGAACTTTGCAGGTGCCTTGCTGCTGTGCCTTTCTGGGCCCTGAAGCCTGCTGCAGTGAAACTGGCCTGATCCATCCACCAGGAGCAGAGAAATCACCACTGTCCCGTAGAGGAATCACCGCTGTTGAAAGCCGCAGAGCCGCGCAATTGCCGCATTTGAACCTGCAACCGAAGTGGCCTCAACTGCTGAAGTTTGGTCGGGAGTGCACCGGGGGTCGGTGAGTACTTGCAACCCTTACCGGTGGCCCCTAGCGCATCCATAAATTTTTACGCACGAGTGTCCCATGAGGACTACTCTCCTTTCCACTGATAGCCTGAGCTATTGAACCCTTCCCAACTCCTGGAACCTGCTCTGCCCTTTTGGGAAGACCCTCCATGAATAGTGGGAACCTATTCGGCATCACCCCACCCACCTTCCTGAGCTGCTTCTGACCCTATAAGAGACCCCGTTTTTGGCCATCTGCACTACCGCGTGAGCCAGCATTGCAAGGATATTTGAGCAATAGGCTCCCCTCTTCTTAGGGACTGGACTGCCTTTCAGTTAGGGTTGTGATTACTGCAGAGTTGCCTAAAGATAATTCACACTGCCTGTTTCCTTCCCTTGCAGGTGGTGGACCCATTTTGTGTGTTTAATCCTTTAGGCCACCTGGTCTTTTATATATGTATTTTAGTAGGATTGTGTTGGTTTAAAAGTATTACTGTTGATTATTATTGTGTGTTGAACTTCAAAGGCCTTGAATAAATGTGCTTATATTTCTAATATATCTACACCTGTCTGGGAGTGATTTGTAAGTGTCCTTTACTCTGTGTGCTCATTGCGGTCTTCAAGTCACCCTCACCCCTCCTGAGACCTAGTCTTGACCGCCACCAATTCTACCTTAATTGGTCTGACTTGTCCAGAGGTTACCCTCTTCTAAGAAACTAGGCTGGCCTCCTGAACCTCTGACCACCAGGTCAGAGTTCAGAAATCCATCTTAACAAGGAGCAGCTGCATACCTCTGCAGGAAACCCTGCCCCCTTGGTCCCATATGTTGGAAACATGAGACCATGCCGTGTTTGACAGCAGCCGTTGTGCCAATACCATAGCGCGTGTTCGAAAGAAGATACCCGTTGAGACTACCCTACCGAATGTATTCCCGAAGCAATGACAACCTAAGGGAGGAACTCCCTGAAGGAATATGAGAGCAAAGAAAAGGAGCTAGTGACATCACAAAATGAACGTACAATGACCCGAGCTACTGACTGAAGACAATGTGTAAATCCTAAAAAAACTAATGACGAAGTAAAGAATGAAGTGAACTGTTAAATACGAAAAATAAGATAACACGTGCATGAAAAGCTGCAGAAAATCAACTGTTCAATAAATGTACAGATGCTGAAATGCAAGGTAGACCAAGTCATTATAGAAGCTGGCTATATGTAGTGAATAGAACGCAGACGAAGCCGCCATTATATAGAAGCTGGACATCAGTATCATGAATTTAGTAAGCCAGGACCCATGAAGCGGGAAGGGAAAACTCTGTTGCATCAAGAATAAGCAGAATTGTAGAGCTGCAAGATGAAGCTGTCTGGCCAGGAGTTATGTTATGTTATGTTATGTTATGTTATGTTATTTGGCATTTATATAGCACTCTATATATCATTGGTATGACCTCAAAGCCCTGGTAGGTTGAACGCCCTCAGGGACCGTAGTCCTGGTCAGTCGAGAGAGTAAGGCGTCATAGGGTGCTTGGGTGCACCAATTATGTGTGCAGCTGACACGATTTCCTGGTGGTAGCTGCATTCTAGCATTAGGTGTGGTGGTATTTAATATCAGGTGAATGTGTGCAGTCTGGAGCTTGTTCACCAAGACTGGGGTCTGGCTGTGTTAAGCCTGTGCAGGACGCTTATGTGTGCAGTTAGGCTGATTTTTGTGCGGTATAGCTGTGTTTTATCAGAATGTTGAGGTGTTCATGAAGTATTGTTCGTAAGTGAGCAGCTAGGCTGAAATTGATCAAGGGGTGTAGCTGCGCTCTAATTGTGTGTTGGTGTAGAGTAGAACGTGAGCATGGCGATAGGAGAGGTGAGTGCCTGAGTGGAGGTTTTGATCTAAAGAGCTTGCTGTTCTGGATTTCAGGTGCACGTTTGCGATTGCTGCGCTCAGAGTAAAATTATTAGTGACTTAATAGTCGCATTCAGAGGCGTCATTGCTCAGGATCTCTTCATCATTTGTCGGCATGTTGCAAGGATTCAGCTGCCTTAGATGGTCTTAATTGGCATTTATGGAAAGAGCCAGGTTTTTAGAGCTTTGCGGAAGGCCATGTAGTCATCGGTCTGTCGAATATGTGGAGGGAATGAGTTCCACAGAGTTGGGGCCAAGGTTGAGAAGGAGAATCCTTTGATCCAGACAGAGTTAGAGGTTGGAATCACTAGTAAGAGGGCAGTGCTTGATCTTAGGGTGCGAGATGGGAGGTAGGGTTTTAGCTTCTCTTGTAAGTACGTTGGGTCGGTCTTGTGCACTGCTCGGTGGGTAATGCATAGGCTCTTGAAGGAGGCCCTTCGTCCAACTGAGAGGCAGTGGAGTGTGCGGAGAGCGGGTGAGATGTGGTCTCTGTGTCCCAGGGCGAGGAGGAGTTTGGTGGCAGTGTTTTGGGTTCTTTGCAGTTTGTTGAGTTGGTATGAGGATGTTCCCAGGTACAAGGAGTTGGCATAGTCCAGTCTCGACATTACAATAGACAAAGCAGCGGCAAGTCTGTTGGGGTAGGAGAGGTAAGGAAAGGCAGTCAAGACAGAAACAGCTATGGTCAGCTATCTATTCTGGAAATGAGCAAACGTGCGGAGGATCAATCATCCCTTGTTCGGATGCAAAGATAGAACAAGAGTGCCAAGTTTTATTAATTTAAAGCATTTAAAACCTGCAAAATGAACCAAATCGTGGTCTCCTGTCCTTCAAGGATGAAAATAGAGTTCGAACTTGGAGTTCCAGAACACAATAGTAAGTGTCCTCACTCCCGTGTATTATGAAAGATAAGGATACATTGCAAGGCCAAGTTCAAAGACAATCTTCATGGCATAAGGCATGGGCGATGAGAGATGCTGGGCTAATTGGGTGGGGAGGTCGTGTCATGCCCCATCTCCTTGCATCTGGGTCTGGGCTTATGTGTTGCTAAGTGAACCGAAGGTTCCAGACATGGCACAAGCATGCCAAACAATTGTATTAGTCCATATAACGAAGGACCTTATAGTTTTAAGACAAATGAGAAACTGTGTATCTAATGTTTCTAAAGATTACATGTTTTAGAGGTAGGCATATGTTGTCCACCTGATGGTGGGCAGCCAATCTCAATCCTAGTCCTTATAGAAAAGTATACTCAGATGTTCCCCTTAGCCAATCCTGACCCCTGATAGGTTTTTCATTATTGCCATGTAGTAAGACGTCATATCTGAAGTAGTTTTGATATAAAAGCTATGATTTTTATAAAGATCACTAAGAGACTGAGCGTACATCTGTTGATGTTCATTGTAAACTCCCTGTTTTAGATAATTGTTAATAAAACAGTACTTTGCCATCTTCCTCCTGAGTTCGTTCGGTTATTTGGATTCTGAGTTATTCTGTGTAAGCCATCCATTGCATGTGTACGTTCCTAAAGGGCCCTAAGCTCTCGTGGTAGCGGTGCAATGGTTTACAGCTCCAAACTCGTTCTGCTCCAGAGTTTCGGACGGTCAGGCATCCTCTGTCATTAGCTGGAAGATCGCAGAGTTTCCTGTGGAGAGAAATAAACTTGCAAGAAGAACTGAGACGGTGGGCAGGTCCCCCTTTGAAGAAATCCCTGCTCGATTTCCACAGGCGTGCTGCGGATGGAAGGTGAAATGGTCGGATTGAAGGAGGAGTCGCTACTGAAGGCCTCAAGTTTATTAACGAATGGGAAATAGAATAAGGGAATGGCAAATAAGGGGACGGGATTGTGATCATTTTGAGAAACAGGAAATATTGTGAAGATAAGAGAGACCCCCTAGGAGTTCTAATTCAAGGGAATTAGAAGGAGACATTTCAAACTCAAACGGGAGTAGAGATAGAGAAAAACGCACAGGTCAGGACCTTGTAAGGTGATGTCTCAAACCCTGTACAGGGTAAAGTAAAGACGAGAGAAGAAGTACCCTGTATTCATAAGTGTTTTATAATGTGTAATGTGTGACTAGTGTAAATGTTTGTTTGTTGAATAAAGTAAAAGGAGCGATAGAATTGTGAAGAATTGGAAAAGAAATAGTGATTAAATAAAAAGGGCCTCATTATGAGAATCGCGGTAGAATCGCAGTCATTACGGGCATGGTGCTATTAGCGCGTCCGTGCACCCTCAACACCGCTAATAGCGGCTGATTAAGAGAGCGCGAGCATGCGCAAACCCCCATGCCGGTAATGGCTGCACCGCCATGCCGCTAAAGGCCCCCCAAACCCCTGATAGCGCCATCACGGGACCCGCCGATACTGCCTCCGTCCAGGAGCAACCCCTTAATAATGGACCCGACAATACCATGATGCAAATACCGGGCTCGTAATACCAGACCCGGAAGTAACGTCATCGTGCCGGAACGGGAAATGCGCCGGCGGCCATCTTAAAAAACACAATCCATTGCAATCCTCTCAACACAGCAGTGCTACAGAGTGGAGAGCAGGCCCAAGCATCCCATCATGTCAAAGGCAACCCGGTAGTCCACCCCCCACTTGCGCAAGAAGCGCTTCTCTGACAAGGAGCTCAACATGCTTGCAGATACGCTGGCAGGACGTGCAGATGAGGTGTTTGCGCATAACTTGAAGCACGAAGCCCAACTGAGAAAAAAACAAATATGGGAGGAGGTGCCACGCAAGGTGACAGTGGTTAGCACCACCCCCCGCATGGTGAAAGACTGCAAAAAGAGGTGGGACGATCTACGTCTCTGGGTGCGAAAAATACTGGCATCAAACCACACGGAGGCCATGGCCACAGGCGACGGGGACCACTCACCCACCAAAATGATGCGATGGGAGGAGACCTGCAGAACCATGATAAATATGGTGTCGATAGAGGGCTTTGGTGAAATGGAGACGGGTGCAGCGACATCGGGAGATGTAGGTGAGTGATCCCGTAAGCCCCAGTAAACTAAAGCATGATGCAGCACAATAGATGTGAAAGTGAAAAAAGCCAATGCATGGGCCATCATACACACATATACACATCCGTGTCCAGATGGAGGCCCAAACCCTGGCACAATGAAATGCATGCTGCGTGCCAATACCATTACCAACAGACACCCAACACACAGGGATCAATTACATGACACACATCACGCTGGTCTGCCAGTATGTGGCGGAGGGAGAACAGTCCCGCCGCGAGATTCGGGAGGCAAATGCGGCTTCCATCACTGCCATGAATGCCAACACCATATAGTGATCAGGGACAGCTTAGCTGCGGTTACAGAGGTCCTTGGCAGGATCGTGGAGAATATGCAGCAACAACAAACAGCGCCGGCAGTGGCACACCCATCAACCTCCACCCAATCCACCACACCTGCCAGCTCGACTCTCTCAAGTCCTGTGCGCATGGTCAGGCACAGCACGCGCCAAATGGACATGCCACCCCCAGACCCGAAGAGAGGCCGAAAGTAGTAGGACCACCCTGCATGTGCCAAGTGTCACCTTGCAAAACTCTTGAATGGAACATTGTGTGTGGGACGACAATGGGTGAGGGGGAGGTGGTGTTGGGGGTGTTTGGGGTGTTGGGGGGTATGGGTTTTTGGGGGGTATGGGGTGTTGGGTGTGTTGGGGAGTGGGGGAAGAGGGGAGGGTGTGTGTGAGGTGGAGGGTTCTAGCACTATATTGTTGATATTCCAATACACCCATTGTGTTAAAAATCATTTAATGACTAGACATTGTTCATTTTGTGTGTGTTTATTCAATTCTTGACTGCGCACAGTGTCCAACTCCGCACACACCCTGTGTCCATATCCACACGATCCCAGTGCCCAGTGCAGACCCATCAGCGTCCCTGTGGTTCAGAAGAAATCGTCAATCAGTGATTGGCGCACAGCACGGCCATCCTGTGCATCGCGAACTGGCAGGGGTGCTGCTCCTCCTCCATCATCATCATCATCCTCCTCACCCAGTGCATGCAGGTCAATGTCAGGTGGCATTGGTATGTTTCTCCGGATGCACATGTTGTGCAGCATGGCACAGTCCATGGTGATCTTTGCCACCTCCTCAGGCCTGTAAAGGAGTGCTCCACCAGACCTGCTGAGACAGCGGAACCATGTCTTCAACAGGCCAAAGGTCTGCTCGATCACAACACGGGTACGGGTATGTACCCGATTGTACTCCTCTTCGTGCCTGTTCTGCGGGTTCCGTACAGGGGTAAGTAGCCACGGCTTCAAGGGATAGCCACCATCACCTGAATGGGGGCCCAATGAGGAATGTGTTAGTCGATATCAGACCTGTCGCCTTAGTGATCACTACCATGGCTGCAGCTATTCGGTGTTGACATGCACATGTCCCTGGGTGCATGCACGCAGGTTCATTTCACACATTGTGTACGGTAATATGTTCTGCTGGTGTGCATTGCGTTGTCCAGCTGATGCAGGATGTTCACTTGCATGCTGATGCAGATGTACTTTGGATGTAGGACAATGTTTAAACACTCATGTTGGTGATGTGTGGTACTCTGTATGTATTCCCAATAGCAGCATTGCCACAGGTGTGATCTGTCATCCATTGCTTGACATTCCCATGGTGGCCTGCTTGTACGTCTGGCATATTGTCCTTGCTGTGCTGCATTGGTCTTATTTGTGGCATTGATGTGTTATGTTCAGATTTGGGATGTTCAAGGCTACAGTGTTTCACTTTATGTGCATTGTCCACTCACCACCCAATCTCACCCAGGTGGAGTATGCGTCCCCCGCAATCTCACCCAGGTGGAGTATGCGTCCCCCCCAATCTCACCCAGGTGGAGTATGCATCCCCCAATCTCACCCAGGTGAAGTATGCTTTCCCCCGTTTTACCCCCCACTGCACTGCCATGGGCCTGTCAGGCAATTTACCAAGCAGCCAGGCACGTCGTCCAGCATGTCGCTCCATGTAGCGGGGTAGCGTGGAGTTCTGCAACACCATGGCATCATGTGTGGATCCGGGATATCGGGCGCAACAATGTGTGATGATCTTGCTGGAGTCACATACCATCTGCACATTGATAGAGTGGTATTGCTTGCGATTGTGGTACACCGCCTCTATGGCATGAGGGACCACCAATTATACATGGGTGCAGTCGAGGGCACCAACGCAATTGGGCATGCCTGCCAGTGCGTGGAAGCCTACTTTAGTGTCAGCAAGCTCCTGGGCAGTCCGTGGTAGGGATATGTGGGTGCTTGCGTGCTTCATGAAGGCATCCAGCACTTGGGTCAGCATGCGTGAAAAGAGAGGTTGTGATATGCCATGCAGCTGCCCCACTGTGTGCTGGTAGGTGCCTGTGGCCAGGAAGTGGAGCACAGTCACTACGTTCAGTAAAGGGGGGATGGCGGTGCGGATTTTTATCAGGCTGATGATGTCATTGTGTATCATGCCCACTATGTTGGTGATGGTGTCCCGGTCCAAACGGTACAGGGTGTGGATCTGCTCAGGGGTTAGATTGAATGGACTGGCTCTGATGCGAGGGATTGGTGGCTGTCTACATGGTATCACTGGCTGCACTGGTGGGACTTGCTGGGCCTGTCTCACCCTCCTTCTCCTCCTGCGTCTCCTCTGTGCTGCCTGTTGTTGTTGTTGTAGTTGTTGTTGTTGTTGCTGTTGTAGCAGTAGAGGCATGTCCTCCAGCCCCACGATCGCAACAGCTAATGGGATCATTTTTGTGTGGGAAGGGGTGTGGTGTGTGGGTGTGCTCCTTCTGTACTGGGACAGGCTCCATTGACTCCACCTGTGGTGATTGTGTGCACCTGTGGCAGTTGGCTACACTGCAGGTTGCTATTTGCGGGTGGTCTGCAATGCCTGTATTGCCGCCATCATGCAGGCCCTATTTACCCCCTTCGGGATGCTGGTAAGTGCATGCCTGCGTTACTTGTGATGTCTTCCTGTTAGCGGCATCCCGGTATTTCCTCCGCGAAGGGGCATGCATACGCACACATGCCGGTATGAAAGGGCATGGTATGGGTGGCGGCAGTATTGCCGGGTTGTCGGCTCGTAATGGGCCAGACCCGTTAGCGATGCCAGTAATACCATTCCGCCTTCCTTTTTTCATTACCTCCATGCTCATAATGAGGCCCAAAGTGTAGTGAAATTATTGGCGCCAATCAAACGAATAGATTGGTCATTGAAATAAGAGGATTGAGAAGTGATTGATGGTGCTTGCTCATATTTGTTGTTTTAAAACATTAAAAGTGGTGATTTAAGGCAAGGCAAAAGGTTTTTATTTAACGATCTGGTAAGTATTGACAGTCGATTGAGACTTGTCATTATGGAGGATACTCCTCTCATGCATGTATGCAAGACACTGCCAAAACACTCGCCCAAGCTCAAACAGTACAGTGCAGAATTGGCATAGGGCACAGCAGATAAAATGTTCATGCCATGGCCACAAGGGGGATCGTTGTCAAGAGCGGTATTGCAACATATGACTACATACTTGCATGCTGCGTACACAGGAAAGGAATTAGAGAAAAGATTAGCAATTTTAGAACTTTGGAAGATGTAGCAAGAGTAAAGAGAAGACCCGCCAGCTGAGGAGTGATTGCTTAATCAGCATAAGGGGACGGCGTCGAGCCCTCATCTCCCCTTATCTTGCCTGAAGCAAAGGGTGTTGCGATGGAAGAGAGGGAAGTGTATCCTTTAAAAGAATTGAAAGCAGCAACGGGGTATACTAACCCGATATATGAACCTCCTGCTTACAGTAGTGATGACAGTCTGGAATAGAATTAAAGAAAAGATATTTATTAATTCATACAAGACAAGGAAAAAATAAGTGAACCGTCAAATTTATCGACAGATATAGAGAGAGAAATCAAGAGATGGAAAGGAGAAAAAGATAAAGCTGATGAGGAAGCGTTCGTACAAACGAATGGATGGGAGGACAGAAATTACTTAAGATAGATGGGAAAAGTATTTAGGAAGTTAGGCAAAGAGAAGATAAGGACGAACAAGAAACGAAGGATAAGGAACGAGAGAGGAGATTAAAGGAAGATGAGCAAAGAAGGAAAAGCAGGGATCGACGAGAACAGATATATCAGGAGCACGAGAAAGATGAAAAAAATGGGCAGAAGAACAAAGAAAGTAAGACAATAGACAAAGAGCGTTAGAAGAGGACAGGAAGGAAAGGAAGAGGGAGAATGAAGAAGCTCAAAGATTAAGGGACAAAAGGTTTCAGAGACAAAGGCAACAAGAGGAAAGAAGGAATGGAGTAAGGGGGGAAGAACAAAGGTAGGAGGAAGAGAAAGCTAGAAGAGATGCAAGAAAGTGAAGGGAAGTAGATGAAGAAATAGAGCGAAAAAGGAGACAGCGAGGTTTCGATAGCAGTCTCATCCGTGTAAAACAAATGAGGCCAAATCCAGAAATACAATGGGATAGGGTGGAAGAGATTCTCCCATTAAAGGAAGTAATGCCAGCAGCATCTAGAGTAGTGCAGATGTTTGGAGGGCTTTCAGGGTGCAGTATCTTGACACATCAGATATGGGTGCAATTATGACACACATAATAAAAGAAGATGAAGACCCTATTGCTTATATTCAAGATATTCAGAAGAAATGGCAGCTTGAAACTCGCGAGCCATGGGAAAAGACTGGCATTATTTTACCATGTTTTATGTCAGGGGTTTTCTGAACCAGTACATAGGCAGATGAAAAAACAAGTGGGGATGGAAGCGAAGCCATGGGCTGAGATACAGTTGACAATAGTGCACCATTGCCGGCTAATACAAGAGAAAAATAAGAAGAAAGATAAACATTTAAAAAAATGAGGAAGCCAAGTTAGTTCAGAAAAAGTTGTCAAACTTTGCCATAGAAGGGGTGGTATTGACAAGTGAAGAAGGATTGGGAATGCAGGAAGCAATGGGTACAAATAATCTGCCCCCAATGGACCAAGATGGGTATGGGGTTACGCCACGAGGCAGAGGTATGTGTTATAGGGGAAGAGGAGGTGGATTTCAGAATAACCAAGGTGGGTTTCAAAACACACAGAACGAGAACCAGATCAATCAGGGAGGATATAACCAAGGAGGGTTTACCAGAGGATTCCCCTAGTATGTTGGAATTGTGGAATGACAGGACATATTGTGCGCACATGCAAGAGCCAAGTGAGTGTCCAAACGGACAGTTTCCCAGAGGGGGGACAGCTTATCCTCCACCATACAGCACACAGACCAGAGAGGGCTTTTCCCAAGACCACACATCTCATCAGGCACAAGCACTGCAAATGCAGCAGGTGCCACAGCAGGTACAGGCACAAATGAATCCACCCCAGGGGCAGTCGATACAGGCCCCTATGCCGACACAGCAGTATGCAAATACAGGACAAATACTTACAGCTAGAATAGGAGGTCTCACTGTGGTTTAAGAAATCCTTTCATAGCTACGGGATGAGCTTGTATCCACAATAGGACAGCTCACAGAGTGACTTGATGTGTTCAGTACTATCTGTAACACCAGACCCCCAAGAGGAACCAAGGGTTGATGTGACGATAGGAGGCAAATCTTTCTCTTTTCTTGGAGACACTGGAGTAACCTGTTTGTGTATTGAATTGAATTGAATTGTTTATTTAGATAGCGCACAAAACCCTCAGGTAACTAGGCGCATTGCTTAGCTTACATAGTAGTTTCAATACATAGTTGCTTAAATTACATAGTATTTACAATACATGGTTGCAATGTATAGGTACAGTAGGCAGATAAGGTAAAGTAGAGAAAGGTAGTTATATACAACAAATAACACCGCAAACAGATAAAATTCTGTACTTGAGAAACAGTATTGTGCAATACAAAAGAAGTGGATCAAAGGTGGATGGAATTCAGTGAATGAATCTCAGAATGGGGTTATAGGTTCTCTTGAGTCGAGAGCCAGTTTTTAGCAAGGGTCCTAAGTCCGAACAGAGCCGGTGCTTTTCTTAGATCTAAAGGTAATGAGTTCCAAAGTTGGGATGCTAGGACAGAGAAGCTGCTGACCCCCGTTTTTTGTAAGTGAAATCTTGGGACTCTAAGGCAATGAAGTTGCGCAGCTCTGATAGGGCGGTCAGATTGGTTTTTGGAGAATCTATCAATCAGGTATTTAGGTGCTGAATTGGTGAGCCATGTGTGTGTAAGTGTGAGAGGTTTGAGGGATATTCTATTTTTAATAGAGAGCCAATTAACATTGCGTCTGGTTACTGAGATGTGGCGGGATCTTGGAATGTTGAAGGCGGATCTGAGTGCATTATTTTGCAGTACTTGAAGTTTACTCAAGTTCCGCCTGTTAGTACCAAAGTAGACTCTGTTACATTAATCCAGTTTGGACTCAGAGCCAGGCATCTTATTGGGGAGAGGAAAGGTCTGCTGGCGTTTATAATCTTGCATGTGTAGGCTGCAGCAGAGGCTGCTGCATTTACTTGCTTAGTTAAGGTTAATGAGGAGTGAAGATAAAAGCCTAACGTCTTGACTTCTTTAGGGACCCGGATCTTAATGCTGCCAATATTAAAGGCAATGGGCCTCATTCCGAGTATGGCGGTAAGGGATAGCGGCCACCGGTAACGAGACCGGTGGCGGTAATCCCTTACCACCATACTCCGAGTTCCCTCTGCGCCCTCGCCCTTAACGCCTGCTTTGAGCATGTGTTAAAGTCGAGGGCGCAAAGGGGCCTCCAAGCCAATAACGGTGACCGTAATGAACGGTCACCGTTATTTGCATCTTCCCCATTCCCATTGAGCCCTATGGGGGCTCATTTGGGAATGGGGAAGAGCCTTGGTGAATGGGGAATTACCGCCCCACCAACCTTGGAATGGAGCGGTGATTCCGCCATCCACCAAGGCACTGCCGTTCCGGGTACGGCGTCAACCACGGCGTTAATAGCGCCATTGATTAGCGCCGTACTCGGAATGAGGCCCAATGTATCTTGTTTCAAGTTTGTCCTATGATATATGAATTCTGCCTAAGAAAGTCTTTTAACACTTCTTTGTTTTTTTTTTTTTTAATATACATCTTTAGACAATCTTTTAAAACAGTCTAAACAATGTCTTTTGTCTTATAGTCTCCGATTGAACTCTGACAAAACGGGGACTGGAGCTTTGAACGCACTGTCACTTTATTAGAACAACATACTGTCCTGAAGAGGGCTTTCAACAACAACAGCGGAACACCAGGGAAGGTGTTCACGAAAATCTGTTTAGCCGAAACATATGTAGACATCTCACAGACATCCTGAATAACGTTGTCTCTTTACAAAAACATCTGTTCAAATTACTGTTTGTACATTGATAGTCTGCTCCTCTGCCAAAATAGATTCTGGCACCAATCTCTTATTTTTATGTTGAAATATGATTGTCACTTACTAACCTCAGCCATAACCGGCACAAATTCGTAAGCATTTTTTAATTTGTTTTCTCAAATTATTTGTCAAAAAAAAAAAAAAACATTCCTATAAATTTCAACGGTGGTGATGCCTTGTGGAAAGCATACACCACACTATGTATTGAATTTAATTGTTGATTAAAATGTGTTTTATATTTACTTCTCTGGCATGACAAATTTTTGTCTATACATATGATATGTGGGTAAATGAATTTATCCTTCTGTTTAGTTTCCATCTGACCACCTTATAAGGTAGACTAAAAGAGAGGTAATTGCGCATTCTCTTCACTGCTAATACTTAAGAATCGGGTCACGACTCACCTGATCAAATCCTAAGGAGGTCCGATCGGATACAAAGTTTTCTAACAAAGATTTCCTCATGTTTGGTGACTTCGGCAAATCTGCCCGCCTCGATATATGGACCATCGTCAAGATGCGACTAGGACCGCGTGCTCACCGTCCAGGGATCGGGTTGTGCAGCGCTGCTGAGGTGTCGTGTCTCGTCCAAGAAAGGGGCCCTCTTTACACCGTCCGATCCCGGTCCGATAGCCACGTCAACCTTCAATGAGCTAGCATCAATCTTGAGGGTACCTATTCGGCGCCATCTGTAAAAGCAAAAGGAAATATCGAGGCTGAGTACCCCAAAATGAAATACACCAAACGCAGGTTTACAAAGATACACAGATCTTTATTCTACAACTGAACCGTTTTCAAAGAAACAAAGCAACAGATACCTATCAGGCCCTCAGTACATCACAACGAATACCAGCCTGTTTGGTGTGAGAAGTGAGTGGGGCTGTACATCAGAACATTCGCTCTTTTATACAATTTTGTAACATGATGTCCAGCCCATTTACAGGTTAACCATTTCTCGGGCTAGGGGTTCATGCTGAGTTCGCTTCTAATTTATTCATCTATAGGCATATGGATTATTCCTAGTATATTCACAAACAGGTCACAATGGCAGCAGTATATTCTTTGGATTTAACATTAAGCCTTCGTACATGTTTTATACAATATAGTCAAACAAGCATTCACATTCAGTATTTGAACAACATTGTGCTTAATATATGCTCGCGGATCAATATCGTTGGCACAGGTAATCCTTGATCTACAGGTCTCCGAAGGACAAGGTCTCATTACATGACCCTAACATTTGGCCTACGGCAGTTTAAGCATTAACTTGCATGTAGAGGTCAAGACGGCCATGTTACAAACAGAAGAACACTGTCCACCATTTTAGCAAACTGAGTGACTTTGGAGTGAGAATCAAAATGGCGGATGAAACCTAAAATGGCGGCTAAATCGATCTAAGGTCAAAACCTTGCAACGTGAATTTCTTCGCAGAGCGACTGGGCTTAGGCCAATATATACAATAAAGGAGGCACAATATGATATCCCGTTTAACAGTTCTATTGTCAAGGAAAGATTGTATCCACGCTGTGGCCTTGTCAGAGGAAAATATCAAATGTCAGGTATTACCATGAATGCTCAAGGGTTCTCTGGAGCGGCAAGCCAAGTGCCTTTTACTGATAAATTACCAGTCTCCATAGGAGAATGTGACATGTCCGTCGTGTTGTTATATTCACAACAGACACCAGTTAACATCGTAGGAAGAGATTTAATGACAAAACTGAATATGACGATTTCATTTGCTGATCAACGAATAGTGTGCTCCACTCCAGGAATACACAATTTAAACATGGAAGAGTTTATATTGGCATTCACATGGTAAGTGGCTCTGCAAGGCGTTCCGGTAGATCCAGAGATTTTCCTACATGGAGTAAGCATTTTGCTGACATGGCTACCTGGCCTGGTAGGAAAGATTATGAGAATACCTGATGAGTTTTTGTTCAGACCCTCAATGCCTATGGATGGGGAAGGTGGACGGACTATTCCTATAGAGTTGGAAGCAGCTATAATGCGAAGAGAGATGGCAAGGCTGGAAGGGATAGGCGATGAGGGTAGACCATGGAGAACAGAGCTAGCTCTTGGGGGGGGGGTACAGACTGACTGACATAACCGATGATGATATGTTCAGGGAAGACCAAAGAGATGCTGAAGTGGTGTTCTTCATGAGCATTACATTCTGGATAAGGATAGAAAAAAGGGAAGTCCCACAAAGAATGGCGATAAGGTGGCAACCAGCAGCATTTCTTCAGGAGGATCTTGAAAAGGTGCCGAGTGCCCTATGGACCACAGGTCCCTATAACGTAGGTTTATTGAAGGGGAAAGGGGAGCTTAAAATAAAGCTTTAGCCAGAGTGCAGTGATACAGTACGTAGATGACCTATTGATTTGCAGTAAAATAGAGGATGAGTGTAGGCAGGACTCTATCCAACTGAGGACTATTTTAGCAGAAAAAGGATATAAGGTGCCTCCCTCACCTCTATTACCTCCCTCCCTCACCTCCCTCCTTCCACTCTATTACCCCCTTCCCTCTGCTCCCCTACTTCTTTTACCCACCCCTCACCTCTATTACGCCCTTCCCTCCGCCCCCTTATTCCTGTCTTCCCTCCCTCGCCTCTATTACCCCCTTCCCTCTGCTCCTTCACTTCTATTACCCACCCTCGCCTCTATTACCCCCTTCCCTCTGCCCCCTTATTCCTGTCTTGCCTCCCTCGCCTCTATTACCCCCTTCCCTCTGCCCCCTTATTCCTGTCTTCCTTCCCTCGCCTCTATTAACCCCTTTCCTCTGCTCCCTCACTTCTATTACCCACCCTCGCCTCTATTACCCCCCTTCCCTCTGCCCCCTTATTCCTGTCTTGCCTCCCTCGCCTCTATTACCTCCCTCCCTCGCCTCTATTACCCTCTTCCCTCTGCCCCCTTATTCCTGACTTCCCTCCCTCGCCTCTATTACCCCCTCACCTCTATTACCCCCTTCCCTCTGCTCCCTTATTCCTGGCTTGCCTCCCTCGCCTCTATTACTTCCCTCCCTCACTTCTATGACTCCACTTCCCTTCTCTTTTTTTCAGTACCCACTCTGTGTTGTTCCTGACCTTTTTAGGCCCCTAAACATTTGCTTCCAGTCTTCCTCTCCTTGATCCAGCACACTCCCCAGCCTCGCCGTCACCCTCCCGCTCTCCCATGCTCCCCCTTTTTATATCCCGCTCTCCATCCGGTTTCCCTCTTTCACTCACTCTTGTCTCTTCCTTCTCCCTCTGTCTCTTGATCCCTCTTTATTTCTCTTTCACTCTCGCCCTTTGACCTCCTCTCTTAACCACTTATTTTTCACTCCTCCATTAGACCTCCTTCTCTCCATCCACTCCTCTCCACCCACACCCGTTCCTCCTCTCCACTCTCCATTATTTTCGCCCACTGCTGCCAATTGCCCCTCTCCTACCCCCATTTACCCTTCTATCCTTTCTCCCACCCTCCGCCCGTTCCCCCTTCCCTCTCTTGTCCCTGTTTCCGACTATTCACCTCGATTTATCATTGCCCCTCAGTTGACCCTTCCCCAGCCCTTCACACTATTGCCCTCCCGTTGCCCCTCCCCCAGCCCTTCACACTATTGCCCTCCCGTTGCCCCTCCCCCGCCCTTCACACTCCCTTCCCTCTTTCCTTTGCTTTTGTCCTTTCCTCCTTTATGCTCCAGGCACCACTTCCCGGCTCCCCGCACCCCCGCTGTGCCCCCCTGTTTTCCTTCCTCCCGTCCTGCACTTCTTCTCTTCATCTCCTTCCTTGCTGTCTGCATCTCTCTGCTTTAGCCCCGCCCCCTTATTACGTCTCTTCCTCTTTATAGTTCTCTGTCCCACTCCAGCGACCCCTCTGCCCCCCCTGTATTCGCTTCTGCTTCACCAGCTCGCCTGATTCCCACCACTCCCTCCTTTGCCTCTCTGCTCCTACTCTCCTTATCTCCCCGCCTAACAATCCTAGCCTAATTCCTCTCCTCATCCTCCCTTCGCCCCCACTTCCCTCGGGCATTCTCTGCTCTCCCTCCTGCGCGCGCTTTCCCTTTTCTCGTGGAAACTCCCTTCCCTCCATCTCCCGCCCTCCGTTGCCCTCATCTTTCTTCACCTGCCCGCACCCCCCCCCCTGTATGGTACCCCACCCTTTTGGTTGTACTCTTGCTCGGGTCTTGGACGTCTTCTTTTCACGTTCTCTCCACTCCCCCAAACCCCTCATCATCTCACTCCCGTGCCCCCCTCTCCAGACACGCCTGCTTATGGGATCGCCCAAGCTACATTACTGAGAGCATCATATGTGCAATAATTGAGAGGGGGCGCGAAAGTTGTGATATACCAACTTCCTTACTCCACACTCCTCCCTCTTCTGCTCTCCCCATGTTATTTTCCGTCCCCCCTCTTTCCCTCTGCCCCAGGTGCCCTTCCTTCTATCCCTTCCCCCTCTTTCCCTCTGCCCAGGTGCCCTTCCTTCTATCCCCTCCCCTCTTTCCCTCTGTCCCAGGTGCCCTTCCTCATCTCCTCCTCTTTCCCTCTGCCCCAGGTGCCCTTCCTTCTCCCCCCTCTCTTTCCCTCTGCCCCGGGTTCCCTCAATTCTCCCCCTTTCCCTCTCCCCCTCTCTTTCCCTCTGCCCCATGCCCTTCCTTCTCCCCCCTTTCCCTCTGCCCCAGGTGCCCTTCCATCTCTCACCCCTTTCCCTATGCCCCAGGTGCCCTTCCTTCTCCCCCTCTCTCCCTCTGCCCCAGGTGCCCTTCCTTCTCCCCCCTGTGCCTCTGCCCCAGGTGCCCTTCCTTCTATCCCCCTCTTTCCTTCTGCGCAAGGTGCCCTTCCTTATCTCACCCTCGTTCCCTCTGCCCCGATGCCCTTCCTTATCCCCCCTTTCCCTCTGCCCCAGGTGCCCTTCCTTCTCCCCCCTCTCTCCCTCTGCCCCAGGTGCCCTTCCTTCTCCCCCCCCCTGTACCTCTGCCCGAGGTGCCCTTCCCTCTTTCCTCCCCCTCTTTCCCTCTGCCCCAGGTGCCCTTCGATCTCTCCCCCTCTTTCCCAAGTGCCCTTCCTTCTCTCCCCCTCTCTTTCCCTCTGCCCCAGGTGCCTTTCCTTCTCTCCACCCCCCTCACTCCCTCTGCCCCAGGTGCTCTTCAGTCTCTCCCCCTCTTTCCCTCTGCCCCAGGTGCCCTTCCTTCTCTTCCCTCCCCCTCTTTCCCTCTGCGCCAGGTGTCCCCCCCTATTTCCCTCTGCCCCAGGTGCCCTTCCTTCTCCCCCCTCTTTCCCTCTGCCACAGGTGCCCTTCCTTTTCCCACTCCCCCTCTTTCCATCTGCCCCAGGGCCCTTCCTTCCCTCCCCGCTATTTCCCTCTGCCCCAGGTGCCCTTCCTTCTCTCCCCACCTCTTTTCCTCTACCCCATGAGCCCTTCATTCTCCCCCCTCTTTCCCTCTGCCTCAGGCGCCCTTCCTTCTCCCCTCTCCCTCTTCCCCTCTGCCCCAGGTGCCCTTCCTTATCTTTCCTCCCCCTTTCCCTCTGCCCCAGGTGCCCTTCCTTCTATCCTCCTCTTTCCCTCTGCCCCAGGTGGCCTTCCTTCTCTTTCCCTCCACTCTTTCCCTCTGTCCCGGATGCCCTTCCTACCCCCTTTCCCTCTGCCCCAGATGCCCTTTCTTCTCTCCCCCTCTCTTTCCCTCTGCCCCGGGTTCCCTTCATTCTCCCCCTTTCCCTCTCCCCCTCTCTTTCCCTCTGCCCCGATGCCCTTCCTTCTCCCCCCTTTCCCTCTGCCCCAGGTGCCCTTCCTTATCTCCACCTCGTTCCCTCTGCCCCAGGTGCCCTTCCTTCTCCCCCCTCTCTTTCCCTCTGCCCCGGGTTCCCTTCATTCTCCCCCTTTCCCTCTCCCCCTCTCTTTCCCTCTGCCCCGATGCCCTTCCTTCTCCCCCCTTTCCCTCTGCCCCAGGTGCTCTTCCTTCTCTCACCCCTTTCCCTCTGCCCCAGGTGCCCTTCCTTCTCCCCCCTGTGCCTCTGCCCCAGGTGCCCTTCTTTCTATCCCCTCCCCCTCTTTCCCTCTGTCCCAGGTGCCCTTCCTCATCTCCCCTCTTTCCCTCTGCCCCAGGTTCACTTCCTTCGCTCCCCCTCTTTCCTTCTGCGCAAGCTGCCCTTCCTTATCTCCCCCTCGTTCCCTCTGCCCCAGGTGCCCTTCCTTCTCCCCCCTCTCTTTCCCTCTGCCCCGGGTTCCCTTCATTCTCCCCATTTCCCTCTCCCCCTCTCTTTCCCTCTGCCCCGATGCCCTTCCTTCTCCCCCTTTTCCCTCTGCCCCAGGTGCCCTTTCTTCTCCCCCCTCTCTCCCTCTGCCCCAGGTGCCCTTCCTTCTCCCCCCTGTGCCTCTGCCCGAGGTGCCCTTCCTTCTTTCCTCCCCCTCTTTCGCTGTGCTCCAGGTGCCCTTCCTTCTCTCCCCCCTCTTTCCCTCTGCCCCGGGTGCCCTTCCTTCTCCCCACCCTCTTTCCCTCTGCCACAGGTGTCCTTCCTTCTCTCCTCCCCCTCTTTCCCTCTGCCCCAGGTGCCCTTCCTTCTCTTCCCTCTGCCCAGGGGCCCTTCCTTCTCCCCATCCCACTCTTTCCCTCTGCCCCAGGTGCCCTTCCTTCTCTCCCCCCCCTCTTTCCCTCTGCCCCAGGTGCCCTTCCTTCTCTCCCCCGTCTTTCCCTCTGCCCCGGGTGCCCTTCCTTCTCCCCACCCTCTTTCCCTCTGCCACAGTTGCCCTTTCTTCTCTCCTCCCCCTCTTTCCCTCTGCCCGAGGTTCCCTTCCTTCTCTCCTCCCCCTCTTTCTCTCTGCCTCGGGTGCCCTTCCTTCTCCCCCTTTCCCTCTGCCCCAGGTGCTCTTCCTTCTCTCCCCTCCCCTTTCCCCTCTGCCCAGGTGCCCTTCCTTCTCCCCATCCCACTCTTTCCCTCTGCCCCAGGTGCCCTTCCATCTCCCCCCACCCTCTGTCCCTCTGCCCCAGGTGCCTTTCCTTCTCTCCACCCCCCTCACTCCCTCTGCCCCAGGTGCTCTTCAGTCTCTCCCCCTCTTTCCCTCTGCCCCAGGTGCCCTTCCTTCTCTTCCCTCCCCCTCTTTCCCTCTGCGCCAGGTGTCCCCCCCTATTTCCCTCTGCCCCAGGTGCCCTTCCTTCTCCCCCCTCTTTCCCTCTGCCACAGGGCCCTTCCTTCCCTCCCCGCTATTTCCCTCTGCCCCAGGTGCCCTTCCTTCTCTCCCCACCTCTTTTCCTCTACCCCATGAGCCCTTCATTCTCCCCCCTCTTTCCCTCTGCCTCAGGCGCCCTTCCTTCTCCCCTCTCCCTCTTCCCCTCTGCCCCAGGTGCCCTTCCTTATCTTTCCTCCCCCTTTCCCTCTGCCCCAGGTGCCCTTCCTTCTATCCTCCTCTTTCCCTCTGCCCCAGGTGGCCTTCCTTCTCTTTCCCTCCACTCTTTCTCTCTGTCCCGGATGCCCTTCCTACCCCCTTTCCCTCTGCCCCAGATGCCCTTTCTTCTCTCCCCCTCTCTTTCCCTCTGCCCCGGGTTCCCTTCATTCTCCCCCTTTCCCTCTCCCCCTCTCTTTCCCTCTGCCCCGATGCCCTTCCTTCTCCCCCCTTTCCCTCTGCCCCAGGTGCCCTTCCTTATCTCCACCTCGTTCCCTCTGCCCCAGGTGCCCTTCCTTCTCCCCCCTCTCTTTCCCTCTGCCCCGGGTTCCCTTCATTCTCCCCCTTTCCCTCTCCCCCTCTCTTTCCCTCTGCCCCGATGCCCTCCCTTCTCCCCCCTTTCCCTCTGCCCCAGGTGCTCTTCCTTCTCTCACCCCTTTCCCTCTGCCCCAGGTGCCCTTCCTTCTCCCCCCTGTGCCTCTGCCCCAGGTGCCCTTCTTTCTATCCCCTCCCCCTCTTTCCCTCTGTCCCAGGTGCCCTTCCTCATCTCCCCCTCTTTCCCTCTGCCCCAGGTTCCCTTCCTTCGCTCCCCCTCTTTCCTTCTGCGCAAGCTGCCCTTCCTTATCTCCCCCTCGTTCCCTCTGCCCCAGGTGCCCTTCCTTCTCCCCCCTCTCTTTCCCTCTGCCCCGGGTTCCCTTCATTCTCCCCATTTCCCTCTCCCCCTCTCTTTCCCTCTGCCCCGATGCCCTTCCTTCTCCCCCTTTTCCCTCTGCCCCAGGTGCCCTTTCTTCTCCCCCCTCTCTCCCTCTGCCCCAGGTGCCCTTCCTTCTCCCCCCTGTGCCTCTGCCCGAGGTGCCCTTCCTTCTTTCCTCCCCCTCTTTCGCTGTGCTCCAGGTGCCCTTCCTTCTCTCCCCCCTCTTTCCCTCTGCCCCGGGTGCCCTTCCTTCTCCCCACCCTCTTTCCCTCTGGCACAGGTGTCCTTCCTTCTCTCCTCCCCCTCTTTCCCTCTGCCCCAGGTGCCCTTCCTTCTCTTCCCTCTACCCAGGGGCCCTTCCTTCTCCCCATCCCACTCTTTCCCTCTGCCCCAGGTGCCCTTCCTTCTGTCCCCCCCTCTTTCCCTCTGCCCCAGGTGCCCTTCCTTCTCTCCCCCGTCTTTCCCTCTGCCCTGGGTGCCCTTCCTTCTCCCCACCCTCTTTCCCTCTGCCACAGTTGCCCTTTCTTCTCTCCTCCCCCTCTTTCCCTCTGCCCGAGGTTCCCTTCCTTCTCTCCTCCCCCTCTTTCTCTCTGCCTCGGGTGCCCTTCCTTCTCCCCCTTTCCCTCTGCCCCAGGTGCTCTTCCTTCTCTCCCCTCCCCTTTCCCCTCTGCCCAGGTGCCCTTCCTTCTCCCCATCCCACTCTTTCCCTCTGCCCCAGGTGCCCTTCCATCTCCCCCCACCCTCTGTCCCTCTGCCCCAGGTGCCTTTCCTTCTCTCCACCCCCCTCACTCCCTCTGCCCCAGGTGCTCTTCAGTCTCTCCCCCTCTTCCCTCTGCCCCAGGTGCCCTTCCTTCTCTTCCCTCCCCCTCTTTCCCTCTGCTCCAGGTGTCCCCCCTATTTCCCTCTGCCCCAGGTGCCCTTCCTTCTCCCCCCTCTTTCCCTCTGCCACAGGGCCCTTCCTTCCCTCCCCGCTATTTCCCTCTGCCCCAGGTGCCCTTCCTTCTCTCCCCACCTCTTTTCCTCTACCCCATGAGCCCTTCATTCTCCCCCCTCTTTCCCTCTGCCTCAGGCGCCCTTCCTTCTCCCCTCTCCCTCTTCCCCTCTGCCCCAGGTGCCCTTCCTTATCTTTCCTCCCCCTTTCCCTCTGCCCCAGGTGCCCTTCCTTCTATCCTCCTCTTTCCCTCTGCCCCAGGTGGCCTTCCTTCTCTTTCCCTCCACTCTTTCCCTCTGTCCCGGATGCCCTTCCTACCCCCTTTCCCTCTGCCCCAGATGCCCTTTCTTCTCTCCCCCTCTCTTTCCCTCTGCCCCGGGTTCCCTTCATTCTCCCCCTTTCCCTCTCCCCCTCTCTTTCCCTCTGCCCCGATGCCCTTCCTTCTCCCCCCTTTCCCTCTGCCCCAGGTGCCCTTCCTTATCTCCACCTCGTTCCCTCTGCCCCAGGTGCCCTTCCTTCTCCCCCCTCTCTTTCCCTCTGCCCCGGGTTCCCTTCATTCTCCCCCTTTCCCTCTCCCCCTCTCTTTCCCTCTGCCCCGATGCCCTTCCTTCTCCCCCCTTTCCCTCTGCCCCAGGTGCTCTTCCTTCTCTCACCCCTTTCCCTCTGCCCCAGGTGCCCTTCCTTCTCCCCCCTGTGCCTCTGCCCCAGGTGCCCTTCTTTCTATCCCCTCCCCCTCTTTCCCTCTGTCCCAGGTGCCCTTCCTCATCTCCCCCTCTTTCCCTCTGCCCCAGGTTCCCTTCCTTCGCTCCCCCTCTTTCCTTCTGCGCAAGCTGCCCTTCCTTATCTCCCCCTCGTTCCCTCTGCCCCAGGTGCCCTTCCTTCTCCCCCCTCTCTTTCCCTCTGCCCCGGGTTCCCTTCATTCTCCCCATTTCCCTCTCCCCCTCTCTTTCCCTCTGCCCCGATGCCCTTCCTTCTCCCCCTTTTCCCTCTGCCCCAGGTGCCCTTTCTTCTCCCCCCTCTCTCCCTCTGCCCCAGGTGCCCTTCCTTCTCCCCCCTGTGCCTCTGCCCGAGGTGCCCTTCATTCTTTCCTCCCCCTCTTTCGCTGTGCTCCAGGTGCCCTTCCTTCTCTCCCCCCTCTTTCCCTCTGCCCCGGGTGCCCTTCCTTCTCCCCACCCTCTTTCCCTCTGCCACAGGTGTCCTTCCTTCTCTCCTCCCCCTCTTTCCCTCTGCCCCAGGTGCCCTTCCTTCTCTTCCCTCTGTCCAGGGGCCCTTCCTTCTCCCCATCCCACTCTTTCCCTCTGCCCCAGGTGCCCTTCCTTCTGTCCCCCCCCTCTTTCCCTCTGCCCCAGGTGCCCTTCCTTCTCTCCCCCGTCTTCCCCTCTGCCCCGGGTGCCCTTCCTTCTCCCCACCCTCTTTCCCTCTGCCACAGTTGCCCTTTCTTCTCTCCTCCCCCTCTTTCCCTCTGCCCGAGGTTCCCTTCCTTCTCTCCTCCCCCTCTTTCTCTCTGCCTCGGGTGCCCTTCCTTCTCCCCCTTTCCCTCTGCCCCAGGTGCTCTTCCTTCTCTCCCCTCCCCTTTCCCCTCTGCCCAGGTGCCCTTCCTTCTCCGCATCCCACTCTTTCCCTCTGCCCCAGGTGCCCTTCCATCTCCCCCCACCCTCTGTCCCTCTGCCCCAGGTGCCCTTCCTTCTCCCCC